>NC_133585.1:20424141-20744369 GCF_964106895.1 Numenius arquata | reverse complement strand
CTATTTCCAGCTGAATCAACCAAGCCCTGGAAGCACTGCTCAGGGTGGCGCGATTTGGGAAAAGTATGGAAGGTGGAGACCGAAGAGATTTGCACCGGGCGTTCTGAAGAGGTCCTGTGCTCGAGTCTGTGCTTGAAGGCGACAGCCTGAAGCCCAAACTCCTGAACAAACCTCATCCTTGAAAAGCTTGAAAGTGCAACCCGGCTCCCTCCAACGTGATACCAGCCCTGGCAATGCAGGTGTGAAGATGGAACAAGGCACCACAAGATCAAAAGGAGAACCTGGATGACGGTATCCAAAGCCAAACAAAAGAGTAGCAGCTACACAAAAAGAAATATTTCCAAGGAGAAATCCAGAGATTTCTGACTCAATTCTTGTATCTCCTATTTGTTCTCCTCTTCAAGGGTATGTTCTGGCAAAAAATCTTCCTCCCGGAACGCTGCCCGCATCTCATTACTAATACATCTGCTTCGTGCCAAGTCTTTTTTCATCTTAATGTAAAATTCTTCATTAACAGAAAAATACCAAATGATCTATTTTTCTTTAGAGGTGAGCCAAATCTGCATACTTGACTTTTTAATTAACACTACCCATTTATACCAACTACAGATTTCACAGTTTCTCCCTACCATGATATAGGCTTCTTTGTCAATACTGCACCACAGACATTTAACTCCCCAAAGAATACAAAAAGGAATATATCTATTTGATTCATGTTTGACTTACAGTACCGTTCAGTAGAAGTAGAGTAAGAGATTTTTTTTATTTGGTTTTTTATTACAACTCACAAACAAAAGCTATTTTTTCAGTCAAGATAGCTAAAAAAATTAAATAATTAGCTAGGACCAGTATATTTCTAAATAATCTAGTTAATAACTGCCAAAATGGAGATGATGTTCAACTGGGAGTTGCAGAAAGGGAGCAGCTAATGCAGTAAACAGCAGCCGGTGGTGGCTGAGACTAGGCAGAAACATTATGTTCTTTCACGGAATCACAGAATCATAGAATGGTTAGAGTTGGAAGGAACCTTCAAGATCATTGAGTTCCAACCCCCCTGCCCTGGGCAGGGACACCTCCCACCAGACCAGGTTGCTCAAAGCCCCACCCAGCCTGGCCTTGAACCCCTCCAGGGATGGGGCAGCCACAGCTTCTCTGGGCAACCTGGGCCAGGCTCTCACCACCCTCACAGCAAAGAATTTCTTCCTAATATCTAATCTGAATCTCCCCTCTTCCAATTTAAAACCATTGCCCCTTGTCCTGTCACTCCACTCCCTGATCAAGAGTCCCTCCCCATCTCTCCTGTAGACCCCTTTAGGTACTCAAAGGTCTCCCCGGAGCCTTCTCTTCTCCAGGCTGAACAACCCCAACTCTCTCAGCCTGTCTTCATAGCAGAGGTGCTCCAGCCCTCTGATCATCTTCATGGTCCTCCGCTGGACCCTCTCCAACAGGTCCATGTCCTTCCTGTGTTGAGGACTCCAGAGCTGGACACAGTGCTCCAGGTGGGGTCTCACCAGAGCAGAGCAGGGGGACAGAATCACCTCTCTCAACCTGCTGGTCACATTTCTTTTGATGCAGCCCAGGATGGGGTTGGCTTTCTGGGCTGCCAGCGCACATTGCTGGCTCATGTCGAGCTTCTCATAGACCAACACCCCCAAGTCCTTCTCCTCAGGGCTGCTCTCCATTTCCTCCATTTTAACTCCAACACTAGAGCCGAGCTTTGTAACTGCAGTGATGATCTACTCCTTGAGCAGAATACTGTTCACAGCCCTGTTACACATAAGAATAGTTCTCCTAACTTCCACGCTTCTAAAAATAGATCTAATTGTCAAAATTTTCATCAGGAAATTTCTGAAATTCCTCAAAGCATATCATATATTATGAAACTAGTTATGTGAGGTGAGGGTTCAAATTCTGGCCCTAGCAGAGATTTGGAAACTAGGGCTATACTGTAAGCTTTTGAAAAGTCCTGTTACTTGTACATCCCCAGACAAAACACCAGTCCCGAAAAAAACAAACTAGAAAGAAAAAGAAAACACCGCAGTGGGGATCAGCAAGACTGACAAAGCTCTCCTGCATCAGCCTCATCAGCTGGCTCGAAATAGGGGATGCGCATCATAGGCAGGCTGGCACTCAACTCTACCTCTTTCTGTCAATCTCTTCCTCTGCCACCAACACGCATAAAAATATGCCGTATTGAAATATATAATCCATAGCAGTATTAAAAACATACTGGGCTTCTATGTTGCCTTGAGGCAGGTATTAAATCAGACCACAATAAATGCCATGAGTTGATGTATTTAGAAGTCTTAGAGCGAAGAAGAAAGCTTTCTACAGCCTGCTTTTTTCAGGATCTGCAGTCCCTTTGCTGTTTCTCTTTGTGTGGTGAGAGACACTAGAATAAAAAAAGTTAAAT
Source organism: Numenius arquata (assembly GCF_964106895.1). Classification (NCBI taxonomy): domain Eukaryota; kingdom Metazoa; phylum Chordata; class Aves; order Charadriiformes; family Scolopacidae; genus Numenius; species Numenius arquata. Next base: position 20,741,956 of record NC_133585.1, on the reverse strand, counting down.
GCCTCATGTCTGCTTGAAGTGATCTGTCACAGACAGGTAATTCAGATAGAGCAGATAATATTTATTCTATAAACTTATCAAGGTCTTCACGGTCTTTAAATGTTTAATGACAGTGGTTTTGCTTGAGACTAGTAGGGTACAGTTTAAGAATAACCAACTCCGGTTAGCCTACTAAGTTAGTTAGAGAAGCAGGAAAAGATTTTCAGGTGCAAATGGTCTTCAACAAATTCTACATCTGAGTTATCTACTTATATTTTAATCTAAGTCCACTGTACATCACTTGTTTCATGTTTAAAAATTGGAGACATTTCTTTAAAGCATACTGAAATTCCTTGCAGGAAAAGCTCTGAGACACTGATGAGGTAAGCTGAGTCATATACCCATTTCACAGACAAACTCAAATCAAGAGTTCTGAACCCACGTACAGAATCACAGAATCTTCATGGTTGGAAGGGACCTTTGAGATCATCGAGTGCAACCACAACAACAAAAAAAAAAACCCAAAACACCCCACACAAAACAAAAAAAAAACAACACACCCCACCCACAAACAGACACAACCCAACAATCCCGGGCACTAGAGCATGCCCTGAAGTGCCACGTCTACACGTTTCTTAAATACCTCCAGGGATGGAGACTCCACCACCTCCCTGGGCAGGCTGGTCCAGTGCCTGACCACTCTCTCAGGAAAGTCATTCTTCCTAATACCTAATCTAAACCTCCCCTGGTGCAACTTGAGGCCATTTCCTCTGCTCCTGTCATTATTCCCTTGGGAGAAGAGGCCAACACCCACCTCTCTACACCCTCCTTTCAGGGAGTTGTAGAGGGCAATGAGGTCCCCCCTCAGCCTCCTCTTCTCCAAACTAAACATGCCCAGTTCCCTCAGCCTCTCCTCCTATGACTTGTTCTCCAGACCCCTCACCAGCTTGGTGGCTCTCCTCTGGACACGCTCCAGCAGCTCAATGTCCTTCCTGGAGTGAGGGGCCCAGAACTGAACACAGCCCTCAAGGTGAGGCCTCACCAGTGCCCAGTACAGAGGCACCATCACTGCCCTACTCCTGCTGGCCATGCTGTTCCTGAGACAGGCCAGGATGCCGGTGGCCTTCTTGGCCACCTGGGCACACTGCTGGCTCATGTTCAGCCCACAGTCCACCAACACCCCCAGGTCCTTTTCTGCCAGGCAGCTCCAGCCACTCTGCCCCAAGCCTGGAGCGCTGCAGGGGGTTGGTGTGACCAAAATGCAGGACCCGGCACTTGGCCTTGTTGAACCTCATCCCATTGGTCTTGGCCCATCCATCCAGCCTGTCCAGGTCCCTCTGTAGAGCCTTCCGACCCTCAAGCAGATGAACACTCCCACCTAGTTTGGTGTCATCTGCAAACTGACTGAGGGTGCACTCAATCCAAGTAGGGTTCAAGAGGGTACACTTCTCAAGTGGCATAACCAGCTGGCTTCTCCTCCTGCCACTCAACACAATCGCCCTCTGAGAACCGTATGTTAGATGTCCCACAGATTTTTCTGCTTCACCAATAGCAATAAATTACAGTGTTTCAAAAAGGCACACAACAGACACACAGGATGGTTTATATACATAAATATATATATATGTTTGTTTTGTCATCCTACCTGGCCACCTGAAAAACATCAAGACAAGTAAAAAGTAAGTTTTCAAGAATAGTATGAAATCCACAAGTATATTCAGCATTTTCCCTTCTTTGCTCATTAAATGCATCGCCTGACAGATTTTGTGTTCCACGTATAACACAAAACACAAAAGTTATGTCAGTTAAAGTTTCTATGGAAATCTAGAAGTTGGACTCCACCATTTTTGTTGTATTCTACTTGAATTTAAACTTAACATTGTTAATATGTTTTCTACTTCTAATTCAGTTTAGAGAAAGAGTTTAACGTGGAGCCAAGATTAGAAAAAAAATAGATAAAATCACATTTCAAAACAAAACCAAGCCCAAAATATTTAATCTCTTGCAAGCTCGCATAAAATTGTCTGTAACACCTTTCGACATTGAAATTTTTCATTCAAGTTGCAATAAATCAAAATAAATACTAGAATTTCCTATAGGTAACACCACCCCCACTCCACCCCTTGGTGTTTTGTGCAAAATTTGAAGGTTCTAAGTTTAGCCATTCGTGCTAACAAGTAAACAAATATTAAAGATTAAGTACCTTCCCACGGCTATTCCAGGAAATAACGGGTACTCCGTAATCTCCCAGCTGAGCCAGGGAGGGCTGGTAACCAGAGCCGAGGCACCGCAGATGCCGAGCAGGGAAACCTGAGGCTGTTACGTCTCTTTACAAGGTTGTTCTCTTCAATCTGACAGTTCTTTGGCTTCCATACCTTTTATCCAGAGCAACAACACAGATGGAAGCTGTTTAAAGAACCAAACCTTTCTATTAGTCCAAGTACCGGGTTTATCATCTACATTTTTGACAATACTTGTGTTTAGTCAGATACTGAACACTTCATACAGTCAACTAGGTGCAGAGAAACAGAGAGTTTACCTCTATATGATATTTAACTTGAATTTTAGTGATAAAACATTTTTGAAAGCAATGATCAAAATATTTATTGAAATCACCCTTAATCATGGGCGGAAACCTAGAGTTTCTCAATAGTTCTGATTGTACCAGCAATTAATATATTCTATATTGAGTCTATTCACCAGGTTGAGAGAATCTAAAAATATACCAGTGCTAAGAACGATGATTTCTCTGTCTGCTACACAGACAGCTTTTCTGCTCACTGTCTTCGGGGAATCCTCTGCTTGGTGCCTCCACATTTCAGATTAAAAAAGAGATTTCAAGTAATTTTCTGGCGTTTCTCCAGCTTTAACTATGACTAAATCAATTCAGCAGAGAAATGCCAGATTTCATATAGCTTCTGAGTGGGTGGGATTGACAGCACTTTGCTAATACCCCTCCCTCTCCCTGCTTTTATTACAAATAATTTTTATACATATTTACGTAACAAAATTTGATTTTGTCAACATATCCCATGGGCTTCCAATACAACTATTGTTGCTGGAAATGTCAGTACTTCAAACGTGATCCATGAGGTAGCTCTCATAGGATATTGAGAAATAGCCAAGTAAATTTGTTCTTTGTATCTAAATGTCAGTTTAGGTAAAAAAAAAAATTAAATATCATGAATAGAAGCAGTATGTGCACCGTATATCTAATGTGACAACCTGGATAAGAAACAAAATTAATCTCTTTCATATGAGACTACCGTACATAAAAGTGGAGGATGTCAAATGGAAATGTCTACATGGGATGTCAAATGGATGTCTACGAATGGAAATGTACATTACAGATAAAAATAATTTTACAGGACATTTTTATTGTAATCATTAAACATAAAAACATGATGAAATCAAGGCTTATTAGAGTTTAAAAATACAATAAACCAGAAGCTATTACCTCTCTAGCATAGTGGACATTTTAAAGGAAGACATAATCACTAAATAAAAATTTATCTTACATCAATAATATAAAAACTGTATTCTTAGGAGACAGACGGTTTTCAGCAACTCTCCATCTGGGTCCCTCCACAAAAGTCAACAATGTCTCCATTTGTGGAAACTGAAAAAAATATTGGAGAAAAGCTAGAGTCTCTGCATGGATAAATAATTGGTTATAAAGATAGGAAACAGAAGGTAGGATTAAATGGTCAAAGTTTTCCCAGGGGAGTCAGCTCCCCGGGGGAGTCTCGCAGCCAGCCACGCTACAAGCTGCGCTGTTCTGTTGAACATAATTAATCTGGGAGAAGAGTGACCAGGAAGGTGACATTCTGTGTATGATACTAAGGTATTTAGGACAGTAAACACGAGGACCACCTGCAAAGATCTGCAGATGGACCTTCCATGTTTCAGTGACTGAGCAATCAAAATGATAGATGGAATGCAACAGGAATAAATGTGGAGTGATGTACCTGGTGAAAAAAAAAAAAAAATCCTGGCTTTACATACAAAATGATGGACACTGTGCTGAATATTAATATGTAGGAACGATAACATGGCGCTGCAATGATTAGTTCTAGGACAATATTGGCTCAGACTCCTTAACAGTCAAATGAAAATTGAAATAATTAGAGAAAGAACAGAAAACAACAAGGGAAAAAAAAGTGTTTCTTTATAAAACCCGCAGTGCATCCTTCTTGTACCTATTTCTGATTCCCCCACCTCAAAAAGGATATGATAGACTTATAAAGGGTTCAAGGAAGGGCAAGAAGGCTGAGGTCTTTCAGTCAGGAAAGAGAGGTGACTCAGAAGAGGGATGGCAGAAGTCTAGCAAATCCAGAGTGAGATGGGGAAAGGGTGAAAGCCCAACCTGGTGCTCACTGTCCCTCTTGGGATCAGAGCTAGAGGGGCATCCGACAACAGTTCAAAGCAAACAAGAGGCAGTGGGTTTTCCTAGAATTAGACTGGGATTCAAGATACTTTGCTTCAAGATACTGGTTCCCCAACTGCCTGAGTGTGTGGAGGCTGCGATAATTTTCTGAGGAAGTTTTATTATACGCTTATTCTAAACGCATACTTGCCATACGGGCATCTGCTTTTCAAGGGAAGAACCATAAAAATGATGGAAAGGCAAAAAAATCAAGTAGCATCCAAGAGCAGCACAGAAGAACCCTCCATCTTGAACTTAAATTGGACATAAATGCTCCCAATGTAATGTGGAAAAAAAAATTTCACAATCTGCCTTGCAGTTCTCCTTGGTGAGCCTCAACCATTGGAGAGACCATTAACTAGAGAACTGGTTTGTGACTCTACTGGTGATTTCCACCACCACCCAGGGCAGGAGGATCCACTCAGGTGCTCTCTGGACACAGCAGCGCTCCAGACTGATGCTGTCTGATTCCTGCAAGCCTGAGCTCTGCTTTTTTATCTCCGGCAACCACCATACCCGGTTTCTGCTCCCAAAACGACCCCCAACCTCGCTCCAACCTTCACCCAAATGCAGTGTAAACTCTTTTTGAACTGGAATATCCCCTCACCCTTTTTGTCAATCAAAATAATCCCCTGTTCATGTCACTAATTGCTGGGTCAGAACGTCTTCACCCAAGTCAATGCCAACAGGATGGTACACACATCTAAATACACACAAGCACGTGAAAAAGAATAAATACTGAGTACATGTGAAACAGGGACAGATGATCTGGGGATGCAGGTTCCTCCCTTTCAGGTTACCTGGCTCTCAAAGCCCAGCATTTAAATTCTAGGCTCAACCAAGACTAGAGGTCTAATTAATTTGCTGAAGGTTATACAGAAAGCTTTGGCAGAGATCAGAATCAGACTCCAGTCTTGTGTAGTATTTCAATTGCAAAATATCATCTCCACAACTAGATTTATTTTTCTTGGTTCTACTCTACTATAAATAACAAACCTTCCTCTGTAACACCTGAAAGCTTATTATGTGCTCCAGTCAAACCATTTGTAATTATTAAGTTATCTGATTATGTTTGCCCTTTTGTGTATTTGAGCACCGCAGTATCAGAGAAGGTATTAAAGCATTTACAAAGTAGGTAAATAATTTATTTTCACATCCGAACAGAGTTCATTCTGGTTTCATATTGTGGTTTCATATTGCATATTATTATATGCAATCACTCACCTAAATCACATGATGTTGCCACTTTCCATACGAATGTCTGAATGGCCAATAATATCAAGATGTAAGTTGGATTTCTATGCAATAGCAAATATTCGTGTTTGGACACGAATGCCCTGTGCCTGCATGAAAACGGATACCATAGAATAAAAACTTGCTCTCTGAATACTTGCTAAAACAAAAACACATCATAGATGCTTGCGAGGAGCCTGAGCATGACTGATAAGAAAGCAATATAAATCTCTGGCATACATTTGCCAACTCAATTCTAAACCAGCTGATTGTAACTTTAGATAACTGATTTTCTCCAACTATCCATATTTTCATCTTCTGCTAAAAATATCCACTTACACAGACCAGCAAAGCAGTGGTCCAAGACGCCTAAACTTTAATAAATCACTGACATCGATTTAATCTCACGTAAATGAAGCTTCCCATTGTCCTTTTAAAATAAACAAGGAGCACACAGAGGCCTGCACATAATCACTAAATTACAAAGAACAGATGTGAAACATTAACAAGGAACCACTCATGCTGGCAAGGAGAAAACACTATAAAACAGCACGCACTGTACCAAGCCAGATTGGCTTTTAAATGACTCATACTTATGAGATTACAAACAACAAGTAACAAAAATAAAACAGTTCATTTGACTGGGCCTAATACACTTTAGTTACTTTAAATTAACTGCTAATTGTACCATTTCTTTCCCTTGTACTTTCCCACTTGACTCCTTGGTTGAAATGCCTTTGATGAAGGGGAAATTAGTACAAAATCCACACAATTCACATCTCGGCGTTTGCCTATCAGAAATTCATTATTAGTGCAAGCGTCCCCTTAAAAACATGCAATCATTTCTCTGAAAAGAAAGCATCCCTCTCGAGTGCCTGTCCAACATGTTACCACATCAAGTAGGCACGTGATAAATTTTTTTTCATTTCTTCAAATCAGTTCTCTGAAGTTTTTAATCCGTTCATCCCACGTGTTACAAAGCCTGTTTCTCACCTGCCACCGAGAGAGAGGGGAAAAAAGAACAGGAGTCACTTCTCGCAGTGAAGGGGGCTGTTTAACGGACCCCGGAATGCCCACGCCACATCAAGTTATTCAGGATAACAGAGATGAAGAACTACCATGAAAAGCAGGATGACGAAAGCTAAAATACAAATGGCGGCTGAAATTCAGTGTACTCCCAAACCTTTTGGCAGTTACAGTATTTTGTTGGAACAGGCTTTTTAACTACGTTGCCCACACTCATACATACACGTTTTCTGTTCGGACGCTTATTCTACAAACGTTCCGTCATGTTTCGAGCAACTTGATGGTTTATTGTCCAGAAACAGTTTAATTGGCTCGCATACTATGGCACACTAAAGCACGTCATCTTTGCTTGCAACAATGGCTTGTGCAAATTCTCCAAGCCCAGACACACTCCAGCCATTATGTCCCACATTCACGTGAGATCACAGAGTAGCTTGCGTTGGAAGGGACCTTTAATGGTCATCTAGTCCAAACCCCTGCAATGAGCATATGAGATGCGTCAGGAAAATTCACATTCCCTTACTTTTATCTTCAAACAAGGATCTCAATCTTTTACTTCCAAAGCCACTAAAATGCCACTCCCACCGGCCACCGCTGCTCTACGATTTGACCCCTGTCGTGATTTCGGCTGAATTTACCAAAACCAGACCGACAGATGGCCCTTCCCCCCACTTCTCCCCCCCCCCCCCCCCCCCCCCCCCAAAAGAGGAGAGAGGAGGAGAAAGAGATAAGGAGATTCAGAAGTTTAGAATGAACTAAACTACTTTAATGAAGAATTAATATTAAAATAAAAATAAAGAAGAAAATAATGAAATAGATACAATATACACAAAACCCTATCAAGCTCCCAGGATGACAGTCACGTCACCAGCAGGCACTGGGGAAGTCCCAGACTGGACTCAGCGACGGATGGGAACTGGATTCTAGCTCTGGAGTCAGGAACACACGGATCGGGATAAAAGGCAGATGAACAGACAGAGTCCTCTCTGGACGTCGGCCATCGCAGGAAGGGGCTGACCCTTTGATCCCTCAGCCTTTATACTGAGCATGGGGCAGATGGGATGGAATACCCCAGTTGGTCAGGTTTGGGTCACCTCTCCTGTCCCCTCCTCCCCACCGATGTGACCCCTCTACGTTTTTTCCGTTTCCGACCCTCTAAGGAGGCAAATAACGAAATGGGCTGCCCTTGGTAGTTATGGCAGTAAGTCTAAGCAAGGGCCTCCCTGCACACCGTTCCTTGGCACGGAGCACAAACATTGGGCTGATCACTCTGAGAACGAGCAGTTTTCTCCACAAGGTGCCGTTAGTTTCAGAGAGTTAGAGGAGGCCGAGCTAGGATGGAAAGCTACAGAACTGAAAATTGGTTCAGTTTTACTTCAAACTGGGACAACCCCGAGTCAGACAACTCGAGTGCCAGGACCACGCTGCTCACACGCTTTCCACATGGCTTTACAAAATACCTGCAATATCCTTGTCTACCTAACTCACCCCATGTTAGTGCTGATAAACAGAGAACTTTCTAAATTCCAAAAGCTGCTGTGGAAAACATTTCAAACCAAACATGCTGCTGGTGGCTCCCTCCCTTGATCACCCTCCTCCCGCTCTGATGCGCCAACCACAGTGCCTGCGGCAATGCCAACTGCAAAATAAGTTTCTTCCATATCTTACAGTATTTGCGTCTAAGAATAACAGCTCAGAAAAAAAGAAGCTCTGCACGTGGGGCAGGGCGAGAGGGAGAGCCAACGTCAGAAGAGACTTACCTGTACTAAAATACCGACCCAGGGCTGGTCCCGGCCTCGCACGACAGAACTAGCAGCTCTGACGTTTTTCAGTATCTCGGCGCAAAAGTTGCATACGCTTTAAGGTTCTGAAACAGAATCCTTAAGTGCTGCTCAAGTCACAAAAACTTTAAAACGGAGCATAATAAGAGAGAAAAGGGGGAGTAGGAAGGAGGAGCAAAACCTGTGGGTCAAGATGACACAGCACCCCGCGGAAGGAAGAAAAGGAAGTTAAGAAGGGGCTCACACGTTGCTGTGATCATACCTGCAAGCAGAAAATAAAGCTCCAATTTACGACTGCTGCTAGGGCTGACTCAAACTCTCTAAAAGAATTATTCCAAAACAGAGGACTACTTTGGTGCACTGCACCTTAAGGTTTGGAGCTAAGTAATACTGAGGGAAGAGAGAGGGGCTCAATGATCCCGTGACTCGGTTTGAAGAAATGGAAAAGAACGTTACCTTTTCCTGAAGGATAGATCAGGAAGGTTCATTGCTGAGACCACACTGGCTTGATTGTAATCTGGTCACTTCACACTAATAAAGGAATGAATATGGTATGGTCACATTACCGCCTATCTTTCTTCATTATGCCAGGGCGGAAGTGTGTTTCATCTCATACAAACTGAACCTTTCTACTTGGTGTTTCTCTCTCACAAGTACAGAAATGTAGAAACACAACATATTCTGGTGTTGTTCAAATTACATAAAAATTAACACTGCAACTACTTGGTAGAAAGGACCCAAGCAAGATCTACACAATCAGTTTGAAGAGAATCATAATAACGAAGATGAGTAGTACTGGGAAATTTCCGCTGCTCCTACTACTGATGAATGGACTGAATTTTCCTTTTTTTTTTCTTTTCTTTTTTCATATTTCTCATAAAGATACCCGTATGCATGGTTAAAGCAGAAGTTCTCATTACGACCATCCTGGATTAATTTCTTGAGAGCAGAGGGGACAAATTTTCCTCCTATTGTCCCCTGGGAGGGGGAAAGAAGAAGACAGTCAACGTCTTAATTTCTTAAGATTTCCATTAGTGGAGAAAGTAGCACATCAGCTATTATTTAAACGAAACTGTTACAAATTCAGGCTTTATTTGCAATCTGAGTTTCTGTAGCTATAGACCCCATTTAAGAGGCTTCCTTATGCCTTCATCTACGAGATTGAAGAGTCCTTAAGTACTGCAAAATCCGTAAGTCCTTGTGCAGACAGAAGTTGCGTTAAAACACTTCATATCTTTTTTTCTTTGAACTAAACGGACAATACATTTTTCCTTTGCTGCAAATCAAGCTTCCTCAAATCATTCCCGCAGCAGCTCATTCCTGCACCAACTCTATTGACAACGTTGATACACAGAGCAGGTTCTCCAGCCTTGGAATGATCTCACCTTCATATGGAAATACCACAACTTCCGAGTCCAAGCTGATAACGCCCTGCATGTATTATTATTATACGTATCCATGTAAATCTGTTCTTAATTCTGAGACGACTAGAGAAAATACAGACAAATTTAAGTGGCTACAGCCTTTAGCCTATTACACAAATGTATCGGTCTATTAGCAGATTATTATGTTTCTTACCCTTCGTAAGAAAGAGTGTTGAAGCAGCTAATCTTGCAGAAAGCAGCTGAGAGCTGGAGAAATATTCCCTTTATGAACCTGAGGAAGCAGCAAATGGAAGAGACAGGCTCCAGAAGGTGATCAAAAGAAAAAAGCAGCCGGAAACAAAAGCTGAAGTTAAGTAAAGAAACTGTTTTGTTTAATGGTTTAATCCCATTTATATTGAAGAATAAGACCCACCATCTGACAGAGAGCCCGATTTATGGCAGTTGGGAGAAACTCCACTGCCATATTGCAGAAATGCATACATATTCTTCCTAATCCAAATATTTATATTCATAATCCAACGTTAACGGAGTTGTTAAAATCCATTATTCCTGTTCAAATGTCTAAGAATACAAGAAAGCAGCCTCACAGCTATGGTGAACTTTAAAGTTCAATTTCAATGCCAAGATTTTTATTCTGTTGAAGGCTCAGGGTGCCTGAGCGCATTCCAGTGCTTATGCAGCTACTCTCATATCTAACCTGAGCAAAAATGCAGAGGAGCATCTGTATTATTCAAGGCACATTTTCACTATTAGAAAAAATGCACCATGGCATTAAAATTAAGTCTTCATACTAAGATGGCAAATTTTCAAAATCACTCTTCTAATCTTTTCCATCAGCTTGATAGAAAAAAAATTAAAAATCGCTATTGGAACAATAGGAACAGAACATTCTACCTGTGCAAGGAGAATCAATGTACAAAGACCAGAGAGCAATAGAATACATTAAAAAATAAGTAAAATAAAAAGAGACGTTTTAAAGTGTTCTACTAACAAAAAGTTTTCTACAAAAGGTCAACAGGGCAAAAATATTAAGGTATCAGAGTATTTATTTTCCCCCAGAAGCAGAAGAAATATTTGCAGTCAGTGGGATTCTTCAGCACATTGAGATCATTATGCATCCAGCACAGCACAGGACAGAATCACATCGGTACTGTGTTCATCAAGGCCATACACATGAGCTCCATGCAACACTTTCATAAGGCATAAGAAATGCAGCGGCTGAGACACCAAATGGTTAATAAATATCCCTTTTTATTATTAGATATCAGGAAGAATTAGAGCCACTCATTAAATTACCCAGGGTAAGCCCTGAAGGTCTCGTATGAGTATTCCTGGTGCAGGAAATAGATGTAAACTTGGTTTTGCTGGAATACGCTGTGGGATTTCATAGAAAAGGCTCACAAACCACCTGGTAGAGGAACTCCTGCGTGATCTACCTGGAAAGTATCCACAAGAAGGGACACTGATCTTCAGCCAGACTAGATATAAGTGCAAAGAGCTGGACAACCAAACTGGCTCAGTTCTGTTCAGTTCACGGACAAAAACGCCCTGTTTGTCCACTTCATCCATCTTTTCCTGCTCTAGAGTCTCGAACGGTTTCAGGAGAAGAGGAGTAATTTCCCTGATCAGGTGAACTTTGAGAGAAATAACTGCTCATCACGTACACAGCGAGGGGAGCACACGGGAGAGATTCTTCACACCAGTGACCCATTTGACATGGGAGAATTAAAGGAGATGCCTCTCTGGAAGCGTTACTCTGCCCACCACCAACATCCACCTCACCACACATGGAGCTTAAGTCCAAAGCCTGACTTTGTTTCTAAGATACCATTTCCAGACAGACCGAGGGGTGTCTCGTGCACCTCTGGCCCAGACAAACAGCACAGGAGACAGACAGCACTGCTTCAAACATTAAGAAAAGCACCGTCTTATCCCTTTCAGACATTTTTAAAGCAGTGATGGGCAAGGCCCTTGAGACAGCCAGGAAGGAAGGACATAGATCTATCAGCCCAGGATCAAGCCTCCCCGGCACATAAAATCATGTATCCCTCTCAGGCCTAAGATAAAAGTGTTTCAGCAGCTATTCCTCCTTTGTCATGGCAGCCTACTTTTTAGAAGTTAACAGCGAGTTTCTTGCTGTTGCTGGAATATGTGAAATAATCACGGTTACCCTTTGCCGAGGGCAATTTTCATAGTCTGAAACGCAGCCTTCCTGTGAATTAGCTGGTAATTAGATTCTTCTTTGCTTATTTATGTTCTTCTCTATTTATTTATGTTAGATCATTACCACCATGAGTAATCCATCAGGGTTTGAACGGTAGACTCGGACAGAGTAAGAAGGGCTCACAGACAGGAGTAACAGGTACAACAGACCGACACATTTCAGCTCCAAGACCAGGCTATTTTCAGATCAAGTCTGTGCAGCCCCACACACCACACCGGCCACGCATCTGTGACAGACATCACACCAGGGGGCAAGAAAGAGAGCATGAAGCTTTTTATGTTTGCGCTTAACCAGCCGTAATATTAATTCTTGTACAACTAGGGGCAGAAGCAGCTGCCTTCTATTCACACAGAGCCCACGCTGGGTGGGTAACAGAGAGGTGGCCGCAGAGCTCCAGATACGAGCTGCCCCTACTCGCTGCATCTTTTTGCTGTCAAACGGTAACTGAAAAAAAAACAAAAATCCCCCTGACCCACGCAAGGCTTTGGCTAGGAACAAGTCAAATTTTCCATAAACTTGCAGTGACGCAAAGTGTTATTTCTCTCCCTTCACCTGGGGAGAAAAGGAAAATGATGTACCCTGCCTGGGCTGCTACCTTCTGCTTGGCCCTGCCTCTGATCAACCAAACCAATATCCTCAGCAAGTTCACTGATGATACCAAACTGGGAGGACTGGCTGACACTCCAGAGGGCTGTGCTGCCATCCAGCGTGACCTGGACAGGCTGGAGAGCTGGGCAGAGAAGAACCTAATGAGGTTCAACAAGGGCAAATGTAGGGTCCTGCACCTGGGGAGGAAGAACCCCAGGCACCAATATAGGTTAGGGATGGATCTTCTGGAAAGCATTTCTGAGGAGAAGGATCTGGGGGTCCTGGTAGGTACTATATAATCCATGAGCCAGCAATGTGACTTGCTGCCAAGAGGGCCAATGGGACCCTGGGCTGTGCAGGGAAGAGTGTGGCCAGTAGGTGGAGGGAGGTCATTCTCCCCCTCTGCTCTGCACTGGGGAGGCCACAACTGGAATACTGCGTCCAGTTCTGGACTCCCCAGTTCCAGAGAGACAGGGAACTACTGGAGAGAGTCCAGCATGGGGCAACAAAGATGATGGAGGGATTGGAGCATCTCCCTGATGAGGAAAGGCTGAGAGAGCTGGGACTCTTCAGCCTGGAGAAGAGAAGGCTGAGGGGAGACCTTATGAACGCTTACAAGTACCTAAAGGGTGGGTTGAAGGAGGATGGAGCCGGACTCTTTTCAGTGGTTGCCAGTGACAGGATGAGGGGCAATGGGCACAAGCTGGAACATGGGAAGTTCCATTCAAATATGAGGAAGAACTTCTTTCCGGTGAGGGTGGCAGAGCCCTGGAACAGGCTGCCCAGGGAGGGTGTGGAGTCCCCTTCTCTGGAGATCTTCAACCCCCCACATGGATGCATCTGCTCTCATAGACAGAGCACATGCCGATGAGTGATGTGCTCTGGGCAATCCTGCTTTAGCAGGGGAGTTGGACTGGATGATCTCTAGAGGTCCCTTCCAACTCCAACAATTCCGTGATTCCGTGATCTAGAAGAGATCCGAGTTCCCCAGGCCCTTTCGCTCGCTGTATTGCTCCCTTGCCATTTTGTGGCTGGGTACAGCACCGTGCAGTTTCTGTAGTTCTGTGCTTCTAAGTTATCTTCCACAAGTAGAGTCTGAGCGGACGGTCAGAATTATGTGAAGAGCAGAACTGGACAGTGGGCGAGTATTTATAAATAATCAATGCTGCAGCAAATTGTGCTCGGCTGAACAGCGTGTGTCCATCTGCCAGATGGAATGTGGAATCCAGTCACAGCACTGATCTTCACACACCACCCAGACCTATATATTAAGGAGGAAAGTGTTTGATGCTGTCAATGTCCTGGTTTTTTCTTTAATGATATGAAAGACGTTCATGTTAGCAACCAAAACCGGTTCAAGATTACTGACAAAACTGAAAAGGTGATAAACATATTTAGCTAAAACTAAGAAACAGAATTAACATTGAGGAAGAACAGAGCAAAGCACAATTCCTTTTATTTCTACAAATAGGAGCACAGAGAGGCACGTAACTGGTGGTATCTGCTACTGAAAAGGTTTATTCTTAGCTACAATCCTGCACGCCTACAGCTCACCGCTACATACCTAAAACATGGGAATTCTTTCCTAATTAGTATTACTTTTTGGAACTGAGGAACAGGTCCCCGTTGGTATAAAACAATAGTTCTGTGCTTTACCCCAGGCTTAGACAGAACAAAAGCCATGACACTAAAAACGTCGCAGCCCTCTACAGCTGTGCCTGCGTGCAAACCAGCAATCACTGCATTTGGTTTGAAAAAATCAGGTAACTGGAGGTAACCGGACCCGAGGGGCAGTCACTGGGCTGACCAAGTGCCTCAGGCCAGGTACTGGAGGGATCCTCCACAGCACACGGGTATAACTGGGGAGACTGGGATCCAGGGCTAGTTACTGGATAGATGGTCTCAGGCCAGCTACTGGAGGGAACTGCACCAGATGACTTCCCACCAAGGGGCCTTCTACCCCATAAACCGCTTTCACATCCACCTGCCAACAAACCCCAGGCAGAGACAGCTCAGCTCTCCTAGGTTCTTCCTCTCCATTTCATCACAGAAAGGATCTTTCAAATACTGTAACTTGACCTCACTACGCTTCTCAGCATGCGAGCAGGAGACCCATGCAGACACGCAGCAAACTCCCCTACGGTCTGTGCGTTTTGACCCCAGTAAGTGGCACTGGCATATAGAGCAGCAAAAAAAAAAAAAAAAAAAAAAAAAAAAAATTCCCTTAGGCAGAAAGATGGGTGCGTTTGACATGCCAATTGATCAAATACAGCAAAATAAGCCTAACAAACTCCAAAGTTTGAAACTGTCTATCTGGTATTTCTTTCCTTGCTGTTACACATCTTCTTTCTTTCAGTGGAGAAGGTAACATCCGTGCCGCAGAATATCTTTACTGGAAACCTTCTAACTACTACCATTGAAGGCTCTTTTGAATATATTAATACCACATTATCTCCCTCACTTCAGTTATAACGTTTATTTGGTAAGCTATTCACAGGTTTGGAATGACTCCCAGGTCTTAGAACAAACTCCCTGGACACACTGTTGGGTTTCACACAGCGTCTGGGGAGCGGTTATCCCCCCACGCACACCAATGAAAGGGAGCTTTTCCTAAAATCTGAAAGACACATAGCATCAAGATAGCCTGCTTCGCTTCACTTCTGAAGGCACGGACAGCGTTTGAAGAACCATCTTAAACTGTGTCAGGTCTAAATGATCTGGCTTCTACACACAACAGTGTGAATAAATTGCGGCAGCTCCAAGATTGGTTTTGCATGCCGGTACTAATAGCAAGCCATGCTGACAGTTACTCATTGTAGCCTGTGTGGAAAATTTCTCCTGGGCAGGAACTCCAGACACTGCTGAAAAATCTGAAACGCTGCACACAGCATGAAAATATTGAACTTGTCTCCCTTTCTGCAAACAGACTAAAAGGAATTATCAAGGACTCCGCTGGTGTGAAACAACGGGTTGTGATATACAATGCCATAGGATGCCAGATGGTAACAACAGAAGAAAAAGGAATCTGCTGTTTGCTTTCATTGACTGGCAAGTGACTGAAGAGAAGCAGCACTGAGAAATTTCGCACTGGGTTTGTCCACGGTGGAACTCTGCGTTGAAGTCAGTGAGAGCTGGCCAGAATAGTTAAGACAACAGATGAGCCATCAGAGCCACCACCTAAACATGGTTCTTCAACAACATGCTCCAGGAAAGCTAATCAGATAGGAGTAAATCAACCAACCAGCCAAATCCAAACCAAACCAACAACCACAGAAAGCACCACACACCAAAAAAAACAAAAACAACAACAACAACGAAAAAAAGAAACCCCAAAAACCAAAACCTTAGGCTTTTAACTTTATCAAGACTGGAAGCAAGCAATGGAGGAGCATGGAGCAACACCATCTAAATTTGCAGTAAAATTACCACCCATTGTTAAATTCAGAAAATAAAATGTATTATTTACTATAGAAAAGTATGACCCTAAGTGGCTTAAGTGACTCCTTAAATAAAAAGCTAAAGGCTGCTTCAGAAGCAGACTTGTCATTCACTACATGCTGCTCTCTGAAGTTCTTTCTGGCTGAAAATTCCTATAAAAATGATCTGACACAATTTTTTTGTCACTTATCATTACAAGAAAATAACTTCATTTTTCAGATATGCTAGAACAATTTTTCCTATCTTTGTTGCAACATCCACAGATCCAGTAAATGGAAATTTTCAGCAGCGTGCATTCAGCATAAAAAGCAAAATCATCCAATAAAACCAGACATCTAATGATGAAAACTGTGTAGCATTAATTCCTCTGTGCAAAGGTGTGAAAAAGATTTTTGCCAATAAAAATGGCTAAAACCGAACACCCAGCAATCAAAATTTTGTGGACTAATAGATGTCTAACAGATCATAAAAATCAGAGACATACTTTATTGCCATTGAAACCGTCAATGTTTGAAGAGACGCGATGCTTTCACAAGACAGGAGCCTTCCTGAATGTGCTCAGGGAATGCCTGTTAAGATAACGGTGGAGATTAAAAGCCCATCTCCCTCATTGCAATTGAAAAAATCCCCCTTCCTGGGACACGGGCAAGCAGTTAGGAAGAAGCATAACACTAGCTCCTGGAGGCAATTACTGTGGGCACAGGTACAGAGGCAGTCAAGACTTCCATGGTTGCGCATTTATGAATTGTGAAGTTGGAATTAACTTGATGTCCCATGGAAACATTTATATGAACCTCCTTGGTTTAAAACAGCAGTTAAAATACAGAACTTACACCGGCCAAAAGAATAAATTACACTTGTTAACGTCGCCTTTGGGATCCATAAGATTAGGCATGCATTTTGAGCCTGTTTCTTCCCCAGTGAAGAACAGTTCTTGCAGCACGAAATCAAGGGAGGGAGAGAGATCTGTAATCCAGTGCTAAGATAATTAAGCTTGAGATCTCCAGGCAAAGGAAAAAAGATAGCATAGATATTTTATTTCAATGTTTGTACTTACGAGCAAAGATAACTAGCAACGTAGCAAGCAGAGATTAATGGGATGTAAGGCATCAGTTCAGATCAGTGCTTCTGATGCAGCAGTACTGCAGGACCTTTTTTCTCCCCCTCTTAACCGGTTACTGAAGAAACAGCATCAACCTTGAGGTCATCAAATTGATTCCCAGTCAGGTACCTCTGGTTACAGAAATTGCTCCGTTAACCTGACACTGCATGTCGGCAGGGCTCCTTCTGTCCATGGGTCACGCGCATAAGGAGATCTTGAACCATTCAAAAATGGGAGACTTCCCCTCTCTCTGTGAACCGCTCTATTAGGCACCACAGCACATGAGTTCAGGGCTCCCCCTCCCCTGTTCAGGGGGGGATGTAACTCTACTCAGAACAGACTGAGAAAGCAACTTCACCCTACACACAAATGACACTTCTATATACAAGCAAACAGTCTTAAAAAGAAAGGATGAGACAAAGACTAATCTTTTCCCACCCTCTGTGAAGCTTTAAGGACATCATCAAATGGAAATAACTCAGCAGAAGACAAAAAGATGAAGGGATGGTTATTTTTTTTTAAATGAGGACAGTTGCAGACCATGAAAACACCTTTGAAAGAGCTAACCAGGAACAGTCCTCTGTCCAGAAGCCCAAGCATTGCAGTGTTTACCCCAGCGTACCTCTGGCCTGACAGTCTGCTTTCTGCAAAGGGGCACCGACTTCCCTTTTCTAAACAGATTATACTGAAAAAAAAAGCACATTAAATTTGTGTCTGCCACCCAACAGCACCTGGAAGGTGTAGCCTAATAAATTACAGTTTTACTATTGCTGGTAGACACCAGAAACTTATCATCCTAACAGTGCAGGGTTTCAGGACTTGCCAAAATAAGAAAGTGATATTCACACTAAGAAAAATATTTTTCATACAGCATTCCGCACAAAATTTGGCAATCAGTTACAGGACACTAAACCAGCTGCACGTGTAAGAGTGAAAAAGAGTCAAGGACTGACTACTAAAATCAGCTGGGACTCCAACAGCATCATCCTTTACCCAGATGCCTTTTCTCATAAAACTCAGTAAATCAATTTTTTAAATTTCTACCTTTCTGTCAATTCTGGTTGGAACCGTTCAAGGTATTCAAAAGCTGTTAGCACGAGGGAGGGAAATGAAAACAGATAAGTACACACAAGAGGCTGTATGATCACATAAACCTTATTTCCACAGATAAACTAAACTAGAAATGCACGAGGGGAGGAAAACAGAAATACCACAGGGAAAGGAAATTGGACAGAAACCATCTTATTACATCAGTTTTGTTATGAACCAAGTGAGCCTAAGTCCTGTTGAAGCCTGAAACATGCCATATACTTATGTGAAATTGAGTCTATACATCTTAAAGAGTATATTTGAATGTTGTGTTTTGCTACTCTAAAAATATTACCTTTTTCTGGGTTCAGATCCCAATGAACCTACATTATTAACTGTCAAGTTAAATCAATTACAGATATAAAGAAAACGTATCAGAAGTTTGACAAAATTAAATCAGATTTTTATGCCTCAACAATTACCTGAATGCTCAACTAAAGATTTTTCTAAAGCTTTATTGTCCAAATTTACATGTCAAATAACCTATGACATAGAACTGAGGATTCAAGAGAAAACTGCAAGGTAAAAATATTTGCATGACTTCGTATAAAGCTCAGCTCATCAGCACAGCAACAGTGAGCCCTAGTCAGACTTCCCCTCTCCAGCCAAAACAAATTATCTCCTTTTTCAGCTCTCAAATGGAAGACAAACTCCTTTTGCAGGAGGAAAAAGTAATTTTTGCTGCCACACAAGCCACCGGGTTGCCTTCAGTCTGCTACAGCTTCCCAACATGCCGAAGCCAGAAAGGAAGGAGCGTCCAGAGAATCCAGAAATGAGTCTTCATAGAAAAATTACCGATTCCCTGAACTGTGGACTACATGTAAAATATATTTAACAAAGATACATATTTATTTAAACAAATACAAAGCTTGTTACTTAAAGATGCCGACTCATAGCTGGGAACCACTGGGCTACACAGAAAATAGCAACAGATTGCTGGGAGTTGGAGGAGCTTTGACCTTAAAGGAACTCATCAACTTGTCTTCTCGTGAACAGCCCCCTGCTGCAGAGGGTGAAAAGAAATATTAACTATGAGAAAATATAGAACAAGCAGGCAGAAAGCACTATTCAATCCTAAAGCTAGTAACGGCTCACTTGCTTTTAATTGAGTCAAATGTCTCCCCTTCCCCAGCCAACAAGAAAATCCTCAAAACATTCAGAATGAAGGAAAAAAAAAGAAAAGGAAAACAAAAGGGAAAAAAAATATATCTTACTTTCTTACTCACGCGTCTTTTCCATAGACCTCAGGAGAAATGGCATAAAACGTCCCAATGCTTTTTGCAGTTACTTTGTTCCCCCCCTTCTTCATGCTTCACTATGTATGTACACACACTGTGTTTTATTTAAGAAAAAAAACAACAAAAAAATCCCCACAACAAACCCCACAACAATAAAACTTGCTGAGCTTCTAGCAGCATTTCATACTACAGTCTTACTGGCTTCTGCAACGCTTCATATGAAAAGGACCATAATTTATGAGAAAGGTCCATAAAGGTTACCACTGTGACTTACAGTCAATAATAAAAATAATAACAATAAGCAGCAACAGCTTTAAACACCCCTGTCTCCAAATAACAAGGAAAGCCCACCAGCCCCCTTCAAGAGCAGGTAATAAGCAAAAAAGGTGGAAAAATGTCTTGCAAAAGAGACCAAACATACTTCCAGCAGCTTCCTTTTGATAGACAAGGTGTCTGCTTAGCAAACGGGTTCTGAAACATACTTTAAAAAGTACTCCAAGGAGAAAATAAATTATTGGTATTATCTGTCTACGTCTAAACGTTCCATTAACATATTTAACAAAGAGCAGGACACAGGGAGCAATCACAGTGACGATAAAATCACAGAAGGTGTCGTGTAAGTTTATGTAGGTGTTGAGCCGAATGCTGACTGAAGGCTGAACAACAGAGTCCGTTATTCAAAACGTCACGGTAGCCAAAATTTATGTGAAGTCTTTCAAAGGGCTGATAAGACAGTATCAAAATGCCAGCCATGGACCAGGGAAATCCAGCAAAGGCACCTGTGAAAATCACCCGGAGAGAAAGAGTTTATGTTTGGTTTCTATGGCAGAGCTGATGATGAACGTTCAATCAGGTTTTACAACCTTTTCCAAAGTAAAATTTTTAACACTCTGGACCCTTCTTGTGTGTCCCTTTGACACGCTGCATTGCTGACGTCTGGACAATAACACATACTCTTCCAAAACAAAGGCAGATCTGGAAAATTGCAAACTGCGATTTATTTGGAAAAAAACATATCCACGTGCTTCAGCAGCTTAAGTTACAATTCCTCACAACGTATATATTCATCCACCATCAGCAAGCTGCCAAACAGCCTTTCAGCCTATTTAAAGAAACGCTACCATGCCAAGAGGTTCCCTGTCTCTCCCGAGACTAAAACGCCAGCTAGCCCTCTACACAACCTCACCTCTGCTTTATTACACAGCCCTCTGCAGGGGAATCAAACCATCTTGCTCTCCTTTACCGAGGCAAACTCCTTCATTTGCCCGAGGGGTTAGGAGTACCACTGCAGCGACTCCGAAACGCAGCTCCCCAGGGCCCTGGCTCCTGCCCTCGCTGCTCCTAATGCCAAGGGGCAGACAAGTCCCAGGCGATGGGACAAGAGGAAATGGCCTCAAGTTGCGCCAGGGGAGGTTCAGATTGGATATTGGGAAAAATGTTGACACAGAAAGGGTTCTTAAGCCTTGGAATGGGCTGCCCAGGGAAGGGGTTGACGCACCATCCCTGGAGGGATTTAAAAGACGGGTTGACCTAGTGCTTAGAGACATGGTTTAGCGATGGTTTTTATCAGAGTTCGGTTGATGGTTGGACTAGATGATCTGAAAGGTCCCTTCCAACCTGGACAATTCTGTGATTCTATGACTCGCCTTGCATGTCCCTTTACCAAGCTGCAATTCTCAGGGTTCCTGACCACGAGTGGAAACAAACTATGGAGCAATGGTCTCTAGCCAAGTTTTATCATGCAACTCTTTTTTTCCTTAATTTTAAAAGCACGAATCCAGTAGGGCAGAAGAAAGTACCTACATATCCCTGAGGGATACATACCAGTTCTGGGTAGCGTGGGTCTCTCAGGCTGTGATCACCTACCTCTCCCTCAGAAAAACCTCTGTTTATAAGTCAGGTTAAACAGCAAACTTAGCACAGTGGACTGAAAAAAATAATTAATAAACTTTTCCACAATCTAGAAAACCATCTCTAACACTGGTATCAGAGCACGAGATCCAATACCAAGAACTGAGAACTAGTACATCGGATTTTTTTTCTGGAGGAGTTAGACAGCAGCTTTACTAATCTGATTTGAAACTAAGTTTTAGGAGTAGTTTAAGCCCTTCAGACAGCAAAGGATATCTGAAAAATTTGGGACTTTTTGCCTCATAATTACCTTTTGATTTAAATTTTCAAAAACCTATTCCAAGACAGTTATTTGGGACAACTGTGCTGTCAGATCTTTCTTAGTGCTCATCGTCTTGCTTAAAAAATATGGCTTTTCTTTGGCTCTGGGAACTTTTTAATTTCCTAAGTAAAATATTTTTCTCCTCTGTATTACCATTCAGACTTTTTAAAATAGAAACAAGAAAGATTTAAGTACTATGGTAAGTACAGGAATGATTCTGTGTAAGACACTTTTCCTAGATACTATTTTTTTTCATCTTAACGTATTAAGCTGTCTACAAAACAACCCAAAGCGCTCAAATCAGAAGGTTCCCTTCATGGCATCCCCTAACAAATCATCAGAGCTTCTGCTCCCCTCCATGTCTTGTCCAAGGCTTGAATAAACAACAAGGGGAGCCGAGGCTGTTCTGGAGTGAACCTTCAGAGGAGGAATAAAAACACCACTTAGAGGCAGTCCTGGGCCTGAAAAGGACTGTGGGGAAGGGTCTGGAACCCAAAAAGGGAGAGAAATATGATTCACACCTCAAGAATATGGAGAAGATATACTCTGCCCTGCTGAGGCCCCATCTGGAGCACTGGGTCCAGTTCTGGGCTCCCCAGTTCAAGAAGGACAGGGAACTGCTGGAGAGGGGACAGCAGAGGGCTACAAAGATGATGAGGGGCCTGGAGCATCTCTCTCATGAGGAAAGGCTGAGGGACTTGGGTGTGTTTAGTCTGGAGAAGAGAAGACTGAGGGGGGATCTGATCAACACCCATAAATACTTGCAGGGTGGGTGTCAGGAGGACGGGGCCAGTCTTTTTTTCAGTGGTGCCCAGGGACAGGACAAGAGGAAACAAGTACAACCTGGAACATAAGAAGTTCCACCTAAACATGGGGAGGAACTTCTTTCCTGTGAGGGTGGCAGAGCCCTGGAAGAGGCTGCCCAGAGCGGTGGTGGAGTCTCCTTCTCTGGAGACATTCAGAACCTGCCTGGACACGTTCCTGTGCAACCTGCTCTGGGTGGACCTGCTTTGGCAGGGGGTTGGACTGGATGATCTCCAGAGGTCCCTCCCAACCCCATATCGTTCTGTGATTCTGTGAAACTTTCCAAATCAGTAGTGAACTTGAGGAGAAAGAGAAATGAATTGGTTTGAGGAGAGTTCTGTCAAAGTCGTAACAGAGGCACAAGGAAAAGACCAACCAGTTCTTTCCCTCCATGGACTTCTGCCAGGAAACTCCTTTCTTCTCACCAAGAAGGATGTGAGGACCCCCACCATTAAAGCACACACAACACACACAAATTCACTCACACAACATTCCAGTCGCTCCCTTCGAACAGTTACACAGGGTGCACAAACACCCCAACAAACTTAGTAGTGAGACTTCAATGAAGCACATAGTATCTCCTGAAGTCAAGAGCCATCACCATTCCAACACTCCTTTCAAACAAGCCCAAGTCCCCACTCCTACTACAAAAATGTTTGCAGGTTCCATCCTTTCCCCACCTCCTTACCAATAACTTCAAAGATTCATTTTAAGTCTTCTTTCTGCACAGGCTAACAAAAGTTCAGCCCTGAAGACTTCCTGCCCTTCCCTAATAGCTGTCTCTGACCTTTGAGAGGCAGGTTTTTGGACCCGCTCAAGAGATTCGTTTGCTCTCACCTGGCCTCAGCAAAAAGCTTTTTGGTACAAGGCCATAAAACAACTTCGTTGACGTGTATTGCGTCCTGGTGCTAACATGCATTACATCCTGGATTCCTCCCACCTCCCCTCAATTTGAAATAAATTACAAAGCACACAGACTGAGGACGTCCTTTACGATTACACTGGAGAAAAACTGCTATTTTCCTTTAATTTAAGGGGTTGTTTCCTTTCTTCTGGCACATTTTAGGACTCAGGGATGCATAGAACTTACTCCCAATTTCAGTTATGGTACCAGTGTCTGGCAAGATACTGTTTTCATTCAATGCATGGTTACAAACTGCTTTTCCTGGCTTTTTTTTGGTGGGTTTGTTGGTGGGTTTTGTTTTTTTTTTCTTATTTTAAGTTATTAAGGAAGCATTCTGTGCTTACTTGACAAACATTTTTCTTAAGGTTTGGATTCTTTTTTTTGGTAGTTTCCCTTTTTTACTTATAGCAAGACCTTAGCTATCATGACACCTTCTCACTCCTTTTTAATTAATTTTCTCTTTAAAGATCACTGGCAATGTACATATAGCCAAAAATACTGTGTAAAGATTACTATCACAGGTAAAAAATGAGGGTGGGGAGAAAGAATGTATGGTTTTTAGCTGTTTTACACAAGAGGGCTGCAGGTGGAATTTGCCCATCAAAAATGTCGTCATGCCTGCAGACTGCAATTCTAAGCTAAAGTGAGTAAACAAAGTGATTTTATTTTCCAGTAATGTTTCACACACTATTTTTCCCTTCCTTAGTAAGAACATTCTCTCGTAAAGCAGTATACGTTTCTTTTTTGTTTCTTTGTTGTTTTTTGTTGTTGGGTTTTTTTTTTTTTTAAGAAGAGAAAGACTAGGAAACCCAACAGACTTTACTCTTCAGTTCAGGAATTGTTGGTCAGCAGGTTTTCATGACAACACATATTGTATCAACCTTAAAAAAAGCAGAACAATTTCCTCACAGCAACTTCCTCAACAATGACCAACACGATCAAACTACTGTTTTCATCAAACTCACACTTTTCTATTTCCTCAATTATGCACTATGAAAAAAATTTTCAAACTTCTAAATAAAGCATGTGGTAGGAAAAGCAGATTTAATTGTGAAAGACACCTCTGCATTTAAGCATTGCTGTGATAGTGTAAAAAGCAAAAGGATCAGATTGCAGATAACATCTCTGGGTTTAAATAATTTATTTTCTTGCCACGTACTCTTTTAAGTCAATGTCAAACACATAAAAATGCAAAGAACCTGGCGTAGCAGCTTACTGTACTATTCGAGGATAAATGTCACTGCTATACAGAGACATTATATTATCAGCTGGACTATTAAGGTCAGCGATTACAACTCTTGAGAACCAAGACCAAAAATTTTAATCTAGACCAATATCTACTAGTAAACCTGATCAATGCTGAAGACCTCTTTCTACAAATATTCGACACACGCTGTTCCTCTTGAAATCAATTTCACCTCTTGCCAACAGATTTGCTAAATTTTTATTGCGGCGTTGAAAAAGGGATGCAGATGTCGAATTACCATATCTACATTTTTACATTTGTACACCTTCAAAACATGCAACATTTGGAGTCGTTAATCTTCTTTTAAAAATAAGGTAATTCTAAGTATTTCCAAAGAGTTATACCCTCAAATTCAGTCAGTCAAGTAACACTAGCAAGATCCATTGTATTATTCTTATCTTACTTATAGTCTTAAAAGTTTTCAACAGCTTTCCCAAATTAAAAAAAAAAAAAAAAAAGAAAAGAAAAAAATAAGGTAAACCCACCCAGGGTTTGAAAATGCTGCCAATATAGGAATCCTTCTAGGATTAGGGAGTGGGAACAGATGTAAGAACTGGTCTCCAAAAAACAAATTCACTAAAGATAAAAACTTATGGAGCAACCAGACAACAGGAGTAACACGCAAGCAGGGCCAGATGCCATTCACCCGGGAACTGTAAAAGACTTTGGAAATAGCAAAACTGGGTTATAAACCAGGAGTTAAACCACTCGCTTCAAACTAGCCTCTGGATGCACTGATGAGAAGGCATTAACAAGAGGCCAATGCATGAAAAAAGTACATGGGAAAGCAGGTCTAAGCCAAGGCCTAGAGAAGGGCAACGGAGCTGGTGAGGGGTCTGGAGAACAAGTCTCATGAGCAGAGGCTGAGGGAGCTGGGGGTGTTCAGCCTGGAGAAAAGGAGGCTGAGGGGAGACCTTCTCGCTCTCTCCAACTCCCTGAAAGGAGGCTGTAGCCAGGGGGGGTCGGTCTCTTCTCCCAAGGAACAGGCGATGGGACAAGAGGAAATGGCCTCAAGTTGCGCCAGGGGAGGTTCAGATTGGATAGCTGGAAAAATGTTGACATGGAAAGGGTTCTTAAGCCTTGGAATGGGCTGCCCAGGGAAGGGGTTGAGGCCCCATCCCTGGAGGGATTTAAAAGACGGGTTGACCTAGTGCTTAGAGACATGCTTTAGTGATGGTTTTTATCAGAGTTCGGTTGATGGTTGGACTAGATGATCTGAAAGGTCCCTTCCAACCTGGACAATTCTATGATTCTATGCAACATGTTCCCAAGATAATCTGGAAGGAAGGTTGGATGGTGAGATGACAAAGTTTCAGTTTACAGATGCTTGGAGCTGAACCACAGAAAATGACCTCTAGTTTCTACTCAAACCTTCAAAGACAGCAGAAACGGGGAAGATTTTTGGATGGCTGTGGCAGGTTGACAGTGGAACTGGCATATGATGGAAGGGGAGAGGAGCACCCATTTGGTGGAAAAAGATTCAAAGTTTCAACTGTTTTACTAGCGGACAGATATTCATGCTTTTACAGTCAAGAAACCCTAAAATCGATCCCTAACTAGCTGCAGAAACAGTGAGCTGAAAGACTATTATCTCAGGTGGTAAGTAATATCTCAGAAAAATAGTTTGAATTTTATAATGGAGAACAGCATTAACAACCTCTAGCCCAGTGAGATTAAAAAAAAAAAAAAGAGAGACTCCTTTTCAAATAGAATGTCAGTATCTGCCTCCAAACAGAGTGGTTTTTTTTTTTAGCTTCAATAGCCTATTTGAAGGAGAATTCAGAAAGCACTTTCACTTAACACATCTCTCAACAGCAAAAACGTTTCACTTGGTAACTCGATACAGGAAAAAACCCTATGAGGTTAATACAAAATCTCAGGTACTTTACTATTTCTAGAATGTAAGCATCCTGTCCTTATTATGAAATGACAAGAGAGCTGGCTTCCCACTTTGAAAGGTAGCCTGAGGACCCAGGCTGTAAGATCCAACGGCATTTGTTGTGCAACTTCAAGATTTGGGTTCTAAGCAAACAGCAAGCTGACAAGGCTCGAAATACATTTTAAAGACTGGAAGAAATCATTTGTTTTATTCTCCCCTTACAATGAATTCTAAGCAAAATTTTTACTCCAAGATAAGGCCATCCGCCACATCTCTGGAATACTGGATTTTCGCTGCCAAAATTCAAGACCTAGCATCAGAATAAAAATCATGTATACTTCTGATTTATTTTGCACTTTTACATTCTACAGCCTTTATTAAAATACTAACAATAATAAAAAAAAAAAAGACTACTTGCTAGTAAACAATGCTGTTCAAGATTTGTACCTTCAAAGAGCTGCTGGGTTTGTGCCCTGCCTTGCAAGAGCAGGAGCATTCCTGTCCTGTATCCATTTCAGTTGTGTCTGTGCTTCCCAGCAGAAAGGAATATGCCCTCTCCTTTGGCTACGCCATCAGCTTCCGCTGGGCAGACTACGTATCTTCTCGTCTTCGGAAAGACAGGAGAGTATCATACAATCAAAGCAAGTTAACCTCCATTAGCTACTTCCTCTGAAGACATCCCTTTTTCCTGCCCTTTTTGCCTTGGAGATTCCATCTTCTACTAGGAAAACAAACTATTTCTCACATTCCAGAAAAAGCACTCTATCAACTATAAAATCATGTCATCACACTAGCATTTGTATTTCGTAGTAACTTTTTTTTTTTTTTTTAACCCTGAAAGCATGTGACAACATTGTCACAGTCAGTTCCTGTAAAAATTATGTTGCAATTCATACCACCAAAAGAAACCATACAATCATAGAATGGTTTGGGTGGAAAGGGACCTTAAAGATCACCCAGTTCCAACCCCCTGCCCTGGGCAGGGACACCTCCCACCAGACCAGGTTGCTCAAAGCCCCATCCAGCCTGGCCTTGAACCCCTCCAGGGATGGGGCAGCCACAGCTTCTCTGGGCAACCTGGGCCAGGCTCTCACCACCCTCGCAGGAAAGAATTTCTTCCTAAGATCTAAATCCATGCTTCGACTCCCCTAGTGCCAAGCCCTTCCAGGCTGAAAGGCAGCAGGAACTAAATGCACTATGCAGTGCTGATCACAGCAGAGGATGCTATAAGCTAATCACAGCAACATCAGCGTATTTACAAATACCTAAATACAAATTACCACTGCTATAAAATAAAAGAGCCGAGCCTTATTTGCACCTTTACCAAATGCCTAAACTCCATCAAAAAGAGGCTGGTGTGATTTTGTTTTTTTGTTATTTTATGATAAATTAACACCGAGATAATGCAGAGGTACAATATTACCAGAGCAGCACTGAGATCCTGATAACAGCTCTCTCAGATTCTAGCGTCAACAAACGTTCGCAACTCCATCCTGCTGACACGCGGCGGCACAAACACCCTAACCCCACAGGATACCTAAGAGTAAAATGTTGATATCTTAAAGAAGAGTCAAATTGCACCCTAGAACAAAAGCACTCTAAACACAGAACTGTCAATACAACCCCCAGAGACTCAATTCTGACCCACAGCCTTTCCTCTCTATTTTAATTATGAAACTGTGCTTTTAGGGTATAAATCCATTCCTAATCCTATCCCCAGCAAGAGAAAAACAGGTTGCACAAGCAGGGGAGTGCCTGGTTCTATGTTCACATACTTGTGGCAATCAGAGCGAGATAAACATGCAAGCCAAGCAGTTCTGAAAAAAAGAGATAAATTAGTAAGCCACAATACCTTCCCTCCCCACACAACTTGTGTAAAAATATATCGTGAATCCCGGTATTAACCAAAGAAGAACCTGCTATAAGCAAGCATATTTAATATTAGACACCCCCACTAGAAAATGTCTTGACGAGTACAAGAAACGGAGTTTAACCCAACTGTATAAAACCTGACGTCACAAAATCTGATACCCCAACTGCTTACCTTAATGGTCCTGTCCATAGGTCTAACATTAAGCTCTCGCTGCTAACCTGTGGTTTGTTCCGAGACAACACTACTTAGTGTATGGAATGCTCAGCTGAGAAAGAAAGAGGAGGAGGACACACTTGCAAAGCTGGGAGACACTGAATTGTGGTATTTTCACACAAGTCGGCTTCAGACAGAACTGTGTGTATATATATATATAATATATATATGTACGTGTGTGTGTATATATGTATATATACCTACTGCCGTTTATCTGAGTCTTTCAACCTCAGGTGCATGATTTAGCCATTTTAAAGCAAACCCAAATAATGAGCAGATCAAGAAAACCTTTGCATAGAAACATAGCTTATGAGATTGCTGCTTGTGATCCAGCTGCACTGTCAGCTAATCCATTACATGCTGCTTAGACTCAATGAACCCAAACATGCCTTTCAGCTACTGGCTCAAGAAATCATTAGGATAAAATAAATCCTCCCCTACGTCTTTTTCCACAGGACTGAAATGTAGAAGCTTCTTCCATCGTTGTTTTACTTTTGGAGGGAATCGATTCCAGCACGTCTGCAACAGGAATCATGATCTCCAAAGCCATCCTGCCATACCACTCACCGTTGGATTACAAATGATGCAACTGCAAGAAAATAAACTCAGCTAGCTTGGCCTGGGTTATGTGTTCCAGTAATGCAGGCACTCAACCCATCACACTCTTCAGATACATTTATCTTAAAGTATATATTACAGAATCCCAGAATGCTATGGGGTTGGAAGGGACCTCTGGAGATCATCCAGTCCAACCCCCTGCCAAAGCAGGTCCACCCAGAGCAGGCCTCACAGGAACGTGTCCAGGCGCGTTCGGAATGTCTCCAGAGAAGGAGACTCCACCACCTCTCTGGGCAGCCTCTTCCAGGGCTCTGCCACCCTCACAGTGAAGAAGTTCCCCCCCATGTTTAGGTGGAACTTCTTATGTTCCACCTAAACATGAGGATGTTCCATCTTCTTATATTAGTATCTTCTCTTGAATAATGTATTTTCTAATAAATCAAGACCTCTTTGCACATATTAGAATTTACTGCTCCTACTCTCTAGACTGGGCCGATTGAGAAAAATGAAGATTTCTATGGAGGTGAAACATGTCCAGTACAGATGAAATTCTTAAGAGCTGCAGTTTAAGTTCATTAGGCAGCTTTTGACTTGCGAAGCTCTGACTGCCCTTTCTTTCTTCGATTAATTCTGGATAACACACTATCAAGAGTGTAGAACTCTTTTGTTCACAAAACCAGGATGCACTAAGAGAACATTCCAGTGTATGTAATTCCTGCTTCAGCAGTTACCAAATAATAAATACACTCAGGAAGCAGTTATGTTTCGCATTACAAATCATTCTGACACCAGCTTGCCACACTCTCATTTCTGCTCATTCTTTTCCCTTTATTCCTTGCAATTTTGCCTGCATTATACACTGGTCTGGAAATTTAATATTTACTTTTGTTTTCCTTATGTATAAATATGCCTAAGAACAGTCTGACTACATTTATTTCACTTGTTAGGGTTCTATAGCTCCAGCGAAAGCCGACTGGTGAATGAAAGCAAAGTAGCCAAAAGAATGGAACCCGAGAATATGAGAAAAAGGGGAAAAAAAAAAAAAAAAAAAAAACCCAGAAATCAACAAATAAATAGACATCTCATGTATCATCTGTGACTTTATTATGCAAATGACAGCACTGCCAAGAGATAAGAACAACAGGACAAAGGCGCACAACAATATCATAGGCAGACACAGCTCATTTAGAAAGCACAGGCAGCAACATGCGCTGCCAGGTGTCACGCGGAAGGCACACGTGTTTGTAGCATGAAAACACAACAGAATTATCATCTAGGCAGGACACAACAGTAATTACAGCTTTAAACATATAAAAGGCTCGGGCCAATGCACTGAGCCTGAGAGCACAAGGGGGACGGCTCTGCCCCACAACAGGCTGCAGAAGTTACCATGAGACCCAATAGTTCACACCTCGTTTTAACTAAGAAGGAACTAAGAGAATTCTAAAAGTTATTTGAAAGAAAAGCAAAAGTTACTTGAATCAACAGAGGTTTGCCAAAATATAAAGGGGAAATGAACAGCAACAGAATAAAAATAGAACTGGAGAGTTAGAAGGTGCCTTCACGTATTTATTTCTTGCATTTTAAAAGTAGGGTAAGTTGTGTCCAAAAAACCACTCCTGACAAATATTTGTCCAACATACTATTTGAAAACACTTATAGTGGAAATCTCACAGTTGTGATCATTTATTTCCTGCCTAACACTGCCTACTCTTCGAACCTTTTTCTTGCCCCTGTGTAGGAACTGAACACCTACTCCTCCCCCCACTATTTCTTTTCTTGCCAAAATAATTCAGAGCTCTACCTTCTGGGACAGTTTAACATGTCTAACTTCTCACCCTTTTTCTTCTCGTTAGCATACACCCCCCATTCTTACAAATTTTCTAGATTTCTAATGTTTTTTTGCTG
The DNA here is from genome assembly GCF_964106895.1 of Numenius arquata. Lineage (NCBI taxonomy): Eukaryota > Metazoa > Chordata > Aves > Charadriiformes > Scolopacidae > Numenius > Numenius arquata. The sequence continues at coordinate 20,710,889 of NC_133585.1, read as the reverse complement.
ACATCTGGTTGTGGCACCAGCTTGACTATTGACTTGCCTTAGTTTTCATTCACTGTATCTCCAAGAACTTTCCTCTGAAACCGATGCCTAGCAGCCATTCATCAAGTACATTTACGGGGACTGTGTTAGTCCAAGTTCAGTACGTTGCACACATCCCTCTATCATTGCATCCCATTTATTTCTGGCTACTCTTACCTACTGAAAATCCTCCTGAAGCCTAAGTCACACTTTCATAACGCTTCCAATCTCTTCCTTCCTCAATGCTTGATGTTCAAAAATGTAGGAAGCATATGCCACTAGGAAAGACTTTAATTAGGAAGCTGAATAGGGCTGAACCAAAAAAAATAATAAAACTCTTCACCCTATCTGTGCTGTACATGAGCTGTGAACTGGTAACTTCTCTGAACATCTTCAAGAATCACAGAATCTTCTAGGTTGGAAGGGACCTTCAAGATCATCTTGTCCAACCATCAACCTAACTGACAAAAATAAACACCCACAAAACAACAAAATGCAACACCATCACTAAACCATGTCTCCCAGCACCACGTCAACCTGTCTTTTGAACACTTCCAGGGATGGTGCCTCAACCACCTCCCTGGGCAGCCCATTCCAATGTCTGATAACCCTTTCAGTGAAAAAATTTTTCCTAATATCCAGCCTGAACCTCCCCTGGTGCAACTTGAGGCCATTTCCTCTTGTCCCATCGCCTGGGACTTGGGAGAAGAGACCGACCCCCGCCCCTCTACCACCTTTCAGGTAGTTGTAAAATGCAATAAGGTCTCCCCTCAGCCTCCTTTTCTCCAGGCTGAACACCCCCAGTTCCCTCAGCCTCTCCTCATAAGACTTGTTCTCCAGACCCCTCACCAGCCTTGTTGCTCTTCTCTGGACCCGCTCCAGCCCCTCATTGTCTTTTTTGCGGTAGGGGGCCCAAAACTGGACACAGCCCTTGAGGTGGGGCCTCACCAGTGCCCAGTACAGGGAAGAAGTTGCAGGCTGTGAAGAAAGCTGACAGTAGTTTCACATGGCCCAGCATTTTTTCACTCCATGCTTCCTTGCCACCAATCAAGATCCACTCTGTCCTCCTCATTATCTTATCCCCTTGTAAGTATGTGGGAGGGGAAACATTTTTTACCTCAATTACAAAGCTTCAGTGGTTGAAAACCTTTACTCTGTAGACTTTGGAAAACTCTGGGCACGCTGGAAACAAGCTGAGGGATAAAGGAAAGCAGAAAAGCTGGTAATTCCTGCAGGGGACCGTACAAAGGAGAAGCCAAGCAATTCAAACTCAAGAAAGGAATCCCAGTATGAATACTGGGGCAGCTTCGTAAGGACCTAAAAATAATTTCCTTTTAAAGAAAAAAAACCACCAAAACACATCAGCAAATGGGTGGATGCGTTCTTATGTCACATTCAACCCAAGTGGGGGACGCCACCGAACAGGGTAATCTATTCTTCCTTGCGCTATGCATTGTCCATTCCTGCTCCCTTCCCGTCTTGGACCTAGTGATCACGGGATGAATTCATCAGTTTATCAATGTGACAGGAAAATAATCTGCCAAAAAAAACCACCAAAAGATGAAACCAAATTGGTTAGTCGTCTTGTATCAACAATCAACTAGAGAAGGGGTGTGGAAATCTGCGGCAGGGCAGGAGACAGCAGGCTGGCTCCATCAGGGGCTTTCTGCCCACCCACAGCACACGCACAAACCCAAAAGTCTAAGGTATAAAATAAATTACAAGTAGAATGGGATATAAAATGTAAAATGACAGTATCCCAAGTACTGCAGAAGGAGAGACAAAGGAAAGTATTCATGACCAGGTAATGGGAAACATAAATAATCCTGTACGCGAGTCCAACATGTTCACACCTTTTTAGTGTTATTTTTCACACATATTAGACATGACCAGGCATTTAGACCAGCTAACTCAACTCCCAAAAGTGGGTAGAAAAAACCAGCTAGAGAATATTAAGTTTATTTAAAATTATTCAAATCAGCAAGGCTAGGTAAAAGTTACTTTTAATTATCTCAGGAACTAGCAGAAGCAAATCCTAAACTAACAGAGGACTCGGGATGTCCCTAAGGACTAGAAGGACAAATCTAGGACTACCTTAAAAATGAGAGGAAAAAGGACTCAAAGAACTAGAGATCAGTAAGCTTACCTTTGCTACCCAGAACGGTACCAGAACATATTATTAATCAATTTACAAGCACCTAGAGGATAATAAATGGATAGCAAACAGCCAGCATTGTCAAGTACAAATCATGCCAAACCAACCTAACTTCCTTCCATCTCTAAAAGAGTAGCTAGATTAGTGCATAAATATGAAATGTCTTCACTAAGGCTTCCACCAGTGACGTACATTTTCTTTGGAAAAAGCAAACTAAGTTTCGCAATTAGGTAAAAAGGCACAAGAGGAGCTTTTAAAATGTTCTCTTTCAACCTGAAAGACATTTCAAGTACAGTTCTAAAGAGACACGTCCTGTGTTCTTTAATATCTTCACTAATGATTTAGAAGATGAATTATAGAGTAGACTTACAAAAATATGCAGAAGATGATGATGAAAAGAGTAAAAATAGCTCTGGAGAACAAGATCAAAATTTGAAGCTATTTTGGGAAATTGGCAGAAAAGTCCAAAAAATCTTATCCAAACAAGCCAATAATCCGCATCGGACAAGTTGCATCAGAAGCAAAACCACATATTGGTGAACCCATGGCAAGGGGTCAAAGCCATACACAGACATTCAGGACTGTCTACAAAGAGAGAATTCACTGTGTGCATGAAGAAGTAGCGCTGCTGCAGCAAGAAGCGTCTCACCCTGCGCATACACCAGCAGGAACATTGTGCACTGGAAGCAGAATCATAGAATTGTCCGGGACGAGGGACCTTCAAGATCATCTAGTCCAACCATCAACCTAACTCTGATAAAAACCATCCTAAACCATGTCTCTAAGCACTAGGTCAACCCAGCTTTTAAATCCCTCCAGGGATGGGGCCTCAACCCCTTCCCTGGGCAGCCCATTCCAAGGCTTCAGAACCCTTTCCCTGTCAACATTTTTCCTACTATCCAATCTGAACCTCCCCTGGTGCAACTTGAGGCCATTTCCTCTTGTCCCATCGCCTGGGACTTGGGAGAAGAGACCGACCCCCCCTGGCTACAGCCTCCTTTCAGGGAGTTGGAGAGAGCGAGAAGGTCTCCTCTCGGCCTCCTTTTCTCCAGGCTGAACACCCCCAGCTCCCTCAGCCTCTCCTCATGAGACTTGTTCTCCAGACCCCTCACCAGCTCCGTTGCCCTTCTCTGGACCCGCTCCAGTCCCTCAATGGCTTTTTTGTGGGAAGGAGCCCAGAACTGGACACAGCCCTCGAGGTGGGGCCTCACCGGTGCCCAGTACAGGGGGACCATCACCTCCCGAGTCCTCCTCCCCACGCTGTTCCTGAGACAGGCCAGGATGCTGTTGGCCTTCTTGGCCACCTGGGCACACTGCTGGCTCATGTTCAGCCCACAGTCCACCAACACCCCCAGGTCCTTTTCCCCCAGGCAGCTCCAGCCACTCTGCCCCAAGCCTGGAGCGCTGCAGGGGGTTGGTGTGACCCAAGGGCAGGACCCGGCACTTGGCCTTGTTGAACCTCATCCCATTGGCCTCGGCCCATCCATCCAGCCTGTCCACATCCCTCTGCAAAGCCTTTCTACCCTCCAGCAGGTCGACACTCCCACCCAACTTGGTGTCCTCTGCAAATTGACTGAGGGTGCACTCGATCCCCTCGTCCAGATCATTGATAAAGATGTTAAAGAGACCCGGCGTCAATACCAAGACCCAGGGGACACCACTCGTGACCGGCCGCCAACTGGATTTAACTCCATTCACCACCACTCTCTGGGCCCAGCTTCCAGCCAGTTTTCAACCCAGCAGAGAGTCCTCTCATCCAAGCCATGGTCAGGCAGAACTGCCATCTCCATTTTGTACTCGCAGCCCTTTATCTACAATACGCATCCAGATCACATCACTGCATTATAAGAGGTGACATGGATTAACTGGAAAAGTTCAGAGGAAAACAACAAGAATAAAAATTAAAGAGCATACTAAAAAGAGCTGAAAAAACTGAATTTGTTTCTTCTTAAAAAGCAAACAAAACCTCACAGCAATTGCGGCACTTAAGTCTTCAGCCACAGGAGGGTTATTACAAAATCACACCATTCCTGACTCTTTGGGGAAAAAAACCAGACAGGAACAGGCTCCATTTTCAGCAGAGATTATTGAGGTCACAGCTTAGGAAAAACTTTCTGTGCACAAAACCAGCACAGCCCCACTACAAGGCACCCAGGGAGTTTGCAAATCTCTTCCATAAGAGCAAATTTAGGCAAACATCTGTCGGTGAACTTGTTGCTGCTTCCAGACTGGGAGACAAATGATGATGAACTCCCAAAGAGACTTCCAATCTTAAACTAAGATAACTCCCTGGCACAAAAGAGCACAGGGTTTCAAGAAGGAGAATATATCAGGTTAATATTTTCAGGTGACTCACTTGCTTTTACAGGATAAACCAGTTAAGTCCCAGTTTGCAAAGCTGAGCCAATATACGGAGTAAACTCAAGGATACAGGACCAGCTTCGCCATCACTGGAAATGCCTGCCTTGACTAAAACTCCCACTCTTACTTCAGCTTTATTTCCTGTTATCAGTTACAATATGTTCAAGATTTCATGTCATTTTAACCTGTTGTATAACTCCCTTCGCTTGGTGCTGCTCACACAGATCGCTTTTCTTCCCTTTTGCTCTGAAAAAAGAAGGAAGACAACAATCAAAGAAATTCTCATGGTGCCCTGTATTTTGAGACATCATTAGTATAAAAAAAACCAAACAAACCACTGATAATACTGCATTTTGAAAATCGACACCATGTTGAGGAGTTCACTTATGAAGAAAAAAAAAAAAAGAGAACTTTCTTATCCAGCTTTTTCCTCACCCTCAACAAGCTTGGGAAGGTATGATTTCTCGGGCACTGCTTAGCACCCACATGCAGTCTGGCTGACTCCTGCTATTACCTTCAGACGAGGACACAGATGTCGTGCAATTTGATTTGGATCAGAACACAAGCTTTCAACTCTACAGGTTTTATTCGTGGATGTTTATTAAGGAACTTTCTTTCCTCTCTGAATACAGGACATGCTATTGACTTGGTTATATGCAAACGGAGTCTGACAGAGGAACTCCTTCTGTAGGCTATTTTCATAGCTCCCACATTTATACTCACTTTTTGAACGCCGAAGGCCTGCAGTTGCAAGATAAACTCCTTTAACGGTCATCTAAAATATCAAGGTAAATATTAAATATAAAATAAAAAATTGTAAAAAAAATCAAGGGTCTGGGTTTCTTGTAGTTATTTTTGGCTTTGCTTTTCTTTGTTTACCATTTCATGTTTAATCTTTCAATACAAAAGCTGCTTCTTAAAGACATCTTAGAGAAACTGATTTTCTTTTTTTTTTTTTAAATACTTGCTGACTGAAAGCAGTTGCAGCTATTGGGTGGAGTGCTAAGTTTACACAGACAGATTATTACTACTAATGGCACTAATGGAAATAGTCATTTTCTTGCCATCCTTAATTCAGCTCTAACGCACTGCTCAGATAGATGGACTCGTATCAACATTTTTGTTCTTCCTTTATGAAAAGGTAAGGAGCTTTTCAATTGTGTACCATAAATCCAGGAAGAAATTGTCTTCAGAACCTCAGCACTGGCTTTATTTACCAATTCTGGTTTCCAGCACAGCGGTTAGAACAATTAATCTATACAAAATCTCCCTTAAAATAGGAGAGAACCCCCAGGAAGGCCTCCACCACCCAAGAGGTTTCCTTAAAACCCTACGACGACCCCACAGTGTTGTTGTTTTTAACGTTGATTGTTCATTAGTGATAACAGTCCTTGCCTTCAGGCCCATTTGCTGCGTGAAGCAAGAGGAAACCAAGGTAGACCCATCCGCACTGAACGCCAGACACCATTCAGTGAGGTTCATGAACGGATTTGTGCAACGTGGCGGTGGCTTAGCTCAAGCAATGCCCACATTCCAACGCTAAATGTTAAATATATGTTTCCTTCCCACCTAGCATTTCCCAAATTGCTCCATCATGGACCCACACCAGGAGGTATCCAGAAATGTATGCGCTTCATAGCCTCACCCAACAGTTTAATCACCATAAACAGTGCTTTTCAACATCAGCCTTACTAAGCAAAGGAGAAACAAATGCATGAAGTCTATGAAAGCTAAGAAAAAATACTTCAGTCACCCAAAACGATACTGGGCCAGACAAATTTAACACTCAAATGAAAAAAAAAAAAAAATCTGTTTCTAAACCGTTGTCAGGAATAATACAGTTATTTCAACATACACAAAGGGCATTTTTTTTTTTTTACCTCATAATAAAAAAATATTTTGACTTTTTACTGAAAAATGAAATTCACATAAGAAGCTGCTCCAAACAGTTTCTTTCAACACTGATCCCAAGTTTTCTAATGTCAGGATTTCTCAGGGAAAGCCTGCATTTTGCACAGCAGAAAGAAGAAAGGTGTCAAATTCTCCAGTTGCACCATGCACAGAATCACAGAATGCTATGGGGTTGGAAGGGACCTCTGGAGATCATCCAGTCCAACCCCCTGCCAAAGCAGGTCCACCCAGAGCAGGTTGCACAGGAACGCGTCCAGGCGGGTTTGGAATGTCTCCAGAGACGGAGACTCCACCACCTCTCTGGGCAGCCTCTTCCAGGGCTCTGCCACCCTCAAAGTGAAGAAGTTCCTCCTCATGTTTAGGTGGAACTTCCTACGTTCCAGTTTGTGCCCGTTTCCTCTTGTCCTGTCCCTGGGCACCACTGAGAAAAGACTGGCCCCATCCTCCTGACACCCTCCCTTTAAGTATGCGCACTGCCGTGTTCTTCTGTCTTGGTTCTGGTTCCTGGACAAGTTTAGGAAAGCAAAACTCCCAGGACTGAGCCATGAACCTCCATCACAGACAGCATTAGCAGCCTGTAACGCTTCTCCTGTGGCTGTCCTTGGCTCGCCGTGTCCTTCCTGGCTCCCCATTGCTGGGCGCAGGGTGGGCACACACCACCCAGGTTGCCACAGCACCAGGCAGCTACAGGATTAAAGAAACCTCCCATAACCATCAGCGGAACAGGCCGGGTACAGCTCCAGTAATAACTTCAGGCTACTCCAAAAATATCCTATCCATATGAAGAGATTCCCTTACATAAAGTTAGTGGAGTGGAGTGTAATGCGATTTAAAGAGAAGAAGAACGAAAATACCATTTTAAAAATAAAGAAATAACAAGTTAATGTATTCCATTTAATTTAGCATGCTAATTGTCAAATTACAAGCAGATGCAAATGTAGGGACTATATTTAAAGAAGATAAACTACTTGTTCTGATGCGGTGATAATACAGTGATTTTCATCTACCCATTCATTAGTTGTCATGGTTTTAATTTGTTTGCTTTGTTATGTTTAATTTGTTAGCTCTGCTAGTGGTTGCTTCATTTTGTCTCTGCTTCAAACAGTTGACCTTTTAACTTTTGAGAACGATGACTGCAATGCAGAACGAAGCCTTAGCTTTTATTGCCACTTGAGAATATTTGAAACTACATTTTTTGGTTTAAATTATTGAAAAATTTCTGGCTGGAGTTCTTAAGTGTAAGAAGGTACAGGCTCCAGAGCACGTCAGGATTCCTTTTAAATAAGCCCAATATTATAACTGGTAGAAAGCCACACCACTACCTAGAACATTGTTTATATTAAGAAGTTTAAGGTAAGAACTTAAGTTGAAGATTTAAGAGCTTGGCTTTTCTGACACCTTTTACAAGCGTTCATCCTCTCTCACAAAGACAAAGCCGTCTTTTGAAATGGGGAACTATGAAGAGTTTTCTTTTCAATAAACCCCCCCAATATACAGCCATATAAACACTGAAGCCCAGAACGCATATTAGTAAAATTATTTCCCAACACCTAACATGTAGCTACACTTTGGATTGACCTGTCTGAGTATTATCCAAGCAGGTGGGAGGACAATTCTCCTTACCCCACCTACCTGGATGACAGTTCTGTGCCACAAACGGACAGCCCTCTTTCTAAGTGCTCAGAGCCTGGGTATCTCTGAGGAGGAAACCTGGGGAAGGGGGGTGGCTAAAATCTCAGACCCACACACAGAGATCCTGTCTTCCTTGATGAATTTGGGTTCCCACCATTCATCACACATCCGTTCAGTGATCTGTTTTTTCAGGCTTTCACTTTGACAGTTAACGTTGTGTTTCCTAAATGCGTCATTTCTCAATACATATTGACACACCTCCAGGGCAGGGGGTGGGGAAAACCCAAGCTCCAAAAAATACAATAGAAAACTGTTATTATAGAAATGCACTGCAGACAGAATGATGCGAACACAAGTTAGCCTTGCTGGAGTGAGCCTTTTCCCTTTTTCTGTTTAGGGAAAAGAAAACATCATTCATTTCTCCCTTCCATTGACTTCTGCCTAGCTCTGGGAGCTGCATCACATAAATAAAGCATCAGTTAGCCAATAGCACAGGAAGCTAAAGTTAAAGAAATGTTAGCTCCAAAAACCCAGATTGTGATTGCAGCTTCACTTCAAAGAAGATCTGAACTCTCTAATTCACATACTAATGACTTCATCTAGCCCCTGAGTATAACTCCAGGTGCCAATTCAAATGTGGGCAGAGGAGAATATTCACTCATTTGTACAGAGAAAGGGCAACAAAGAGCAACGCAGAAGATGCCCTGAGGAAAGGAAAATAAAAGTCATCTTACAGTTTTGCACCAAAGAGTAAAAAAAAAAACCACTGAGCTTCAGTAGCGTAATTAACTCTAACATCCACCTCCCAATGCAGGCCATGAAACAAGGAGACAATGTTTGCAACCTCGCGCCCATCACGGAATCACGGAATGGTCAGAGTTGGAAGGGACCTCTAGAGATCATCCAGTCCAACTCCCCTGCCAAAGCAGGGTTGCCCAGAGCACATCACTCAGGACGGCATCCAGGCGGGGCTTGAAGATCTCCAGAGAAGGGGACTCCACACCCTCCCTGGGCAGCCTGTTCCAGGGCTCTGCCACCCTCACCGGAAAGAAGTTCTTCCTCATGTTTGAATGGAACTTCCCATGTTCCAGCTTGTGCCCGTTGCCCCTCGTCCTCTCACTGGGAACCACTGAAAAGAGTCCGGCTCCATCCTCCTTCAGCCCACCCTTTAGGTACTTGTGAGCATTCATAAGGTCTCCCCTCAGCCTTCTCTTCTCCAGGCTGAAGAGCCCCAGCCCTCTCAGCCTTTCCTCATCAGGGAGATGCTCCAATCCCTCCATCATCTTTGCTGCCCCACGCTGGACTCTCTCCAGTAGTTCCCTGTCTCTCTGGAACTGGGGAGCCCAGAACTGGATGCAGTATTCCAGTTGTGGCCTCCCCAGTGCAGAGCAGAGGGGGAGAATGACCTCCCTCCACCTACTGGCCCTCTTGGCAGCAAAGTCACGTTGCTGGCTCATGGATTATATAGTATCTACCAGGACCTCCAGATCCTTCTCAGAAGTGCTTTCCAGCACCCAGGCTTGGCAGGATTTTGGAAACCAAACGAGACACGGGTATATGCATGAAACGCTTCAAACCTATGCCAGATTTTCTAAAAGCAGCTGAGATCACAGTCAGCAAGGGAAAGCTCAATACATAACACTAAGTTTGAAAACATCCGCAGAAAGTTATTTTTTACCAGCATCAAACCTTTGCCCGTATTTTGTATAATGCTTCTCTTCAGATGTTGGGCGAGTGACAAGAAAAAAAAAAAAGATTGCTTTATGGCTCTCTTTCTATTCCAGATAAAAATTCAAGTCCCATATGTAAAAAAAAAAAACAAAAACCCCATCCACTTTCAGGAAGTGACAGAGGCAAAATAGGTGATGATTTAGAGTAGCGATGCAACCAGCAAGAGAAATGAGAACACCGCTTAGAAATCAGCTGAATAATGATAAGACACCTTAGAGCCCATCGGAACTCCAGAATGTACAAGGGTTGAAAAATACCCACCCAGTTTTATCAGCAGTAAAACCAAATGTATTTGTGTAAAGGGGGCAACACAAATAGAGATTCTGTACAGCAGAAGTATAAAGGCAAAAGAGTTGCTGAAGGGCGGGTTTTCTTCATTAGGCATTATCTCCATACCAAACGGTGGCACAGTGCGTAACAAGTCTCCAGCAGATACAACGGAATCAAATCATTTTCCAAAAGGAAAAAAATATAATGTATATGAAAAAAATTCGGACTTGACATCCTGATGGTATTCCACCATAAAGAAGACTACCAAATGTTTTGGGAGAGATCTGGCTGAATACTGAGAACAAAGAAGAAACTGGGAAGACAAATACATTTTTCTCAGTCCCGATTCCTGAGACATGACTGAATAGAGAATAAGGAATAAACAGAACACAGAGAATAAAGAAATAAACACCAATATGGGAACTGCATTTTTGAATAAGATCCTTAGATTAATTAGGGGAAAAGTGGATTATTCTGCGAGCAGTGTGCTTACCCAAGTATCATAAGGAAAAAAAAAGCTGCGGAAGCCTGGTTTTCAATGCTACAGCAAGCTATCTAAACAAAGGCAGAAGATTGTAATCATGCCACTCCATCACACGCTGAAACACAGCATAGACCTATGACCACAGAACAGAACTACTGACAGGGCCAGAATTTTTATCCTCGCTGCAAAGGCCACGTAACACGTCTTGTACATGTTGCATTTGAGCTCAGTGCATAGTACAAAAGCTCCATCCCCTCAACCAAGAATGCTGACCCTGATGTCCTCTAGGTTCAACTTCATCTTACTTCTCCTTATTTTCTACAGAGACCATTGCCATATCCTACCCAATCTTCAAGCTCCTTCTCGTTCACCTCCTTACTTCTAACACCATTTTTTAATCACAAGAGAAAGTCATCTGTGATGTCCAAATTCTGCTTTAAACACAGTTCTGAAGACAAGACAATCATTTTACTACCAGCTTCCCCATCGCAACTTCGATTCTTAGCCGAGACTGAAAGTTTTTTGTGGATGGAACTGCACCAGTATTTGCTTAGTTCCACTTCCAGTACACTACAAGTTACTGTATTTGTAACATGCATAGCTTTCAGAAACAGTTAACCCCAAGGGGAAAGGTACAGCTAACGTGCAGAACGTATGTAACACATAGCCAGAACACTGAACATCAGCATTAGTTATCAATCCAAAGACATTTAGCAGACTTCCTTGCCATCTTATTTTCCAGCAGGGTGCCACTAGTGGCAGTGGACAGATGTTGGCTGCTGCACAACCTTCCTCCAAGAGTTATCTGCCTCACTGTCACTTGATAAATTAATGTTTTTATGAATATGCATGGAGTCATGCTGTTCTACTGCCAAAGAACCTAGGGATGTTAAAGGAACAGCATAAATCAACGACTGTAGAAGAACGGCGAGACCAGCCCCCCTTTCGGTGAATCACCAAAGTGTAACTGAAACAGAGAGACCTGAGAGGGAAGCAGCGTCTTGGGTTTCTTGGTCAATCTCTGCAACCACAGGGGTTTTCCAAACACAACGCCCTCCTCCCCAGCGCCGCAGAGTTACCGGAGATGACTCTCGCTCCAGGACTGGTCCGAGGCTTCTCCCTTTAAGGCATCATTCTTCCCACTGGATATTCCACGGCAGGTGCTCTCTTTGGGGTTACAACAAATCCCTTCCCACCCATGGCATTCCAGATTTCCAAGCACTATAAGCGAAGTGGTTTTAGTGGCTTTGAGTGCATACAACTCACAGCTTTTGCCTTTATAGAGCAAAGAATTATTTATCTTGCAAACATAACATTTCTTTTACTGAAACAGCCAAGAAATCTTTAAGACTGTAAGAGCTCTAACTCTCCTTCAGCTAATATACATCTAGTTGAGCTCCAGATTAATTAATTAGCTGGTGATGGCTTAGCACGTGTATGCCATTTTTCTCAACTCCTGTAAAGCACCCACCAGTTTTAATTTGCTCTCAAATAGCTGGCATGAGAAAGATGCTGTATCATTTTACCTATAGAAAGCTCATGAAAAAAAATCATCTTTTTAACTCAAATGCATGAAGATTCAGCAGGAAGTCAGCAGGTTTTTTTCCTCCTTTTCTTGTTTACAGCAAAAAGTCCGATGACATCTTGCTTAGAGCTGCAGTTTTTACTACTGCATAATGCTACAATCGTATACAAGAGTTTGATAGTGTATTATCTGTGTCTCATCTGCCACTATTCTCTCAGAGATGCCTACGCAAGTTTGCAAAAAAGAAAAAAAAAATCCATATGAATGATGGGTAAGGCATCAAAAGGGACTTTCTCATTTCTTCATTTAAAACAGTTGTTGATTTGATGGTCAAAGTCAATAGGAAAAAAAAGGTGTGTATTTTTCATTTTGCATCTTTTCTGGCCTGCCTTCTCCCAGCTCTCTTTATAGAGCCCAGAGTTAGAGGCTTCGCTGCCATCGCCCTAGTTACATACTCGCAAATTAATGGTGCTTGTGAGCCCCCAGCCATACAGCCCGCTCTGGACGGTGGGTCAACAGCTCTACCGAAATATCACACCATTGCTCGACAGAATGGGCCCCTCATTGCCAAACGAATCATTTCTTTGTAAAGGCGTTCTGCTACACCATCAACTATGAACGGCCAAGAGAAAGATGGACAGGGTTTGCTTTCTTTTAGTTAAGGCTGTATCTATACACAGAACTATTACGGCCTTTCTCTGAACACTATGTCAAATCATTTGACTAAGACACCATAGAGAAGACTGTTACAGAAACGCAGAACTTTCCTGACTAACTCACCATTATGGCTTTGCCAGATTTTGTCATCTCCTCTCATTAAAAATCATTTGATTTCATAGCTGTCGTATCATCTTATAAGGTACTAAAGAATGTAAGCACCTGGCACAGCACGCCTTCTTCATACAACAGCTGGAATTCAATCATTTCATTTTCAACTCTTTTAGTAGGCTAAGTCTATTAGCTATCAAAAAGATACTACCGGAAATAGTGTACTGTGACCACGAGAGACAGAAAGGGACAGAGACATCAATCCCACTCAGGTTAGCAAACACCGGAAGCCCTGGCAGGCAGCGCGGGTTGAACAGAGCTTTCACTGGGCTAACAGGAAACAAGATGATGGGAAAATGTCAGAGGGGACGTTCTGAAGACAGGAACGAGTTACTGCATTACAACAGCAAAAGGTTAGAGAAGCTCCTTAATTACAACCCAGGCAATAGATGCAACTTTTACCTTATTAAGAAGATTCGAATTCTACCCTGTAACTTTATATAGATTAAGACCATTTTACATTAGCAGTAAAGAAGGGCTAATAAAAGAAGGATTCTGCAACAGAACAATGATCTTGCAACACGGGTGCAGGTATTCCTCTCTGAAAATGCTCCAAAGCTTTCACTGAGAGTTCGTGTCTAAGTTTAAATAGGCAAGACATTCTGTCCCAGAAAATAAAATTTCAATTAGTGTTCTTTAAGGTAATGTTTCACTAAGTACAGACTCTTTTCAAAGCCCATTTCTAGCCTCATCTAGCATCAACATAACCCGCAATCACATATCTGGGAAGTCTGTGTAGTGACATACAGAGTGACACCTGCATTGCAGTGCCCTTTTCTCCTTTTTTTTTTTTTACTTTTTAATTACTGTGCAATTTAAAATGCACAGGGTTTTAATTTTCTAATAAAAGAGTTACTCTTTGGTGCAGGCCCCCTGAATCCTATCATTTAAATCCCATCTGGAGGTCAAACCTGACCAGAATGCAGTATCCAAATCAAAGCAAAACAAATGAAAACAGCAGGAAGTTTTGAATTATTTTACAGCAGCAGGTTTAAATAACAACATCGAAAACCAGCCGACTAAACGTGATGGATCAGAGCAATGCAGCACTTCTATTAAGCTGCAGATGCAATCTTGTGGTCTTCTGATACCTGAGAGGGAAATCCAAACAGCGTACAGGTAGCTTTACAGTTCAACCTGTAATCAACGTTGATTTGCTCCAAGTTGAACTTCCAAGGGGGCGGAAAGCAAAAAAAACCCAACCCCAAGCAGGCCATCTCTTCCCAAAATAATCTTGAACAGAGTGAAGAAGCAACTCTCCCCAGTGGGGGCCAGCCTGGATGAGCTCCCAGGCGATCACAGAGAGCCCTTCCCCAGCAGCACGCTGCGGGGACAGTGCCAGGACAGGACAGGGTCAGAAACCCAACAGCCACGGCTCTGCCAGGACAACGGTCAGGCTGCACTCAACCAAAAATGAAGCAGAGCCCAAGGAAACAACTGCTGCTTAGTAACTTTTAATGGCTTCCAAAAGTTGGGTGAGGATCTCAGCCACTGTCACCCTTCAGTACACTGCCAGATCCCCAAGGCAGGCTCCATCCCACTTACTTTCCCTTGTTCCAGCGGTTATCACCCTTCCTCCTACAAACAGCCAAAAATTCTTTATTTGTTAAACACACCTGTGGGCACTAAACACCAGCCATGGAATGGAAGAGGCAGTGGCCACTTTGCCTTCCCTCAGGCAAACTCTCCACTGCACTAAAATCCCACTTTCATCTCAGTCACAACAGAATTTGGCCCTACAATTATTTGCACAGTAGTTTTAGCTCCAAGAGTAGGAATGACTAGAGTCAAAAGAACTACTCTTCACTGGGTAAAAAACTGGCTGGATGGCCGTGCCCAGAGAGTTGTGATTCATGGGGTGAAATCCAGTTGGCGGCCGGTCACCAGTGGTGTCCCTCAGGGCTCAGTTTTGGGGCCAGTCTTGTTTAATATCTTTATTGATGATCTGGATGAGGGGATTGAGTGCACCCTCAGTAAGTTTGCAGATGACACCAAACTAGGTGGGAGTGTTGATCTGCTGGAGGGTTGGCAGGCTCTACAGAGGGACCTGGACAGGTTGGATGGATGGGCCAAGGCCAATGGGATGAGGTTCAACAAGGCCAAGTGCCGGGTCCTGCCCTTGGGTCACACCAACCCCCTGCAGCGCTCCAGGCTTGGGGCAGAGTGGCTGGAGCTGCCTGGCAGAAAAGGACCTGGGGGTGTTGGTGGACTGTGGGCTGAACATGAGCCAGCAGTGTGCCCAGGTGGCCAAGAAGGCCAACGGCATCCTGGCCTGTCTCAGGAACAGCGTGGCCAGCAGGAGTAGGGCAGTGATGGTGCCTCTGTACTGGGCACTGGTGAGGCCTCACCTCAAGGGCTGTGTTCAGTTCTGGGCCCCTCACTCCAGGAAGGACATTGAGCTGCTGGAGCGTGTCCAGAGGAGAGCCACCAAGCTGGTGAGGGGTCTGGAGAACAAGTCACAGGAGGAGAGGCTGAGGGAACTGGGCATGTTTAGTTTGGAGAAGAGGAGGCTGAGGGAAGACCTCATTGCCCTCTACAGCTCCCTGAAAGGAGGGTGTAGAGAGGTGGGTGTTGGCCTCTTCTCCCAAGGGAATAATGACAGGAGCAGAGGAAATGGTCTGAAGTTGGGGCAGGGGAGGTTTAGATTAGATATCTGGAAGAATGACTTTCCTGAGAGAGTGGTCAGGCACTGGAACAGCCTGCCCAGGGAGGTGGTGGAGTCGCCATCCCTGGAGGTATTTAAGAAACGTGTAGACGTGGCACTTCAGGGCATGCTCTAGTGCCCAGGATTGTTGGTTTGGGTGTTTGTGGGTGGGTGCAGTGTGTGGTTGTGGGTGTTTGTTTTGGTTTGGTTCTGGTGTTTGGTGTTCTGGGATTTTTGGGGGGGGGGGGGGGGTTGGGTGTTTTTTTTTTTTGTTGTTGGTTGGACTCGATGATCTCAAAGGTCCCATCCAACCAAAAACATTCTGTGACTCTGTGATAGTGTCCAGTTCTGAGCTCCTCAGTTCAAGAAAGACAGGGAACTGCTGGAGAGGGGACAGCAGAGGGCTACAAAGATGATGAGGGGCCTGGAGCATCTCTCTCATGAGGAAAGGCTGAGGGACTTGGGTCTGTTTAGTCTGGAGAAGAGAAGGCTGAGGGGGGATCTGATCAACACCTATAAATACTTGCAGGGTGGGTGTCAAGAGGATGGGGCCAGTCTTTTTTCAGGGGTGCCCAGGGACAGGACAAGAGGTGACGGGCACAAACTCGAACATAAGAAGTTCCACCTAAACATGAGGAGGAACTTCTTCACTTTGAGGGTGGCAGAACCCTGGAAGAGGCTGCCCAGAGAGATGGTGGGCCCAGAGAGTCTCCGTCTCTGGAGACATTCCAAACCCACCTGGACAAGTTCCTGTGCAACCTGCTCTGGGTGGACCTGCTTTGGCAGGGGGTTGGACTAGAGGATCTCCAGAGGTCCCTTCCAACCCCATAGCATTCTATGATTCTGTGCAGGTGGAGGCCAGAGCCAGAAAGGGCAAGGAGCAACTGAAAACCGCAGTCCACAACCAAATGGCTAGCACTAAATAACCTGGACATTTCTGCCCTGCACCAATTTGTAAGGCTCTGCACTGAGCCAACATCCTCCTCCTTGTAAGGAAGGATCCCAGGAATCCTAATATAAGGAAGCACAAATTCAGTGCTTAGATTGAGATAAATGAAGTTACTAGGTGACCTCAGCAGATAGGCACCAGACAACTCCTATAAACTGTAAGACAAGAAACATGACCAGGCAGGGAGGGAGCTCACAGAAACTAGGAATTTAGATAGAGCAATACAGGATTGTCAGTCTTTAGTTGAACCTCTGTATTCCTTAGAAGAGCTTCTAAGACGAATTTCAAGCAAGAGGATACAAACAGGCTGTGTGCAAAACTTATCACCTTTGGAAACAGAACAAAGCTGAGGCCAGCAAACTCTAGAGAGGCCAGGTATAACCAGGGACATATTTAAGGCTTTTTGGACAGCAGCAAACCAGACATCTTTGGAAAACAATGAAGAAAGAAACCAATTTCATCATTCAACCTTAATCCTAAAGTCCTTGCACCCGCATTCATCATCATTAACCTTCATCAGAAGGCACAGAGAACTTCAGACTTCACGGGATGGTTCTGAAACTACTCACTTCCACTTGAAAATTCCTTTTGAGATTTCCCTGCTTCCTTTCCCCAAAACTGCCATATTGCTGGCAGTGATCTGTGTAAGAAGGGAAGCAACCTCTCTCTGAAAAAAATATTTTCAAAAGTGGTAGGGTACATAAAAATTGATATGATCTTGTAAAAACACATTTTGATATGATTTTGTAAAAACTCTCCATCTCTGGAGACATTCCAAACCTGCCTGAACAAGTTCCTGTGCAACCTGCTGTGGGTGGACCTGCTCTGGCAGGGGGTTGGACTAGATGATCTCCAGAGGTCCCTTCCAACCCCATAGCATTCTGGGATCCTGTAATTTACTCTGAAGCAATTTTCAAGTAAATAAATCTCTTTCTGTAGATTACCGTTGTGTGCTACTGGACACAGCTGCCTTTGTAGGTTTTTTGGCAGACTTCTCATGAAACAAATATAAAAAATTATTTGGCAGTTCCAAGCCTAAAGAATAATAAGTTCTATTTTGGTTATGTGCTTCAAAGTGACATTCACACACTGTCCCCATCATAGGCATCTGGCATGCCAGCAAAAGGAGTCTGATGCATGCTGGCAGCCGAAACACATTGCTTATGCCCACACTAGCATTGTTTCTTGGATGTGGGGTTTTTGGTGGGGTTGTTTTTGTTGTTTTGTTTTATATAATAAGCAGGGGGATTCGCTCCCTATACACAAACTTGTCAGCAGAAAGCCACTCACGCCATTCTGTATATTTTGCTGTAATCCTCGTTCACCTCATCAACCTAACATACACGTCTTTTCATGTGGGCATAATAGAGATGAAACTCACTCATGTGAGCCACCACTCAGGTTCCGACGACACGAAAGCCCTACGTGGCAATACCATTCCTGCAAAATTCAGTAGCAGGTCCCCTGAACGTGGGCTGAAAGCACAGATGTCGATTCGTGTAGTTTATGGAGTACCCTTCTGGGAAGCGCTTGGACTCTGCCTCCTGAAAGGCACAGTTTACTTTTCAAACCAAGTACGGAGATAAAGCCGAAAACATCTTAGTTAAAACAGAGTCACTTTAGAGCATATTAGAAAAAGTATACAAAGAAAGTACTTATTTTAAACTCCTTAAAACAGCTCAGTAAACATTTTGGGAGTCGAACATCCGTATGCACCAAGCAGCTCCAAACTGCTGCACAACAGTTAACGTCTTTCCTCAGTAAATATATAACCAGTGGCAGCTTTTAGCTTGGCTCCTATCTGATAAACATGACATATAGATTTTAAAACACAATGGCGCAAATTTTCTTAAAAGTGGATACTGGCTCAGGGTTAAAATTCACTGTTTAGCTCCATGAAAGTTCACAGTATTGTGCACACACCAAGTTTACAAGAACCATCAAAGAAAGTTAAATCCGAGGAAGCTCCCTAGAGTCGACCAGCTTTGGAGTTTGGGGCCAACAACTTCTATATTCATTTTTCCTCCGTGGCTAGGATCACTGGTTTTTCCTTCAACATGCCGGTAGTTCGTTTTTCATGCAAACAAGCAGAAACTCACCAACTCACGGGCAGCCACCTGATGATGCTACGGACGCAAGCTACGTTTCAAAGCATCTACAAACATCTGTGTTCATAATATTGCATAAAATTAAGCACAGTTTACCTCTATTATTAATTTGTGACTTGTGGTATTCCCCAGTGCGGTATTTATACCATCGACCTGAGTCTTCAACTTGTTGGGCCCAAACACAGCTGAACGTCCTGGCACATGCAGTACCACAGAGCTAAGGGGATCCCTGGGGAGCTTAGATGTGCAAAATTAAGCTGTCCCTGCACAAATACTTAAGTGGATCAGAGCCAAATTATTCAGCAGTATCAAAGAAGCACAGTTGTTGTTTAACGCTTTTACGTAAACAATTTTGAGTAGCTTTCAGAAGGTACCTCTGCTTCATATATACGGGTAGTTATTTCTCATTATACCCTCTCCCTGTGGAAACGCGTTCAGACAGTAAAAGTCTCCACAAAAGTCTCCCTAAAAGTCTCCACAAAAAACCCCTGACATTCCAGCAGCAGACTAGGCTCCAGGGAAACCTTACAAGCGGCCTTCCAGTATCTGAAGGGGGCCTACAAGAAAGCTGGAGAGAGACTTTTTACAAGGGCACGTAGCAATAGGACAAGGGTTGATGGCGTCAAACTGGAAGAGGGGAGATTTAGGTTAGATGTCAGGAAGCAAGATTTCACTCTGAGGGTGGTGAGAGCCTGGCGCAGGTTGCCCAGAGAAGCTGTGGCTGCCCCATCCCTGGAGGGGTTCAAGGCCAGGCTGGATGGGGCTTTGAGCAACCTGGTCTGGTGGGAGGTGTCCCTGCCCAGGGCAGGGGGGTTAGAGCTCCATGATCTTTAAGGTCCCTTCCAACTCTAACCATTCTATGATTTCATCTGGGAAAATCTGGATTACAGAAGTAATTAATGACTTGGTTTAGGAGCACAGTTTTCAGGGGAATCTCTTTGGTCTCTAAAATGCAATAAACCCTGGAAATTTCATGCGTTTGCCCTTAAAAACTCTTCACAGAGCGATACGGGCTTAGAAGGGATTTCCTAAATCCAACCGCCCAAAATCGGCCTCCGGGCGGCGCAAGAGAGAAGTGTCAGAAGTGGGATTCGAACCCACGCCTCCAGGGGAGACTGCGACCTGAACGCAGCGCCTTAGACCGCTCGGCCATCCTGACCCCTGTCTCGTACCGGCCTACCGCTACGGTGAGAGTTAACCCCCTGCATCCAGGTGTATCCCTCAGCCTGAGCAACAAGGCGATACACTCAGACAGTGCTGACAGGACCGGTTACAAGGGAAACAGCCCGCACAACCTTCACATCCAATAATTACAGCCTTTTCAAGGTGTCGCATTAGGATAAAATTGAAAATGTTTGGATACTGGATTTTACAACTTAGCAGGGTTCCTTCGAGATATCCTCTGTGAAAACCGGAGGCAGAAAGCTGGGACAGATGCCAGCCCCTACACCTCTGACCGGTTCAGCGTTAACCACAGCCTTGTTTAAGACTTGGGTTCCTGTAGCTACCAATTACTCTGCGGAATTAAAACGACTGACAGGCTTATTACATTCCCGAACCAGAGCTCCCATCTCCTTCGGTAACTGCACAGAGCTCGCAGCAAATACCTATTTAGGGGAGTTGGTTTTTTTCTAATAAGAGG
Organism: Numenius arquata; assembly: GCF_964106895.1. Lineage (NCBI taxonomy): Eukaryota > Metazoa > Chordata > Aves > Charadriiformes > Scolopacidae > Numenius > Numenius arquata. Next base: position 20,690,631 of record NC_133585.1, on the reverse strand, counting down.
AGCCTCCTGCGTCCTTAATGTTTCCAGGGCAGGAGTGGCACATCATCTCATCAGCACATCGGTATCCGACGGCACTGCCACACAGGGGCCTGTAAGGACACAACAAAAGCCTGGCTTTTTGGGAAACTACCACCAGCGGGAAAAAACACCCACGTCCTAATGTACCCGTGGCACCAAAAAGCCCGGTTTCTGTCAAAATATAGCTGCTTGTAAGATCACAGAACCACAGAATCTTCATGGTTGGAAGGGACCTTTGAGATCATCGAGTGCAACCACAACAAAAAAAAAAAACACCCACACCAAACTAACAGACACAACCCAACAATCCCGGGCACTAGAGCATGCCCTGAAGTGCCACGTCTACATGTTTCTTAAATACCTCCAGGGATGGCGACTCCACCACCTCCCTGGGCAGGCTGTTCCAGTGCCTGACCACTCTCTCAGGAAAGTCATTCTTCCAGATATCTAATCTAAACCTCCCCTGCCCCAACTTCAGACCATTTCCTCTGCTCCTGTCATTATTCCCTTGGGAGAAGAGGCCAACACCCACCTCTCTACACCCTCCTTTCAGGGAGCTGTAGAGGGCAATGAGGTCTTCCCTCAGCCTCCTCTTCTCCAAACTAAACATGCCCAGTTCCCTCAGCCTCTCCTCCTGTGACTTGTTCTCCAGACCCCTCACCAGCTTGGTGGCTCTCCTCTGGACACGCTCCAGCAGCTCAATGTCCTTCCTGGAGTGAGGGGCCCAGAACTGAACACAGCCCTTGAGGTGAGGCCTCACCAGTGCCCAGTACAGAGGCACCATCACTGCCCTACTCCTGCTGGCCACGCTGTTCCTGAGACAGGCCAGGATGCTGGTGGCCTTCTTGGCCACCTGGGCACACTGCTGGCTCATGTTCAGCCCACAGTCCACCAACACCCCCAGGTCCTTTTCCCCCAGGCAGCTCCAGCCACTCTGCCCCAAGCCTGGAGCGCTGCAGGGGGTTGGTGTGACCCAAGGGCAGGACCCGGCACTTGGCCTTGTTGAACCTCATCCCATTGGCCTTGGCCCATCCATCCAACCTGTCCAGGTCCCTCTGTAGAGCCTGCCGACCCTCCAGCAGATCAACACTCCCACCTAGTTTGGTGTCATCTGCAAACTTACTGAGGGTGCACTCAATCCCCTCATCCAGATCATCAATAAAGATATTAAACAAGACTGGCCCCAAAACTGAGCCCTGAGGGACACCACTGGTGACCGGCCGCCAACTGGATTTCACCCCATGAATCACAACTCTCTGGGCACGGCCATCCAGCCAGTTTTTTACCCAGTGAAGAGTACACTTGTCTATGCCATGATTCACCAGCTTCTCCAGGAGAACGCTGTGGGGGACGGTGTCAAAGGCCTTACCAAAGTCCAGGTAGACAACGTCCACAGGCTTCCCCGCATCGAGAAGGTGGGTCACATGGTCATAGAAAGAGATCAAGTTGGTTAAAGCAGGACCTCCTTTTCATAAACCCATGCTGGCTGGCCCTGATCCCTCGGCTGCCCTGCACTTGCCGTGAGAGCTCACTCAAGATGATCGCTGGGATTGCGCGTGGAGCCACCCGCCCTGCCTTCAACAGGATGGCATTCCTAGATGTTTAATAAACTAGATCACACCTGGGCCCATATATATATACATACACACATACATATATATACACTGTTAATGTGATGTATGTGCATGTAAGTGGCTTCACTAAGGAAGGGAGAGCCAGCAGAGTTGTTTCAACATAACCATCTCCATTATATCGTCCATGCAATGCAACAGAGTTTATTAACAGCTCCTCTTTGTAAAGGAAAGGATATTTTCATCTCATTATCTCCTCATTAACTGATGGTAACAGAAGCACTGAGTCAAACTAACACAGATAACACTAGATCCTACAGCTGTCCAGCACAAATTCATGAATTGCTGAGAAAAATTAAGGTTTTGAGACTAAAAAAACCCCAAAACCAAACCATGTAAGAATGCTGTGATATAAATATTATAAATATATACAGCAGTAAGTATGATGAAGCCCTGTTTCTTAATTGTATTATGGTTCCTGCAAATAGTTAGATACAGGAACTGACATAAATAACCTGTTATGGTTTCATCATATTAAAAAACCCATTAACCACTGTGTCACATTGTTCTCATGAAAGCTATGATAGGATTTTTAAATGCATATTTTATTTATTTTTCTCCCCTAACTGACAGTTTGTGTCACTGTTATAACCCTTCACTGCTCCAATTCCAACCACTACCATTCAATTCCCACATGGACGTGAAGCGGAGATGCCCCATAACACCCATTAGCACAGTCGCTTCTCAATATAACTTAAAGGTTGCTTTCCTTCCTGAAATTGCTGTTGTGTGGCCTTTTCACTAATCCAGGACCTATTAACAACAGCAGGCAGCTGCTATTTCCACAGCGTTCCGGACAAGAGCATGAATTTCATCTTGTGTTGACTTTATCTGCTACTTAATATTATGTCAACGCTATTTGGCAAATAAGCAAAAAGTGAATTGTAACTCTGCTTTCACTCGCACAACTGAATCCATCCAGTCAACAACTTGCACTAGATTTTTTCACCAACTTTATTTTGAAGACTACATTCTCACTAATCACTGGTTTTCCATTACAGCAGAATCAATCAATTAAGCAGCATCCTAAAAATAACTGCCAAAAGAAACTTCTACACCTGCTTTTCACTAAAAATCGAAGAAATGGCAGGATCTGCTCTTTTTAATGGGCCCTTTGTTTTTAATCTTTAACCTTTTCTCATTTTTCTTTGGACACCAAAAATAGGTAGGAATTTTGATTGCTCATTCCTCAATCAAGAACCATATCCTAAAGATGCACAAGAGCCTTGGACAGCCTTCCTAGAGTAAACACTGTACTATTTGTTACCCATGAAGCAACCAGTTGCTTACGATGTCGAGCTGTCATCACTGATGGCAACCAAAGGTCTCAGCGGTTTGCAGGCTTCCTGTGATCAACATCAGACAGAGCCAAGGAACCTAATAGGATTATTTGCTGTTACTACCAAAATGGACGAGGGTAAGGGAGGACATCTGTACAGCACTTCAGCAGTGCTCCCTGAGGATGCTCTCTGCCTTGGTGACCATGACAGCCAGCCACTTCTGCAGGGTTAGGGATTAACACAGAGCATGAGAGAGAAGTTGTGCTGCATTATTTTTATTAACAACATAAAACCATAAATATAATTTAAGAAACAAAAGTAGGCATGTATGGTTCATCCTTTTCTCATAGAATCATAGAATGGTTAGAGTTGGAAGGGACCTTAAAGATCATGGAGCTCTAACCCCCCTGCCCTGGGCAGGGACACCTCCCACCAGACCAGGTTGCTCAAAGCCCCATCCAGCCTGGCCTTGAACCCCTCCAGGGATGGAGCAGCCACAGCTTCTCTGGGCAACCTGGGCCAGGCTCTCACCACCCTCACAGCAAAGAATTTCTTCCTAAGATCTAAATCCATGCTTCGACTCCCCTAGTGCCAAGCCCTTCCAGGCTGAAAGGCAGCAGGAACTAAATGCACTATGCAGTGCTGATCACAGCAGAGGATGCTATAAGCTAATCACAGCAACATCAGCGTATTTACAAATACCTAAATACAAATTACCACTGCTATAAAATAAAAGAGCCGAGCCTTATTTGCACCTTTACCAAATGCCTAAACTCCATCAAAAAGAGGCTGGTGTGATTGTTTTTTTTTTTCATTTATGATAAATTAACACTGAGATAATGCAGAGGTAAAATATTACCAGAGCAGCACTAAGATCCTTTTCCAGGTTTTGCAACTAAGAGAAAGAAAAAAGATTGGATTCACCTGCCCCCTGAGTGCGCTACAACTGCAGCAATGGAAACCCACCACAAACCTGATTTAACTGTCCAGTTAAATGTGTTTACGTAACTCTGTTGATGTAACAATGAATTTGTCCATTGTGCTTTGTGTAAATATAGATTATTTGGCACATCAGTAAAACCAAGAAAAACAACGTTCCTTTAATATCCATGAGGGGATCTTCTTCCTTCTACAGATCAGGTACAGGAACGCATAACGTATCTTCGGTGTGTAAGAATAACTCCACTACACTGTGCTAGGCATGTCAGAATAAATGCAATTCTGAGTGGTTTTACATAATGGAAATACTACTATGTGACACTTCATAAGCTTCACACTCCTTCCAGGAGAACATGCAAACATTTATTTTCTTGAAATTTTTTATATTGTCTACTTTATCGCGCGCAAAAATATCCCAAAGACACCACAAAACACTTGCCGGACTTGTTGATTAATGACAAGAAGAGTCAAAGACAATCTCAGATGTCACAGTAATGAAAATTTAAATGTCCTTCTTGTGAAGAGAATCTTCAAAACCAGTCTCTGAAATGGACCAAAGTACCTAATCTTGAAAGAAAGATTAGGAGACTACCTGCTTAGGTATGCTCCAGAAAGTGAGCAGATACTGAACAGTACAACAAATACTCTGAGAAGCAGTTCCTTCCCCAATCTAGATCTGTGCCACACTTTGGGACAATAGATAAAAGCCATCTTGCTGCTGGCGTGACAAGAGTAGCAGAAGAGGAATAACATCTGTAGACACTTCAGGATCTTAAAGATTTTGAGTTCTACGATTGAGAAGGTACTCAGGGGACTGCACCTCTGTCCCTGAACTGCCTGCTGCTGGTGGAGCAGTTGCAATCATCATTCTTTTACACGCTTAAAACCAACACACAACCATTTCAAGCATACAAGGCTGCCAAGACATTTCTACGAACAGATAATATCTCTTGCTGACTGAAGCTGCATGTGCTGCAAACACTACTTTGCCTTCCGTACCGCCTCGGCCGTTCTTATTGTCCTCAGATGCTCCCAGCTGGTGCAGGAATATTTAAACACACCAAATTCCATGCAAAATTTCACCGAGATATTTGGCAGAAGCGTAACTACTAAATGAGCAGCAATCAAGTAGTTCACCAAATCAGTTTTCTAATTCATCGCAACTGCTATAAATACGACCCATTATTACTGAATGTAGCTTTGAGGAGAAAAATACATGCAAACTTCCTGCAGGATCTAATCTATGGGAAAATTATACAGAACATCACATTAAAAATCTAAGTAAACACTTTGGCATACTCCTAATGTATGTGCATAGATTACTTGGGTGTACTTCTAGGATAAGTAGCATTTGACGCACACATTATTGGTGGATATTTAAAGCTGATTACCCTAGAGGTAAGATATAATTGGTAAACAAGGAACATATACAGAACAACAACATAATAACCACAAGTTGCATTTATTTCACAATTTATTCCTACACTCAGGACAACAGTGCAGTAAAGACACTAATTATTTTTTTAAGTTAACAAAACGAAATCAGAAACTTCCAAGAGCATCATTTTTTACGATATGATATCATAAGTTGAATGGAAGATCTTACTGGACTTCACTTTTTACTTTGAAACCGGAGCTGCGCTGCAGACAGAGGCAGAACAGGAGCTCCCAACAGGCAGAGCTTTCTGCGGGGCTGTGCGTACAGCGAGCCTCACACTCTGCATCCTCCCAGGAGAAAGACACACAGCCCAACGCTAAATCTTAGAACTCTATTTACGACAACTTTTTAGCTTACAGCACTTCAAGCAAGGTGTTGCGTTAAAGGGTAAAGGAATTTGGCAGAAAATAAACCCCCCTGCATTCCAGCTTGTCCTCAGGTATCAGAGGGGCTGGCGGTGACTGTGAGTGACGCCCAATTCGGCACCATAGATCCAGTCACGTTCAATGTATTGAAATACCACCCCATTACAGATGCACATCATCATGATGCACCTTCGGTCTGGTTGCATTCAACGAACTAGCACGGCCAGATTTCAGGAGTCTGGTCACGTTTAAGGAGAACTCTCATGGTTAGATTAATTAACAGTACAGTTTACGGAAGCAACAGAATTGCAGGTTCTTTTGGATTGCTGGTGATAACACTGTCTGCAAAGCACGGGCAAGTAATACAGCAGCATAAAACAACTCTGGAGAGAGATTTCTAAGTTTCCCGGAGAAGCACTCGGTGCAGCCAAGTGTTGGGATCTCACCAAGAGGTGTCCCTATGGGGGGAAGGGAGGCTCAGCCCCTCGACTGGTCCCAGAAGTCAGCAATAGTCCGTGATGGTGTCATCTTGACTTGTCTGCAATGGTAACTTCCCCAACATCTCGCCACTCTTAAGCCATCTTTATGCTATTTTTTTGTTTCAAGTGGAGTTTGAGTGACTCTAGTCACACCTGCCTTTGTTACGAGTGGTGTACAATTTCCTCACTTCGCGTTTAAAAGTATAGACTAACAAAACTTCAGAGCGCAGACCCAGTGAGGGGTGGTCGCACCTTGGAGGCGGGTGGCTTTTAGGTTGGAGGTGTGTTTCGGAATTATAATGACATTATAATGAGCAAGGTTCAACCTAAGGGCAGGATTTTTCCAAAAAATAAGAAACTGTTGGCTCAGGGTAACAACTCTGCAGCTTTTCAGTGTTCCTAGTACCATGAGTTCCCACTCCCTGCGCTGATGCACAGAGTTTGGCTGTGGTCTCTTCACACCGCCCCACTCTCAATGCAAGGTTTTTCCACCTTAGAATCTGCTGATTCTAAGACTGCAGGTTGTGCAGGGAACCAGAGTGGAATACGCTCCTTGCATACCCTGGAAGTTTCTTCAACGCTGTACCTTTTCTTACAATCTGAATATAACTTTAGTTTCTAAGTCACCTCCAGCAATTGCCCCACACAAGGCAAATTCCACTGGTCATGGCAAAGGCTGGTATTTATTTCAGCAGCAAAGTGCTAGAGATGGAAGACTAAACATGCAGCAGCAGACAATAAGAGAAGAAACAAAACGGATGTAGGTAATAAAAGAACAAACAAACAGAGAGGAGACACTGGTGTGCTCACTAGATTACTGAGGAGATCAATCAGCTCATGGATGTGATGGTGAGGACACGTTCACTTGGCTAACACATACTGAATTACCTACATTATTTTCCCTTTTCAGTGTAAGCAACTTGCCTGGACTGTTTGATTACACCCAGCTGTAAGCTGCTTCTGGCTTTTCTCTCTCTTTTGTCTTTATTTTTAAGATAGCTTTCGCTATGCAACATGGGGCAATTGTAGTCTCCTTCCAGATTTCTGCCTCCTTATCACTGGGAGGCACCGACAAACTGTTGTTTGGTTTTTCCCACTGATGATCTGAATTAGCCACTGCCAGACGCAGCAGTGCTGGGCCATCCTGGTTGTTCAAGTCACATTGCCTCTCAAGATGGAGAATAGCTCCATTTTCTGGGGGTGTGGGGTGGTGATCTACAGACAGGTACCCTCATCCCCTCCAACACCTGATATTACAGCTGGCAGCCAAAGGGATTACCTAAAAGAAAAACCCAGGGAAAAGACCCTTCACACTGAAAGCATGATTGAATAATGTGGATGATAATAAATAAACCCCAGATAATTATCAAAAAAGAGGAAGGCTATTTAGACGCTGTCTGACACAGTTGCTCACGTTTGCGGTGGCTGTTAATAATGCACGGCCTGACTGGATTTGTGTATAGGATACATCAGGAGCTTCCCCCAGAAGCTCGTGTGCCCAACACCAGCACAGATCGAAACGGTTTCAAGCACGAAGCACTGGCCTTCTAGAGGAAAGTAAATGTTCTGAACCGCTGCCGAAAGACAAGGTGGCAATCTCAGAGACACCTCCCTGACAACAGACGCACTGGAAGACCTTGGAGCAGCAGTCTGAGCCTTTCTCACGTAAAGACGAGGACTCCAACAGTCAGATAGATGAGGCAATAAAACTCTCAGGAAGAGGGAATGGGCTCTGGTTAGATCCTACCCAGAGCAGCCATAGAGGAAAGTCTAGCTAAAGACCGCTTCAGCTCTGATGGAAGCTGTGGGAACATCCAGGTGCAGCTGTGAAGCATGAAACTTTGTTCAGTTAAGTCATCACATTAACATATGAGCAGGGAAAATGCCACAAGCTGGAAGAGTGTGAAAAAACAGCACTGAGACCTAGTATGGCACGGTTCAAGGACACAGCACACAGCACCAAGAACAAAGCGTGTCACAACACATTTTTAAAAAAAATGGTAGCATATTCAGGGCTTGTATTCCTTTTAAGATCTGGCAGCAATTTCTAGAACACTTGTTGCCTGCAGGCACATTTGTGAGAATACCTGTTAGCGGCGCCCTAAGCGGGTACCAGCTCCGGTGCTAACTTCCTGCCTTCGGATCTTTCCATAGAATTCACGTGGGCTGTAAAATGATTGCTCTCTCCTTGGAGTGGCTTTCATTGCAGAAGAATATCATCCATAGAGTTTGTAAAGTGCTTTTAGGATAAAGTCACTATAGTAACTCATACCTGAGGTAGTAGGCAGGGTGAGGTTTCCCAGTGCAGGCAGAGCCAGTCTACAAAAAGAAAGGATACAAACCCCACACTTTCATATGCCAAAGGAGGAATACAAATGCAACTCTGTCGAGTAAAAAGAGAACACCACTCTGGATCTACAGATGGAGAAAGAAAATGGAAAAAAATTACTTGAATCACTTCACATAAAAAAAGATGTAAAACAGGAACAATTATATTTTACTGGGGACCTAAATACTGATTTTAACAACTTAAGAATCTCTCACATGCCTTTGTCGCCTCCTCATTAGTTTGGTTTCATTGGGTATTTAATAGAAAACTTATGTGCTTCACCTTCAGGAGAGGAAAAATGTTTTTAATAAGCATTAACTCTTTTGTTGCATTTGGTGGTAATTTGGTGGTAGCGAGCTGTCTTAAAAGAACAGAATTTCCTAGTGCTATTCTCAAACAGCATTAGAAACACAGGCACACTGTTTTCGTCATTACTTGCTTTTCAAGGCAGTCAAAGGAGCCATGCTCCAGGTAACAAGTGTTCCTAAAAAGCCTGTAAACATTTCAGTAAGAGGTATTTGGAATTCAGACATGAAAATCCTAAAAACACTTCATGCCACTACAGCTAAACTTGGCCAGGTGGAGTTTCTAAATTGTTCCATAGAAGAGGCATAAAAAAAAAATCCTACCATAACACAGCTTTGCCAATAGCTCATTCTTTCAAATTACTTGAAATTATACTGTGTTTCGAGAGCTTGCAAGAAATATGGAGAGATTCTCAGATAAGTCTAGGACATAACAATGGAAACTAATGTAATCCAGAAAATCCAGTTGTGCTACCAGAAAGTAAGGACGGTTATCTTCCTAAAACAGATAAAAACAGACAGCTCAAGAAAGAAATAGGAGGAAAAAAAAAGTCTTTATTGTAAGAGAACAGTTTTCTGATGTATTTTAAGTACTGAAAAAATCTAGGATTTACTTAACAGCTTTGTTGCCAGATCTGAGAGTCACTGAACTCAAAAAGATTACATGAAGCAGTGCACATCCAGTCAGTTTTTGCATAAAAATGTCCTCGGCGTGTCTGAGCATGGGAAAGGCACGCTGGGGCGACTCACCAACCGCTGTGTTAAACACAAATGAAGACAGGTACAATCCCCTATCTGTTCTCATTTTATTAAACTAGGGAACTACCATTTGCACTGCGGTTCAAGTCCGTGAGATGATGAGGAATGTTGCCCACTAAAAAAAATGCCCAACCACAGGTTTCTGTGACACTAGGTAGGCTTACATAGCAAGGAAATGGTGCTCAGGTGGAGCCACAAGAAAACTGGAGATTACACGCTCAAATAACTCTTCATGCTTTTGAGATGATCAGTCCAATTCAGTAACTAGGGAACACCTCACAGCATCATGCTGTCTGTCAACTCACCCGCATTTGGCATTGTTAAAATTCAATTTTAACAGCAGTTTGTCATTGAATCACCACAATTAAGAAAACAAAACCGACCCACATTCTTTTTATAGTTCTCAGTTCTCTTCATAGTTCTCTTCAGCTATTTAGACTATTTAAGTATTATTCTGCTCAAAAAGAATATTCTTAGATTATCCTTGCAGATTCCCTCAGCTTTTTTTCTGAGAAGGGTAAGAGCCCAGCAAGTATAGCAAGAAACAAAAGCGATGACTGGGGAGCGCAGAAAGGCTCTACAGGCCTTGCTTGATACCAAGGACAAAGGGTGGCCTGCTCATTCCCCATATCCCTTTTTTTACCCTACCATGGATTCATAGCATATCTCACTACTCTCCCCCTCTTGGCTTATGAAAGAGGGACTCTCCATCTCACCCTCTTTGCATGTTACTGCTTCCCAGTTCTCCACACCATCAAAAATTCTGTCTCCTTCTTTTGTTGCTATTTGGCAAACATATTACTTATTGTATCAGTATTTTAACTCATACCAGGTAGATGTAAAAGATGATGCACCAAGAGGGATATTGGCTTCCATCAGCCAATTAAGCCTTTCAAGACTTACAGGCTTGACCAAGCGTGCAGCAGTCACACAGGGCACTGTGACACTCACAAAAATTCCTCTGAGCTTTCCCGTGTGCACACCATGATGTAGTTCTGTCAAAGGGCAACTCAAATTTAGAGGGAGATCAGCTGAGGAGTCCAAAAGCAGCAGCAGCAGCACAGACGCTATTATACGGAACTTGTTCTAGTTTAGCCAAGGCAATGATTCAAAGCAGCAGCTCATCAGGAAGACCCTCAAGAAGAAGCCTAAGCTCTGTAGCTCTTGACAACAAGACCCTGCATGGAAAAAACAGAAGTGATGAAGGAAAAAAAAAAAAAATCTCTAACTTCTAGCAGCAGATCAATGAAATATATCGGTACATCTCATCTCTTAGACAACTTTCGGCCTCATGGAACGTGCTATTAGACAAAATTGGTAAGAAAACATCTTCAAAGCAGAGTGGCATCACAGCACCAGCTCCACAGATAATTGTGAATTCTGACCCTCAGCACAGATTTCTAATACAAAACGATCCAAAGGTTGCTCACAGAACAACTGCTCCCAAGTCCAGGTTTGCCCTTCTGCCACACTCACACACTAAAGGCCTAACTTCACATTCACACCTAATTAGCACATGAGAACAACGCATAAATAGGTTAATCAAACTGGTTTGTTTACAGGATATTTCTCTTCTGTCTAATTAACATTAAAGGAGAAATTGACTTCGGATGGCTTGGAAAGATAAGTGAAATTAAACACATTTGCTCCAGTGGCCTTCTATAACCTCATCCCAGACTTCAGTGGTTCCAGAGAAGGAGAGCGATGTATTTACAGGGGACTATAAAAGCACGTCGCATAACATACCCTACGGGAAAAGCAGTCGCTTCGCTGCTTTCCTGGAGAAGGCAGCATCATCCAAGACCAAACTGTGCCTTTCCCCTTGCTCTCTGGAGGCAGTGCCGCCCCGGTGCCTGTGCGGCAGGGTTAGCAATGAATCAAATAGGGAGGACTCACACACTGCTTCAGACAGCACAACAGCCAGGCTTTTCTTCCACTGTGGAACCAGAGCTGTATCAACAGGTACAGCATTTACCGGCATTTACCTAATCATTAAGTTGGAAAAACGTGAACAAAGTCCACAAGACTTTCAAGAACCCTATCTATATTTTATCGTGACTGAAAATCTCATCTCCCTTGGGTTAAGCACAACTGAGAGTTCTCATGATGGAGCACCTTTGATGGGAGATGTGCTTTGTGGCAAGGTGAAAGGCTGCCTCACCTTCACCTTACATGCAGGGACACACTGGCCTTTCTTCTGTACCTTAACATGGAAACGTAGGAAGCAGCCCAGCCTCAAGAAGGGTATGTACATTTATGGACAAACTGCAGGGTTTTTAAGTTAACATCCAACACGAATTAATGGATAGAAAAGTTGAAACTCAGCTCCTAACCCTTCGTAGGAATTCTGGGCTAGAAAGCAAAAGAAAGCAGCACTCCAGCTTTAACATCACCAGCTACAGAAACTAGAAAGATTGCCTTAAGCGGGAAGAAACTAAAAGCTTTCCGAAATGATGTTACAACTACTGATGTAGGGCAACGAAGATGATTCAAGGATTGGAGCATCTCCCAATGAAGAAAGGCCAAGAGAGCTGGGACTCTTTAGCCTGGAGAAGAGAAGGCTGAGGGGAGACCTTATCAATGCTTACAAGTATCTAAAGGGTGGGTTGAAAGAGGATGGAGCCGGACTCTTTTCAGTGGTTGCCAGTGAGAGGACGAGGGGCAACGGGCACAAGCTGGAACATGGGAGGTTCCACTCAAATATGAGAAGAAACTTCTTTCCGGTGAGGGTGGCAGAGCCCTGGAAGAGGCTGCCCAGGGAGGGTGTGGAGTCCCCTTCTCTGGAGATCTTCAAGCCCCGCCTGGATGCCGTCCTGAGTAACATGCTCTGACATGCTCTGGGCAATCCTGCTTCGGCAGGGGAGTTGGACTAGATGATCTCTATGGTCCCTTCCAACTCTAAAAAAATTCAGTGAAATTCAGTGAAATTTTTGCTTCCCCACTTTAGAATAGGTCTGGCTCTGCTGCTCATACACCAAAGGAGGTTTCTGTTGTTACAATACGGGATCAATGAACATTGCTCATTCCTAGCCTCCCTCACTCAGTAAAGCACTTGATGTAACAAGTTGTGTTTCTCTCCCCAAGCACAGCCTTTAGGCAATATAAGCCATAACTGTCTATCCTTGGGGGGGGAAAGGGGGTGGGATGTTATACATAAAGTATCTTTCCTTTTAAAGAAAAAACCCTCTTCTGGGGAGTAGTAAAAAATCCTCCGGTTACATAATCATTCTTAAAATAACGCAATCAGAGCAGTATTTTGTTTGACAGTTTAGAACGTAATATTTTACTGGTAGAAGGGAGAAAAGTTTTTATGCAATAATAAACGCTACATTCCGAAAATAATCACATCACTTGAATACACCTTCAAAACATATACCACTTTATTATTACTGGTATAAAGGGATTTCTTTCCCTATGCTAGATAAAAATGCCAGGTGTTCAGAATCACAATTCTTTTTCTCCTTTTACTCCCACTTTCAACACAGCAGTAACGTATTCCATTATCTGTTTCACACTAATTAGCGACAAAAAAGATCAGCTGTTTTAACAGAGATCCTCTTCATGAGAAACAATATAAATTGTCACGGGCAAAGTAACTTACTGAAAGTATGAAAAAAGAGAAATCCACAAGCCGAGAAAAGTGACTTTAAATTCTGAGTTTCTGAATAGAGGTAAATTTCACCGCATGTGAAAAAGGTATATTGATTATTAATGCTTCCCACGATTAAATAATTTGCCTACCTACATGGAAAAAGTGCTATCTTTACAAAGACCAAGAGAAAACCCTAACTATTTATTAGCACATTTCCTCGAATCTTGTATTTCACTGAAACATTAAGAAGAGCAAAACTGTTCTATCAGAGCTGCCAAACAGTACAAGCAGCACAGTTAATATTAAAACAATTCTTAGCAAACTTTCTTTTCAGCATTTCAGAAAGTTTTATAGGCACAGGCACTTTTAAAAAGGTAAAACCTTTTTTAAAAGGTTTAAAAACAAAACAGCAGGTCAGAGCAGCGTAGCTTTTTTCCCCAAGTTTGGCCCTGTGGCACACCTTCCATCACCTTTAGCCATCAGGAGCTGCCTGGGTTGGGTCAGAGCCCGTGTGAATACCTTGTTAGACCCAAATGCTGAGGGACTTGGATCTTTTTAGCCTGCAGAAGACTGAGGGGGGATCTGATCAATGCCTATAAAGGGAGGGTGTCAGGAGGATGGGGCCAGACTTTTCTCAGTGGTGCCCAGGGACAGGACAAGAGGAAATGGGCACAAACTGGAACATAAGAAGTTCCACCTCAACATGAGGAGGAACTTCTTTCCTGTGAGGGTGGCAGAGCCCTGGAAGAGGCTGCCCAGAGAGGTGGTGGAGTCTCCTTCTCTGGAGACATTCCAAACCTGCCTGGACACGTTCCTGTGCAACCTGCTGTGGGTGGACCTGCTTTGGCAGGGGGCTGGACTAGATGATCTCCAGAGGACCCTCTCAACCCCACAGCATTCTGTGATTCTGTGTAATCTTCACAGTTGCATTGTCAGTGCCTATTGTGCCCTCAAACATTAACACTCACTATAAAATTTAACATACTTTCTTCTTTCACAGATTTCTACAAGCCCATTATGGGGGCCTTCTAGCAAACCGGAGTATGTGCATCATTAGTAGAACAAATGCTAACTAATATTTTCCATCAGCTCTCTAAGTCTCACCAATTTGGGAGTGCTGGCTCTTCCCTGGGCTTGGCTGCTCAACAGCAGTAAACAGAAGGCTGGTCTGGCAGGGGAGAAAAAGAAAAAAAGAAAAAAGCAGAAGCATCTATCCTTTCTGTTGGGATCCAGCTAACTGGTTCAGAAGTGGTGCTCCGCTCAAAAGGATAGGTGAAAGACTGAGTGTCTCAGCACCAGGTGAGACACACACATGCACTAAGTGACTAGGGACATGCTTTAGTGGTGAACTCAGCAGTGTTAGGTTTACAGTTGGACTCATTAATCTTAAAGGTCTTTTCCAACCTAAGCAATTCTATGATTCCACTCTAATTACAAGAAAAAAAATGTCCTATTAAGAGGAGCATAACCTAGGGCAATGGGCGGAAGCAAAGGCAGCTGGGGTGTCCCACCACAGCAGACGCCACCTCTCAAGTAAGAGCTGCAACCTGAGGCTGGGCAATAAGGCTGACAGCCCAACACCATGGGCTAATTAATAATTCCAAAGCTGAACAAGGAGAAATGTGAAGTCCCACATCCGGGGAGAATGAATTCAAAGTGAACACCTAGAAATTTCCTACACCATTTACAGGTCACATGCTACTGAGAGGTAACGTCCCAACTTTCCAACTGACAAAAACCTGAAAAGAAAATCAATAAAATATTTCACGTAACAGAAAAAAATATTAGCAATACAAATCCATTCAACAGTTCTTTAAAAGCATCTCTCTTCACATCGGCATCCAAAAGCAGTGCATCAGAGCGGGGCCAAGCAGTTTAGCGCACACTTAGAAAGACTATCAGCAGCACTCAGCCGTAATCCATATCCACAGGCATTCAGGAGCCAAACAGGCTGCTTCAAGGGAGCATTCATCAAAAATAATTTAGAAAATGAGGAAAGAAGAAAAGTGGCATTTTTAAAGACAAATAGTATTTATTGCTTTCAATTTAAAGGTTGTGTTATTTTGGTAATGCTGCTTGGGTAAGTGGCTCAGATGCTACAGCACAAAGTTAACGGCTATGAAAATAGACAGGCAGCTCAATCAAGAGTCAATTTCCCTTCACACTCATTAACTAAGAAATGAAGTTAATGTTTTCCAAGCGATGAAAAATTAGGAGACCTGCTCCAACCTTTCCTTCCAATATCACCAGCTACCCTTAGGATCCCCATGAATTTATCTAATGCAATATTCTAACTTCTCCTACGCACCTCCTGAACTCCCTCCGTGTAACCACCATTCCCAGCTCCCTCTGACAGCCAGAAATTGCCACCAGTTAAGAGGTGGCCTAAAGCGCAGCTGATTCAGAGCTACAACAGTCCAAACGGTCAGACACAAGTCCAATATAACCAGTTAACTGTTGAACCCACACCCCAGTTTCTCTCTCACAGGAGATACTAATTTGAGTCTATTTTCTATAGCCAGCTACAATTTTCCTCCAAAGTAAGTAAAAGAGCTTCGAGATCTCTACTCTTTTGTCAAAACTGATCAGAAATGGGTGACAGGGTCAAAAAATTACTGGAGACATGCTGAAAAACAAGAAAGAAAAAGGCATTTAAGACTGCAGTGAGAACCCAGAGGAAAAACGTTGTCAGTGCCACGACCAACAACTTTGTTCATGATACAGCACAGTAGGGAAGCGTCAACTGAGGTTTCAAAGCTCAGATCTACGTTCTTCTATGCTCTTTCCTTCACACTACCCACCGACACAAGAAGCCGAGTACCCTCTGAGTGCAAGGAGAGTGCACAGTACTGCATAACATCGGCATATTTTGTGCTGGTTGCCAAGGAGCAAAAATTAGAAACTGAAAGATGCCAGTGATGTCTTTATTTGCTACCATAAAAAAGATCCAAGAACATCGATTAGAATATTCATAACTTCAGAACTATTAGCAGACCATATAGACATGTATAATGAGAAAGCTTTGATCCTCAGGAACAAACATAACAGGCTTTTAGATGTGCTTCAAGCACACCCGCTTCCCCTGGTTCCACCAGGCTGCAGCAGGACACAACCAGCCAGGTGGCTTCCTAAGACATTTGGACTGGAAGAGCAGGGGGAGGGCTGTGTTAGAGGAAATCGGCCTTCCACACACGAGCTTTTCTGGCACAGGGTATACCTGAGCCAGGTCAGCAAAACTGCTTAAAAAAACATAGCTAATGCTGTGAAGGGAAGGAGCACTTACTCATCCTTGGGCTTTTACAGCCAGCTGACACTTTCCAAAGCCAACCGAGTTATAGGAACTGAAACTCCGTACAAGATGCAGCACATCTATCATCAGGTTATGGAGATGCGACGTTAGTAACCACGTTAATCTCCGCACCCTTCACAGCATTCAAACAGTAGGTAAGCATGAAACATCTACTGCCTGAAGTGCTGAAAGAAACTGATTTGCTCAGGACACTATGCAAGAACACCTCGAGTTCAGCTGGCATCAGCTTTTGCGGCCAACACATTTAACGTGAGGACTATAGCTGTACTGTTAGAGCTCCACTGCTGTATCAAATCTCTGATCGTTCATTCACTCTATGAATTAACTAAATATCAAATGAGCTTCACAGTTGGCACTTGCCACAGCTGCTTTTCTTTCCTGAGCAGCTGGCAGACAAAGCGTACCCTGTCATAACTCATATCCACATTACAAGCCGCCAGCACCACTGAAGGTTGAAAGCTGAATTTGTGCTCTTGTTCCACAAGAGCTGTCCTCTCTACCATCGTTTTAAGACCAACTATTTTGCTAGGTAATGTAGTTCTAAAAAAAAAAAAAATTAAAAAAAGAAAATAAAAGGCAACAGAAGGTAGCACTTGTAACCTTCAGTCCCTGCAGCGATACTCCTAGGTGGACCTCCATTTCGCTTGTGTCTTCAAGGCACCGCAGTGCAGCTGAATAAACTTCTGAAGTCTGAGTCTGCTCTGTGCTGCTGAGCACATCAGTCAACCCTTCTATTTTTTTTCCTTCATTTACAAAAGGAAGATAATAGTACCAGCTATACCAACTGCACAGCAGTGTTGAAAGGATTAATTGCCTAATATCTCTTCAGTCTTAAGCATGCAGAACACCACAGATGCATAGCGTAATTACTATTATTAGGGAGGTAATTTCTTTGACTCATTGGGACAACACATATTTTATCTGTGATTTTTTTTCATGGCACAGAAGTCTTCCACCAAATAACCTCAGTTAAAAAGAAACTTGAGTAACACGGCATAAACTATCCACTGCAGGGCTTTAATCACCTATTAATCTGAAAGACTCCTCCTCCTTCGGGTACACTGATGTGGCTGAGATCAGTAAGGGTACCGGACCATCAACCACACATGGTACATTGGTCACACATTGCAAAGAATCCCATAAAACTTGGGATTTCTCTTCTTCAGGCCTCACTACATAACATCTATAGTTTAAGAGCTTGGAGACCTCCTGTAACGCTCAACTGCTTTCCTTAAAGAAACCACACAATAGAGGAAAATCATCATGCGCAAGTGAAGATCGTAATTACCGTAGACTCAGAAGTAAGATAAACGAAAGTAGAAGAAAGGGAATCAGCATTTTGTTTTCATGCAAAATACGGGGAAAAACCTTGGCAGCAAAGGAGTTGAGAGGAGTGCGATAGAACTGTGAAGTTCCTTGTGGGCACGTGTCACGTATGATGCTAACTCAGTGTTTGTAACTTCATACTGAGAATAACAGATGATCCCAGGACACTAATATTCTTTCTCTAGAATAAAACTCAATGCTTTTCACAGAAATTTAGGTCAGCACACAATGACAGACACAAGCCTCCCGAACACACGTAAAGTCGCAGTAAGAGTTTAAAGCAATGCTAAACCAAACAGCTTAAGAAATATAGCAGCTACAGATGTCATCAGAGCCCACAGTAAATGGTCGTTCTCTTGTAGATTTGCTGTTGGGTATACAGTGCCACAGATCTTTGTCCTTCTGTAAGAAAGACACAGTAACACAGCTACTCAAAGTAACCGCTCCAGGCACTTACCAACTAAGCCGGTCCTGGGCCCTTGCATTAATCATCGTTCAACTACGATAAAAACCTATAAGGTTGGAGAACTGACACTGGTTACATGGGAATCTCCAAGGAACGTCACCTGGCAGACCTTCATTTCCCCAGGACATGGGCACCAGGACTAAGTAACACTGAGTTCTCACCATCGCAGGCTCACAGACGGATGCCTCTGGTAGCAGCCAGCTGGGATCATTTAAATCAGCTTTAACGGTAACACTGCAGTGCAAAGTAGGAAAACACAGCATTGTTCTCACAGCTTCATGCTTTTACCAGTCTGTCACCCACAGAAAGCTGCTCCCAGGGCCTATCAGTCAGAGCTGAAATTCTAACCCTTCATGATTAGCATTAGCTCAACCAAATCAATGGCTTGATGGAAGATTTGCCAAACAGAATTGCAATACGCATGCATTAGAATGATTAGACAATCTGCAACTTCATTATCTCCTCTAGAGATACATGAGATATTACCCTAAAGGTGGCATACATATTTAGATAGTGTTGAAACATATAGCTGTATTTCCCCCCCTCCCCCAGAAGACTACCTGATGATTAACAGCTGACATACTAAGGCAAAGCCCATCATGCCAGCCCCTGTGACAGCCTTGACCGTACCACCATTAACCTACTTCAGAGGAATTTTTAAGCTACTTTAAATAGCGCTGTCAAACCTTGGTTTATTACTGCTTCATTGTTGGCACCTCCAAGGAACAGTAGATAGGTAATTAGTGCTTGACACATTATCACTCTCCCTGGGCAAAACGGCAGTACAGATGCCACCTGTATGAATGGAGTGACAGATCAGGTGTGCCGACAGAGCCCGCTCCGTCACCGGTGAACAAAAATACACACAGCATCGCCAGAAACAGTCTATCAGGAATCTTATCTTCAGCTAATAGCTGACTGACTACACGGAAGGGAACTACACGGGTAGAGAAACACCAGTATTTTCAGCTGAAGCGCTGAAGTTTTTCGAAACTAAAAGCAGTTTTTGCAGGCAGAAAATTATTATTCTTACTCACCGCTTGTGAGGTGAAAATTAGCAGTTACATACAACTCTAACCACTGCGTGGTTGTTTAGAAGAAACCTCTGGCTTTTACTTTATGTAAAATCCATGTCAGAATTGAGACAAACTGTTGAATCGGTCTGCAGTCTGCACATTAACCTGCGTTTTACTAAACCGCTACGCTTACATTTTTAATGACAGCTCTTCTGCGTGCCCTCCTTAAACTGGCGTGCCACAAAAGCAAGGGAGCTTTCCACAGATGTCATGTAATAGGCATTCAATAATATAGCAGACCCCTCGCCTGCTACGCCTCACCCTGAAACTCCAACGTCGCCGTATGCTGTGGAAGTAACTAAAATGACAGCTTTAACACTTAGATGCAAAAGAAAGACATTCATCTGGTTTAAATAATTTAGTGGGGAGAAACCCAAGCACTTTCCCACATCTAAAACGACTTGCAAATGCCATAGCTATGGCAGGCGAACAGGGAACTACAACCACTCTGTATAGCCTCATCTGGTCAGTGCCTACACATATGCCAGACTTTAAGAATATAAAGCACAGCAGTGCATGGAATTCCCTGTACTTAAACACCTACGATGTGTTGCTGCACAGTAATTTTCCTTATTTAAAAAAAGAAAAAAAAACCAC
This sequence comes from Numenius arquata, assembly GCF_964106895.1. Lineage (NCBI taxonomy): Eukaryota > Metazoa > Chordata > Aves > Charadriiformes > Scolopacidae > Numenius > Numenius arquata. Next base: position 20,670,721 of record NC_133585.1, on the reverse strand, counting down.
ACACAGAAAATCTTCTCAAAACCCAGAAGAATACGTATTATCTGAGTTGTAATCCTACAATTCATTTATGCCTACCTGTAAATAGAAGATTGTCATCTAGCTCGCTGCAATTAGGTATCATTATACTGCTATATTGTCGGGTTCTCACATGTATTTTATTATTTTATTCACTACTGGTAATGAATTGATTTCAGATTATCAATAACTACAGCGTCTGCAAAATTTTAACAAAAAGCTTCCACAAGAAAACAGTAATTCAAGCTAATAAATCCTGACCAAAATTCCCCTCTCAAATACAAATTACCAATTAAGTCCCATTAGGAAGATTTAAATCTCAAACCTTATGAAATCTATCTTACCATTTCCAAGTAGAACGCTGGCTGGAGTATATACCGATGCATACAGGTTACGTGCCCCAGAGAGGCTCTGGCAATTTGCCCTAGGATCTGACACCGTACAATATTGCCAGAAGCAGCCAAAGTTAAAAAGCCCCTGCAGACCGCTATGTAAAACAAACCAAGCTTCGATACCCGTGCAACGCCATGCAATTAGGTTAATGCAACTGGACCGAAGAAGCTGCGAGATGAATACCGACCATGAGCATGCCTGCACTGGTACTAATTTGCAATGGATTTCCCAGCAAAAGTCAAATTTGTCAGCCCTCCTGCAGCACCACAGCTGCGTTCCAATCGTTGTTTTCAAACCAGCAATAAAAGAAAGCAGCGACTTGAACCGGAATACTTTGGTTTGTTTGAAAAATGAAGAAAGCAGTTAATACTACTGATGCTTTTAATCTGTTTGACAGCTTAAAACTTCAAGAACAGGAAACGCATATGAAAGGTCTGTAATTTGCAACTGCACTTAATTCCAGCACAGAGCTGTCATGTTAGACACACACACACACATACAAACTTCTATATTAACCGGCATTTACTTCATCAAGATATTGGTAACTCAAGGTCAGTTCATGCTACATGATACACTGGCATCTACTCCTCTTACATTTTTCCACTTCACTGCACTGCTTTAGATGCCACAAAAAGCTCGGTTTCACTTGCATCTTCTAAAAATTCAGACCCATGAGTTCTGTTGATTAACACCTTCAAACTGCTCAGCCCAAGCAGATGTTAAAAAGTCACCGAGAACACAAAAAAATTATGAGTACTTGTTACCGCAGTGTGAAATGGGCTTCTTAAAAGGTATCCACATTAATTGAAACTACTGGAAGAAATAAAAGTAAATAGATATGTCCAGTATGACCTTAAAAGACTGAGAGCTGTCTTGGGCACCAGCTGGAAGATCTGCAGAACCAGAAAGGAAACCATCACCGCCTGAAGCACAGCTGCATCTTGTATATTGTCTAACTGCTTGGGCAAATGAGCATTAGGGAAACACCTACATAGAAATGAATTGCCTCTTAATGAAGGTAAGTCCAAACACACCGTTAACTAAGACGTCTAATTACAGTTGATTAAGACTGAAAAATCTAGGTATTGTGATGGTGCAATACTAATACCATAAACCAAGTAGAATCTGGAACTGGCAAGTCTTACAGACAGGCTGACCTGAAATCCAAACACATAAACTGCTGGGGGGAGCAGGGGATTCTCTTTCAAGGCTGGGGGTTAAAATGAATTTTGAAGAGGTACTTGAATCAAATACTCATGCGATGAAGTTGTAACTTTGTGGAATGTAATGGTCTGTGAAAAAAAAAACCAAGCAGTAAGCAGAGAAGATTTAAGACCTCTCCTGTGCCATGCTATGTATGGAGAAAGCTTTAAAAAAAACTATTGGAGGTGGTCCTGTGTGTCCCCCCCCACCTTCTTATGAAATAAGAGATATCTTTGAACTTTTTTAATTTTTCACTTTTATAGAATTGTATCAGTAGTGGTTGGAAGGGCCATCTCTAAACCAACCTCCACCCTGGCCAACGCCACACGAGGTGATTCTTGTCAGCTTTTTCTAGAGAAGTCCCTTTTCCTTGCCTCTGTGGGAACCAGTCAGTTTTGGACTGGGGGAATCTCTTGGTTCATGTCTCCTGGCACAGAGACACAGCAAAGCACCAAACACAAATAGGATTTTCTTACCTTAGTGTAGGAAAGTTTTGAAGAAATTGCAACTGTCTCATCTTTGAGCTGATAAAGTGCTTGCTTCTAAAAATACCCTTTGCATCTCATATTTACGGCTTGCCTTTGTTGTAAACCCCTTGGCAATGATCTTGCAGTTCTGCTTCAGATGTTTTTGAGTCAAACAAAGTAGATGTTCACATGCTCTCCATATTTATAAGGCAAAGATTTTTTTTTCCCCCCAATAAAAACAATGGATGACCATGTATAATGAATTTACTGAAGCTGAATATTTCAATTTGTCACAGGTCAAAGCATCTATATTTACAGAGGAAAAACTGTGATAAATTTTTCATATGTACATATAGGACCTCAAGTGAAGTGTTATTAATGCTGATCCCTCAATTAAAAGAAAACCAAAACCAAAACAACCCCAAACCACCACAAAACAAAAAAGGACCAACCAAAAACCCTAAACAACTTCTGCAGAATCCTAGAGCTCTTACTAATTCCCTACCTGGAATGCAGTAGAACAGTACAAGCTTCTGGGAAAAAAACAATCAAAACCATCATTTTTTGTAATGGCTCTTCCTACGAATAACTGTAGCCAAAGAGCAGATAGACAACATGTACTTTCTATCACCCAGAGAAGTCTTACAAGATTTCTCTCTTGAACAAGTGGTAGTCAATGGCTTATTAAAGAAACAGACCCATCTAGTGGTAACACTAGTTTTATGCTAATGCCCGTGTCGAGCGTGAGCAAGGGCGGACTGGGGGAGGCTAATGGAAGAGGATGCACTATGTCACCACAAAGAGCACTGGTAATCAAAATTTCACTTTAAGTCAAGTAGGGAAAATTTTTCCTCCAGTGAAGGTGCTGAACAAGCTTTTTCAAATAATTTGGTTTACAAAATATTACCACTTACAATCTCTAGAAAAGCTGGAGACTCACTACCCAAACGCGTCAGTCAGTATCAACGTCAGATTATTGCAGAAAAAAACTCAAATGGATGAACTGCTGGAATACTCTTCAGAAACTGTAATTTGAGTTCAAAATATGCTAAAATACTACAAAAAATAAAATTTACGCTATAATGACTTCGAGTACATCTGTGCCTAAACAATCTCCAGTTCCGAGCAATAGCCTGTTTTGTTCATATGACAATTCCAAACAGGAATGGTCCTGGGGAGAAGACAAAAAAAATACAACGTGCCAAAACCTGAAAGCCATGCAATTTTAGGCTTGTCAGAGCATTCCTAGTAAAAAGTGCTAGAAAAGCTAATAAGGACTCATCAAATAATGAATTGAAAATGACAGTAAAATTAGCATCACTGGTCACGATTTCATGGTAAATAGATCTTGTCAAAATAAATCATTATGCAGTTTTTCAGTGGGAATCTCAGACTTGGTTACTTGGCACCTCAGGCCATCTTGATTAGAAAACAAAAGCACTGCAATAACATAATAAGTGATTTAAAAACTGCGATGGGCCTCAACATGCAGCTGTAAAGAAAAGACAAAGCTGCACACATCGCTCCAGTCTCCCACCTTACCCTTAACTCCTCTCCTCTGTCCCCAAGTCTGCCAAGGTAATGGAGAAAACACAAAATTTCCAGTGATGATGTTCACAGGCAACACACACACAAGTACAGAAGACCACCAAGTGAACAATTTGGCTTACAACTGCTACTGGGCTCATGTGAGTATGGTATATTTTGTCGGCCAGCAAGCTGAGTAGAGATCTACCTTGATTCTTAGGTGTCTTAAAATAAAAAATACCAAGGACAATTTGAAAGGAAAGGAGGGCACCGGCCTCACCTAGAGCGATGGCCAATTCCCAAATTTAACTAAATCCTGAAACCCCTACAGAACCAGGAACCCAGGTAAAAAAAGAATCGGGAAGAAAGAGGGATGCAGGGGTGCAAACGGGGCAGCAGCAGTAGCTTCGACACAGGGGAATAGCTCGAGGCAAGGTCTTGCTCGCAAATTGAGATTGGACTGAGGGAGAGAATAATATAAGGAGAGGGAAAGAGCAGCAAATCCATGTCCCCACACATAGCCCTTTCTCCCCCAGATCTCCAGCATGCTTCACTGGTCTACTCCGCAGGCAACACAGAATTGACTTTTTCTGCCTCGCAAAGAAAACAAGCATTTGTGGGTCATCTCTCAGACAGCAAAATCCTCCAAGGACAATTTCAGAGAAATCCTACCAGTATGGTAGGAAAAGGACTTCTCCACATTTAAAATCTCTGAACCACAGTTTTTCCCTCATTCTCAGCATCAGTCAGCCTTGCGCCTGCACAGTCTTGCAGTGCAAAAGAATAATCCCTTTGCTACCCTAAGGTCTCTTTAGGAAGTCCATTTTCACTCAAAATGCCCCTCTTCTTCTGTCATGCACCATGAAAATTGTTAATTACTACTTTGCCATTATTTACTGACCTGACAGTATTTGGCGATGTCTCAGATCTTGAAAATGGCCCAAACCCTTGCCTGGTGATGGCAACAGCCTCAGCAGCAGCAGCTGTGTTCCAGATGGCCAGCGTTCACACTCCTGTCCAACGCGAGCTTTAGCCCCTTGAACTTGAGCCCTGACAATACCCCGAGCAGCCCACACCGCTGCACAGCTGGCTCTGTTACCTGACAGAGCAGAAAGCCTTTTGAAGTGGGGGCTGCACAGTAACTAAGTTGTTAGGGACTAAATATAGATGTACTTCTTTAAATGCAGCACACACACAGGTGTCCGTGGGGGTCGCAGCAATAGCTCCCAGCTCTCCCCTCTCCAGTTCTCCCAGCAAGAGAGCAGAATTCTGTCTTTGCCCTAAAGCACCACGTCGTGTTCACGCACTTGGCAAATTCCTTGGATTTGGTATGATGAATGTGCCCAATAAGCACAAGATCTATGAACTCAAGTCACAAATAACAAATTGGTACCCAGCTCAAGGCCCCTACAGTCTCTCTCTTTTTGGATGCTGTGGAGTTACAAACGTAATTCCTGGAGGAACGGGGAGGGAACCCCACCCTCACTCAACAGGGAGTTTCCTTTAAAAGTTTAGGCTTCTCCCAGAGCGCTTCTCTCCAGGCAAAGGCAGCAGTGAGGAAGTCAGTCTCAACCCCAGAGCACTCTTTTGGTTCCTTCTGAAAGGATTATAAAAAGCCTACAGGGCAGTCATTTGAGAGCAGTAAGAGAAAGGCTCCCATCAAAAGCTATCTGACAGAATTTCTCTGCTATAGAAATATTCCAGTTGAGTCCTGGAGATAAGTTAAGGACTCAAATGACACCCAAAGGAAAATAAAAATGAAATTGAGTAACTGAAGGCAGAGCAAGGATCGCAATCACACTTTTTAGCAAAGACTGATACTCATAGCTTACAGCGGTGAAATTTATTGCCAAAATTACTATTTCTATTATTTTTTTCTCTCAAACTGGTCCAAGGCACCAACACTGGGGGTAGCAGAGCTGTGTTATTTATGCAGACGCAGCTAATGCTCACTCTGCATAACAAGAACTGGAATCCCAATGCCGTATCGATTCTTTAAATAACCAATTTGAGGCTGAACTTACAAACCTACACAACAGCATCCGTATTATCAAACCTAGGTTTCACTAGGTCTTCACCTAGGGTGAATCACTGGATTTCACTTCCACTTTAATTTTTAAGCATCTTTTAGAACAATATCAACTGATAAGCGCCTGGTATTGTTATATTTACATGTCTCTTCTGCGCTGAAGGATACAACAACTAGAGAGGTGGACTGGGCCATCACACAGATGAGTAAGTGTTCAGTAACCAAATTATATACTATCAAGGACTACACTTAAATCAGTTTAGATTTTAGCAAGACTACTAAAATGTCTGCGAAGAGACAACTTTTTAGTGCAGATCTTTAACATTTCAGAGGAAAACTAGATTTATTTCTTTCCCAAGACACAATCTGTGGTAGAACCAGATGGAGGCTGTAGCAGGAAAAAATTAAGGAACCTAGTCAGGTACCAGAAGTAGCATTAACACATGATGACGAGACAAACTTTATCATACCTACGATTATGCATGATAGAGTTACATGAAAAATGGATTTAACGTGCCTGTACATGGTGCTCCACCGGGACTTAGCATAGTTTTGGAAATAAGCTGATAGGTCTGATCAAATCAAATCAAAAGCTGAAGAACTTAAATGACAATAAAGGGAAAAAAAAACCAGCCTTGTGATTCAGCGCAAGAACAGAGCTGCAGAAGGAAACCACTGAGCTGCAAACTGATTGACATAAACTGGTGAAAACCACTTCTGGGTCACTCGCCTGCCGCTTTAGGAGTTCTGAAGCGCGCTTGCTGTCTGACTGTAACTATTCATGTACGTGGCATCTAAGTGGCTCCGATGCTAATCGTGCAACGTTGGCTTAGGTGCCTAGATGCACAGCTTTTGAAAATTCAACGCAGGAGAGCAGCAACAAGAGCATGATAAAGGCTATCTTCTGGCATAGCTGCCATTAACATGGAAAAAAAAAGAAATAAATTGGAGGAATAGTAACAAACTGTGGCAGGCATAAATTCACCCAGCACTTTAACCCTGGAAAGGGGTTTCCAGGCACCACCTGACCTTCACGCAAGCCAGAGCTCAAGCACAGCACAACACAGAACAGAACACATCAGCAGCAGAGCTGCCAAACTACAGCTACTCCTCACAGGTGAGAAAGCAAGAAGGCTTCTGACGTCGAGAAGCTAAGTTGCTACTGTATAGATTTTTATATATGTATTCATATGTCTAGACACAGACATATAAATACTTGTTTCAACATACCGTAAGTCAAATACACTGCACACATTGGAAAGAGCTGCAAGAGCTCCTTTCGGTTGTTCCTTCTATTTTCCTTTTGCCCATACAGCAACTGCCGCTGCGGTTATGTATTCAATAATCACACTTGGATTCATTTTGATGTGCATGGAAGGTTGCTTCATAAGATTTGAGAACTGTAGTCACAAAGCTGACAGCATAGGAGATGGAAAGTTTTGGCGTTTTGCTTTTTTGGTGGGTTACCCCCCTCCCCCAACCATACCAATCAACTGTTATAAAGTAACATCTGATCTATAGTAAGCTAAAAAATAGCGTATCTGATGTTTTGATAAGCTCTGCAAGTAGACGCAACAAGCAGAAATCAGGCAACATTATTTTTTTTCAGATGAGCAAAGGGATCGCTTTTATTACCCTTTGCGTATGGGTACAGCAAGATGCTGGAGAGGTGGTACCCATGTACAGAGAACTGCCCGGACACATTCCTGTCCAACCTGCTCTGGGTGGACCTGCTTTGGCAGGGGGTTGGACTGGATGATCTCCAGAGGTCCCTTCCAACCCCTACCATTCTGTGATTCTGCTTCTTTCCTCTGGAGTTGAGCTGACACCCGTATTTAGTATGAAATCTGGAGACGTAAACCAGGTGCAGTAAGGTGGAGATGCACACGTAAGGAATTTTGATGTGAAAGCAAAAGGTGTCCTTTAAGCAACAGACCAAGAGTAAGTGCAATATCTTCTTGATTTTGCCCTTAAGCCTGTTGTCAGCTCCAGCGTCTGCCCCTCTGGGCCACCCCTATAATCCCAGCCCTTTGGAAGCATTAGCTGTAGAGAGCGCAGGACCAAGAACCCTTTATTAAAGCACACATGCCAGCAGTTATACTGGTGCAGCTCAAGCTCTGCCAGGTCCATTGTAATTAGTACTTATTTATTGCCATTTGATCTCTGGAAGAAGGTTAAATGGGGTGGGTATGAATCAACATCCTTAGGATTTAATGACCCTCAGCAGAAGGGCTAAACTGAAAAGGTGTTGTGGAACACTGAGAAACAAAGTGTTGTATGTAAATCTGGTGTTTCTTTTAGTCCTACTTAACTGCCTAAGCACAAAACAGGATTCCACTTTGCCTGAAGAGTCAGAGGCACTCCGAGCCTCAAAACGCATTACTTCAGGATTCTTAATTTCTAAGAGATCTCCATACAGCTTCTTTGGAGACCACACATTGGTGTTCCCCGAGAACAGTTTCCGTAGTATACAATACAGTAAGTGAAGTCTGTAAGACCGGGGATGACTCCTAAACAAAAATTCTGCGTATTCCTCCCCGAGAAAGACTGCTGCTGCCGCCCATCCCTGCCTTTTCCTTTTTCTTCCTGCTCTTGTTAGCCAGGAGGTGAAAAAAACCACTGTATAAGCTCACATCTGTTTTTGTCTCTGGTCTCTTTGTGACAGAGAGAACCACAGCTAAGAGCGGTTCAGTTAACTCCCCAGGTCGGGTAGCCTCTTCAGGGGAGAATTCCTTCCCTTCCAGTTCTCCTCCGGGCTTAGGCATTTGCATTGCAATGGGATCAAGCTTTATCCTAATAAAGGCAGATGTCACTCTAAGTAAAGCTGGAATAGCGATCCTCTGCAGCAAGAAGAAAGGTACAACTGGCACACCGTCATCTTCCTTGCACACTGACTTCTTCCCTCAATAAGTCGATGTACCCACAAAGGTATTTTTAATTCTTAACCGTTACACCGCTCCTAATACACCCCACTGCTTTGCCCAGCTATTTGAGGTAAAGGAGCTGCAAGAAAAAGGTAACATCGATAGCAGACTAGCCTTTGGTAATGGAAGTAATGAAAAGAAAAAGATCATCTCAAAAATAGTAATTTCACATCTCCCATCAGGATCCCTTCCTGGTTTTAGAAGTTTCTATGTCCTCTGTTGAGCTGACTTGCTCAGCTCTATGTACATACAGATGCACAGTGCACCAACTGAATCTGTGTTGTTCTCCCAGAGCTCCTTTCCCTTCCTTTCTTGGCTAAACAAAAGAGAAGGCTGCAATATAAAAAGTGGGTCACATGGACAATAGAGAACAACAACAAATACCATAGCACCATTTTTACTTTTTTTTTTTTTTTTTTTTTTTAAAGAGGAAAAGAAACCCAAACAACTTTAAAACCCTTCAGGGACAAAAAAAAAAAAAATATATACAGCTCATTCAGTATGAAAAATCATGTTTCATCATTTTATCTCCAAGATGAAGGACTGAAGAAGTCCTTCTTTGTAGCTACTCGCAGACAACAAACTTGCTCTCTCCGCCACATGGTGCTGACAATTTCACTGAAATTCAAATTCTTTGGCGATTTAGCAGTATAAGAATTCACACTTACACTAGACATTAGAATTCATATTTCTAGAGCATCATCCATTTTGTGTTTATCAATACACGTCATTCACTTTGCTTTGCAACTTAAAGTTAGATTTCCTATGGATAGCATATTCAACATTGTTTTCATACCTCCTGTTTAGATGCCAACGGGGTGCAATTTTTGTATGTGTGGTTTGGGGCTTTTTTGGGGGGTGTTGGGTTTTTTTGAGGTTTTGGAGTTGGGTTTTTTGAGACGTACCTCTCAATTTTGTGCGTACCTCTCAATACCCACTGCGATAACATGAGATGTTTGTTCTACAAAAAAATGATTAAATAAATAAATAAAAATCAAGCCTTTAACTCTAAAGTTGCCATTAATAGATGTGAACATTCAGCGATGGCTAAGCAACAGAACGATCTATCTCTGCCTAAATATAAGGAGCAGAGCTAAACTATCTTGTCCTTATACCTTCAAATAAGTTATGAGGTATTAGTATTTGAACTTCCATCTGTAACATACTCCAGTCTAGTATTTTCCTCTAAGCAAAACTACTGCTGATCATCTTCTAGATAATTATACACAACGTAGATCTTCACATTAAAAAAACATTAAGAACAAAATTAGAGCTAGTACCTGCTCAAGCATCCTTAAAACACCAGCACTGGTCACAATGATCCATCTAAGTACTTTTAAGAAATACCACAACGTCATAAAGAAAACTTTAACCATTCTACTTTTCGCATTTCAAGAAATACCATCTCATCTCTGCTCCAGGAGATTAAACGTACAGAAGACCAGATCCCACACAGAAAGCGTGAAGCACTCAGGAAGTCCCTGGGGAGTAAACTCACAACCGCCACAAATCCTTATTTATCAAGATTTCCAGAAAGTAACAAGTAATTTTGATGTCTGAAAGTCTTCAGAAAGTGACTCCTTTTTCCTGAACACCCTGAGGGTCACCCACAATTACAAGTCACTGCTGAAACTTTTGCGCTTTTTATTTTCCCCAATGGTAAAAAACATTGAGACCAAGTAGAAAACCTGATACATTAGGAATATCTTACTATAATCTACCCAAATGAGCTGCTCTTGTTGAAACTTGAAATTTCTGTTACAAACACCACTACAAGTATGTGCTATTTTACAGTTCCTCCAAGAAATAATGCAGTTCACCCTACAATCTTCCAAAACAAGTTCTAGCCTAACATCACGTGTATGGGTCAAGAAGTGGAGAAACCAAGGGCACAAACAACAATTCACTCTTCCCTTCCAGTTCCTCTCCTCCAGAAGGTTGGTAGTCTTCCAGGAGAGACATGGAAAGCAACAGAACGTTCTCCCCACAGCATGCAAAAAGTACTCCAAAAGTGAACACCTTCCACAAGGGAGCCAACTCCTTCCCCTAAGTGTTCATGAGGATCCGGGAGGAGAGGCAAGGAGGGACCTGGGGCTTCTGAAGGCCCAGACACAACATCAAAGGTACCTTCCAAGGAGGCCAAAACCAAGGCAACTCTTTAAATTTCCTCCACAAGCACTCCAGGGGAAAACATTTACGGAAAGGAAAGTTCGCAAGTTTGTACTGAAAAGATCATTTCAAGAAATCACCACCAATGTCAACGAGCATCAATATCCTGTCAGGGACTATTTGTTTATTACCCTGGACACAACTGAGAGCATCTGTCAGTCTCTGAGCAGCCTTCATCTGTTATTATGGGAAGATCACATCTCCACAGCAGAAAGTTCTAACTGTGTGTTCTTGCCCTGTCATCGCTTCAGAATTCCTGCTGCCTATCCTTCCAAAATGTAAATGCCAGAGAGAAGCTGGCAGTCATAATGCAGTATCAGCCTCAAAATACCATGTTAGATCAGGACTGAACTGCAGACAGAATTTAGGGTATAAGCCCCCCCTATCCCAAAAAGTCCTTGTAATCTGCTGGGAAGACTCCAAATATTACCTACCAGCTTTGAATAGGAAATTATTACCAGTTACTTTATTTTACTTTTCAAGAACACCACCAAAGAAAACAGATGGGATGTGTGATTTCATCTTCGATTAAGCATCAGAAGATTAAAAAAAAAATTAAAAAAATCACTGACATTGTATCTGCTCATCAAAGAACGGAAGTTCAAAACTTCAGCCCTTCCTCAAAACAGCAACAACAAAACAAAACATAACTTAATACAACCACCACCACGCCAAAAAACCCCACTAAACCATCCAAGTTCTGACTTCTCACCCAAAAAGGATATAGCTTGTACTCTACCCTGCCTGCTCTGAGATGATAGGAAACTCTTAATTCTGCGAAAGACAAGAAAACAAATCTCTCTGCTCTGTATGAAAGCTAATCACGTCTCTTGATGAAGTAGTAAGTCTGGTACTCTACTAGTTGATCCTGAGGTTCAAAGAGGCTCATGATTTATATTTATTTTTATTTTTATTGTCTGTGGACAGGAATAGAGACCACGAAAATGACAAATTAAAAGGCTCGAACAACAACAAACTCCTGAATGCTAAGTGCAAGAGAAGACACAAGACCCCATTCTGTCATGTCAGGAAAGGAATCCCACTGAAAGCTCCAGGACTCTCCCTGGGATAACAAGGCGCTACCAGATGCAGAGGCTTGAAGGACCCTAATCCAGAAGCAAACAAAACAACTTGGGAGTGAATAGGTATTTTCTGGTTTTGTGCTTAATTATCTGTTTACACAGATTTGAGATGGGTGCTGTACAAACACTAACCTCAATCAACAGGATATACAGAGCTAGCGTCAAGTGACTGTGCTGCTTATTGCCAATAGAAGCTAGCAGGGGATGAAAAAACCCCAATAAATCCCAACCATTAGACACATAGCCTAAAAATAAAACCTGAAGAAGTTAAAGAACTCAAAGTTCAAGAGCAGAGGCTATCACTACATATGGGAAAACAATGAGTCCAGAATCAAAGTCAAATGACGGGAGGAAAAAAAAAAAAAAAAAAAAGAAACACCACAAAACCCTGGAGACCTGGGATCTATTTTGGTACATACATTTATTGAGGTTCAGCTCAACAAGAAAAGCTCATTAGTTAATTCTGTGCCTTAATTTCTAGAGTTAGTTGCTGTTTAGGCACAAAAACATTGCCCAAGAGAAACACGGTTAATTAAGTTGCCTATGAAAACTAACTAAAGGTTTGGTGATTTTCTTTTGTTTGGTTTTCTTTTTGATTTGGGAAGTTGGCTGGGAAAACTGTGTAAGATCTGCTTTTGCCAGTGTCTTCAGCCAAGAGTCCCCACGAACAAAAATATACCATTACCCAAATGGTATTAATGAACAGAAGAAACCCCGGCCATTGCCACAAAAAAAAAGGAATACTTAAAAGAAAGTAGGTGACACCAGATATTATAAAAAAAACTAGAGCTGGCAATTCTCATTTACTACACACTACTTGTTTGTTTGTCCTGATTATAGGCAGTTTCAGTCTCTCTTGAACTACTGCAATTTGTCTAATTTATCCCACGAGTAAATGGAAGAAATAACGAATATCAAATCCTCAAGCATTTAAGAAGTCAAATGTTCTTTGGAAAAAGAGGGGAAAAGAGGGCGAACAAGGAGGAACAAAGGAATGACATTTTAAAGGAGAGACTATAAACACAATATGGTCATTTTCACATGGGTGTCCATATGAAATGGACAATTCTATGGAATTTCAATGCCAATTCTTCCAATTACATGGAAGAAAACAGTACTTAAATGAACTAGCAGAATGGAAAGCACTTCACTTCCCCACCCTCACTTCCCTCCTATAATAGTACTTCAAAACAAGAAAAGTGTTGTGCTTTATTATCAATCTTCATTCTCCGACGGACAGAAAGCCTTTCTTTGGGCAACACAGGACGTATAATCCAAGAAGCACTCGACAGAAGCCACACTAACACGCATAGCAAAGCATTTTTCTTATTTCCCTGTCTTCTTTCATATTGCAATTCCATTGATTTGCTTCCTGAACGTTTTAAGAACATGTGCAGTTAGGGGAGTCCAACATTGTCTACTGCACTGAATTACTGGAATAATGAGAACTGGTATTAAAGAAAGCTTCTGCAAGGAAAACAACTGCCATTTACAAAGAACAGAAAATGGCAAGCTCTTTTACATTCTACTGACATTTGTCAGTCTTTCAAGATGTGAAAGATTTTATTAACTAATAGCTTCTTTTAAATAAAAAACATTTAGCAGAAGAGCATAAAGCACCTCGAGCTAGGTTCATGGACTATGAATACAGGCAAAAAGTCTACCACCAGCTGAGAAATACAGTAATTTGATTATTCATTTGCCAACCACCTAATGTCACTATTCCCAAATTTTCTCATACAATTTTTCAAAATAATAAGATGTTACAGCTTTTAACTTTAACAATGTATAACATGAAGTCCAAAATCCCCACTAGAAAACAGCTTTCCATTTGGTGTTTCTGCCAGTACTTAATCACGGGTCTTGGAACACAGTTTCAATTCTCACATATCTCCAATCCCATTCTTGTAAGCTTGTATCAGGCAATACCTCACCAAATAAGATTGACTACCTACAGATTGATGGGAAAACCCTGTTTTTCAAGAGGAGGCAAAGTATGCAGATCACTGAAATCGCACTGAGTTCAAGGGAAAAATATTTTATTGTCAGTTCAGAGAAGTTTCAGACCTAAGGTTTTTTTCCAACTTAGTTTCAAAAGACTAGAGGTAAGAAGAACATATTCCACCAATAAGTTACATTTTCAAAACCGAAAATGCTTAAAACATTTTAGATTCCATGTGGGTCAAATACAAAGTACTTTTCAAATACTAATTTAAGGTTTCTTTTCCCCCATTAAAAAGTTACACATAGGCAATGGAACAGACATCGTAACTCTATGAAGTTTATACAGTAACAAGTTCTGAAGTGTAAAAGAAAAAAAAAAGTCGTATTTGGAGATGTGAGAGGAATGAGCAGAATGAAGAGCATCAAGTGAAAATTTGAATGAAAGCCCCTGGTTTGGAAAGTAAAGAACTAATAGGATAAAACTGCAAGTAAAAGCCAATCAGCACTTAATAAATCGAGAGTGAGAAGAAAAACAAATTAGTTACCACCTGTATTATATTCCAGTCTTCTGCAGGTGATAGACAAAAGGAGAATGCTTAAAAGGAGAAATTTAATCCAAGAGACCTTTCATGGATATTTATGGGGAGGTTTTTTTCCCCAGAGACTGTAGGGAAGAAAAGGCTTTCACAGGGGATGAAGACCAGCACCATAAACCACCAAGAGGCAGCGTCCCTTCGCAGCACAATGCACGATTTATAACGTGTGTGCTGGCTGTGAAGGGTCTTGAAAGAACCCCTCGTTTATTTTCTCCAAGCTGTAAAAGCTCTAATGTAATTGATACAGTTAAACATAATTGTAATTGATTACATGCACATTGGAATGTAATTGATTAGTTAAAATGTATACCATCAAAGTGCAAGTTATTACAATGGATGCCTTAAAAACGCCCAGTCCTTAGAGATTTAAGTCTCTAAATGTCCCACAAAAAACTTTAAGCAGGCCTACTGGAGCCACAGTAGGTACAGATGAGTTTATTCGTTGAAACTATTGGCTATTTTAAGCGATTCAAATTTCCTGACGTGAAATACACACTGATCATCTCAGCCATGCTCAAACTTTGAACACAATTCTGCTTTAAAGCTGGAGTACAGGACTCCTACATTCCACACTCCCTCCACTTGGAAAAAGTTGCATCAGAAACCCGAAGCAGGGGAACGTTCTCAGCTGTAACTGCTATCACACTACAAGTATCTGCTATCAAATGCCAAGTGGATCTCTTTGTGTTCATGAGCCCCATGTGTCTAGAAGTCATGTCTTCAGCATGATGGCTTATTTGGAAACCTAAATTTAGATGTTGTAAAGTTACTAAATTTACCTTCAGTAATGAAGGCTAATTTGATCCTTATTTGGGGGAGAGCTCTCTTTAAATTTAGATTTACAAGTTCAATGCAAATAATTGTTCTTTGTTAAGAAGTTCCAGTAACTGCCAATTCTCTTTTGCACGCTGATACAGAAAATGTCTTCCAATCAGTCTTCTTTCTCAGCTTCCTTGTCTTTTGATGTCCTTTTGCTGACTGTCTTGGATGGTCATTCACTGCACAGACAATCGACGACCATACAGCTAAATAAGTATAAAACTGCCTGAAGTCCTCAGAACGCTTTTGGTAACAATCATCTGCTGTTTTTGATGCAGATGCCAAAAAAAGCAAGCATTGAGAGTAAATGAGCTGGCTTTGAAATGCCTCCGTTGCTTCATAGCACAACACGTCCAGGAACTGGTGCGCATCATCCGAATCTCTAGCGCGTTAATGGCTGTTCCCAACAAGTCCTGCCTCTGCCCAGATGAGACAGAAACAAGAGCCTTAGCAGAGGAGGACAATGGAGAGTCCCTGGCAGAGGGTGATGCTTTGTATTCAGCTGGCAAAGAAATAGCCCAAACTAGCTTTAAAGCTTTCACAACAGGAATGGGGGGAGGGGGGGAGATAAAAAAAGTACAGTTCTGAACTGGGATACAAATGGTGGCCTATTGGTGTAACACAGTTATCCCCACGCTGCCAAGTTAAATCAAGGTTCCATGAACAGAAAGGGCAGATATCCAATTCAATCTTGAATGTTCTTAGAGAAGACAAACAAAGGAGTACTTGCTTTTAGCTTTTTTATTTAGTGCTACAAAACTCTGCCCTCTACGTCCCATCCCAACGAATTCTGGCTTAGTAAGGTACAGAAAAGCATCTGAAGTTGCATAAATTAACAAAGTTGCATTAAAACTGCCCTATTTCATGGCAGCAAGTGCCTACCATTACTCCCAGCAGGGCTGAACGAGATGCACTTCGGTGTTGTCATGGTCTCTACTATATGTTTAAGCGCTTGTTCTGGGTAGAGCAGCAAACAAGGAACCACTTCTCTGAAGGCAACTCAGCTTCAATTCAAGTGGCACAATTTCAAGCAGTTCCCAGCATCTCTGCTATTTTTCCCAAAGTGAAATGCTTTTCCTCATTCACCAGAGAAAGGTAAACTTTCATTTGAAAGTAACCACTCTCCATCTGTGGAAGCACCGCTCACAGAGCGCCGAGCCTCTCCCGCGCCAATATGATGGACCCCCACAGACGGACGTTACAGCCTTACCACCAGGACAGCACAAGCAAACCGGGATGCAGATGGACAAAACACTCCATATTTGCATCACCCCGTTACCTTATTCCCCTTCCCACCCACCCCCTTTTTATTCTTTAAAGCTTGAGAAACAAACTCAGCTCACGCTTGCTGCTGGGTGCCCTGAAGTCAGACCATAGTCAGTTGTTTACCAACCTTGTTCACTTCTCTTACAGGCGTTTTCCTTTCAGTGCCTCCACAAAGCAAGGAAGAACTATTTAAATACTCCCGCATCCCATCCTCTGACAAGTTTGCTGATCACGGCAATAAATCCTTTTCTGCGCATCATTTCATGTCTACACTCCAGCCAACGGGAGTCGAGCTTCATTTCAAACCCTATTTTCAAGTGGATGCTGATAGTAAAGCACTTGGTCTGCAGAGCTAAACAGCTTCAGTCAAACTGGGGTTAGTGTCCTGTTTTACTTCTCAATCACACTCATCCTGTTTTACATATGCTAATTATTAAAAAAAAAACAACACATAGAATTGTGCTTGGTTTTTTTTTTCTTTTTGCTAAGGCAGACAATTCTGATTTGAAAAAAAAAAAGAGAACAATTCTGGTTTTGTCGGTTAACTTTTCATAACTCCATCCCCATTCCAACTAAAGTATGATTATAAATGCATTTTGGACAAGAAGATTATTATTCAGCTTACATCTCTTAATTATGTTTTCTTTTTCATATACACAGCTTTGGTCTTGTTCTTTGCTGTGAAAATTACAGATTTGCTTGGACTTCAAACCGAAGACAAATGCATTTATTTCCATGAGAGATTACTTCTTTAAAAAGTAATTCAGCATTTCATTCAGCCCTTCAGTGCTGACAAATACACCCCAAAAATCAACTAAATTATTTCTAAAGGCATTTTAAAACCCACTAATCCTCCATTTTCTACTTTCTACTACTTTCCATCCTAACCATCCATTATGACGTCCCGATCCCTATTTCTATTCTATCTGTGAACTGTAGTTCCAAATTCTAAGAAACAGTAAAACCAGACAGTAAATTCCTTCTGCACAGATAGCTGAACAATAACAACTCTTCCTTTTTTACTGCTTGGAGTTTATTCAGCATTTAAAATGATAAGATGGCCCCAATCAGTAGATTTTATTCAGGTTTTGGTTCATTATAGATGAATCCCATCATACAGGCAGAATATAAATACTGTAATTTCACACCAGGAAAGAGGTGCTTCTAAGTTCTTACTTGTAGCAAAAGCAACACTCTCAAACTGAATTCTTCAATAGGTATCAAACGACCACAGGACTACAAGGAGAATTCAGGTTCTTCCTAACTGGAGCCCTTAGGGAAGGCACCAAACTGAAGATTTATCCACCGTCAGTAAAAACTACAGATACCCCCCTGTAGGTAGGAAACACTGGCAGTTTATGCAATTAAAATTTGCATATAGGGATTTACAAAAATATCTGCAACATGAGCCATATTCACCACAGGTATTAAAGAGAATACTTTTTCTAGTTAGTACATGGTTTTATAAACATGTAACAATGCTAAAACACCTGAAGTTTTCAGACACGCTCAGTGCTACCATGGCTCTAATTCAACTGGTACCACTCGAAATCCCTGCGGAGCCAAGCGCTCATTCAAAACTTCCCTGCAGAACTCTGCCGTTTTAAGGCTCCTGTACGTACAACATGATGGGGGTAAAGAAACATGCATTTATCTACGAGTTTTAAAAACCTCTGTTCAAGAGATTACATTAAAAATACATCAGTTGGGGCACTGCTCTTTCACTTACAAAATAAATACGATGAGCTGAATTCTGGTGATGTACGTCCAAGATTTGGAGAGTCTCTCTCACAGGGTCACAGCTAATACATCCACTGGACTGGGAAAGTCTAGACTACTAAGGAGAGCAGAGGGAAGTCGGTGACCGTGGCTTTGCTGCCCTTTCGGTCTCTGTACATGAGTACAAGGCAAAACATCACACATGCACAGCTTTGGCAAGCAATGCTCGCTAAATGACCTCAAGTTGCACCAGGGGAGGTTCAGATTGGATATCAGGAACAATTTTGACACGGAAAGGGTTATGAAGCCTTGGAAGGGGCTGCCCAGGGAATGGGTTGAGGCACCATCCCTGGAGGGATTTAAAAGCCGGGTTGACCTAGTGCTTAGAGACAAGGTTTAGTGATGGTTTTTATCAGAGTTCGGTTAATGGTTGGACTAGATGATCTGAAAGGTCCCTTCCAACCTGGACAATTCTATGATTCTAAATGCATAAAATACATGAGAATGGGGCACATGTTTACTAACATAACATCAACAGAAAAGAAACACCACGACTTGAAACATCTTCACAGCAGAAATGAGTTCAATGGCAAGAACCGCTACCAAAGAAATGATGCCTGTGTTATGCAACCACAAGTTTCCATCACTCCAACAGAGACTTTTTTACTTCTTCACAATTGATATTGTGAAGGCACAAGACTACTGACTTGGTTTATTTTAATGTTGTTTTTGTTGGGTTTTATTGGTTTTTTTTTAAGACTTCATATCATATATTTGCCTCTTCTAGAGGCAAAGCAGAAAACGGAGTTTACCAGCTGGTATCTGTTGACTGCAAAAGCCTTTGGATCACAATAGATCTTTCCTGCACTCACCTCACACCCCAAGCTGTTCAGACCGACCCAGACTTAAGAAAAAGACCACACCACAACAAAATCCACATGTGTATGCAGGACATGCATTTGTTCTCTGCATGCCTCCCCTATTCATACCAATTTCTCCATTCTGCACAAGATAGACAACATCTGGTCCCAAGGCAAAAAGTATCAAGGTAGGTAGCAAATTTCTTCTTCCACAAACTCTCAATTCTTTATAGGTCTCTCCAGCAAAAGAGCCAGCTGCTTTAATGTACATCAGTCCAACATATCTGTCGGACAGAGCAGACCATTTACGTTCAAACTAGAATTTTGCCTCCAGAAAAAATAATATATGTTTCATTATGCTTTTCCTCCATACAAAAATCCATTATATTGAGAGAGAACAAATGTCTAAGTTGCTTCTCCTACACCTCGCCAGAATCTGCTTTCACCATGAACGTGACAATATTAATCTATAACAGGCAATGAGACTAACTTCCCAACTGATCTCAGTAGTTTAGCCCAGGGCAACTTCACCCATCCAGAACTTGGAAATCTTTTTTACATAAGGGGAGTACTCCCCTCTAGCAGATCAGATTGTGTGTGATTTTACAGTTTTAAGATTCTATAGGGGTATGATGCCTCCAGCGCTGTCTTTACATCAACACTGGTAGGGGAAAAAAGTGTGCTGGGCTAAGCAAGGAAGGCAGAGACAGGAACTTTCCGAAGTCTCCTCTGCAAGAAATAAAGCATTATACAGAAGAGGGAAATCCTCCTGTTCACAGCCAGGCAGGAGGAAAGCTCAAGGTTCCTTATCCATCCTGTCATTCTCCATTATTTCATCTGCCTCATGTAATTTGGTTCCCATGCACAGTAGTTTTCTAAGAGAAGAGAAAGATAATAAAAAAAATGCAAGATCTTGTAGGAGGTTTTAAACCTGTGGAAGATTATTTTGGTCTTTTAAAATCCATGTGTGTGTTCAATAAAAAAATTACTTCTTTTAAAAACTGACTCTAGTATCAGCCACAGAACCCCAGATGACTAGCATTTACTTTCATCCATAAGAAGTGACTTTGTATGGAAGATCTCCATAAATGTCTGAATTAATTCATGCAAAGGGTATTTTTTGTTTCTTTATTTTTGGATTTTCAACACCTGCATCATTCAGTGAAGAAAAGCATTTTCTGGAGCATGGACTTGGGAAGGAATTTATTTCCACCAAACCTGAAGGAACTGAAATATGTGTTTCTCTGAATGTCAGCCAAGACCTGCTAAACAACTGAGGGGGGGGAATAAAACAAGGCTTCGCTCCATACATACATTTATAAAATGTATATGGTTTTCTTATGTAACAGATCTGTTCAGACTTTGGTACATGCTGATAGGTCAGAAATCTGCCTACCCTACTGTAAAGAAACACCCAGGAAGTATCCTGCACTGCAATTATTAAAAAAAAGTGAAAGCAGTAATTGCCATTAAAATAGATCTAGATCAGTAACTTTACTCCTAGTCCCACCATTGCGTAAAATGCTTTCCCCTGAAAGGCCCAGAGGAACCTCAGGAACTGGAAATGATTTCTCAGGTGGAAAATGCTTGCTTAGTTTCACACAGCAGTGTCAGTAAGGGAACAGTTAGCAGGTTTTCCTTTCCTAAGAGGTGAAGATGTAAAATAGAAAACAGAAAGCACTTCAGAGCAAAAAGCCTTCTTGGGCTCTGACGCACAGCAGGAATGTCAAGTGACACGATCTCCACAAAGTCTCGAGAATCCCAGCTTGTGAAGACTTTGTGAGGATGCTCCAGAAAAGCATTTTCCCACAAGGAAAGGAAACTTTAACCAAGTTGTTCATTAGCTTACCAAAAACTATACAACCAGACTTAAAACACGTCTGAAAGTACTCTGGGTGAGAATGCGTATTTTTAGACAATTTCTTGGTGCATTTTTGTCTAAGTTTTGTCTCAATACTGAACACATTTATACCTTTTACTACATTTGCTGTGCCCCCTTGATCAGAAACAGGGCTGCACAGCCAGTTACATTCCCACCAAGAGTTTAACGGGCAGTAGTACATACAGAATCAAAGATGGTTTGGGTTAAGGGACCTTGAAGATCATCAAGTTCCAACCCCCCTGCCCTGGGCAGGGACACCTCCCACCAGACCAGGTTGCTCAAAGCCCCATCCAGCCTGGCCTTGAACCCCTCCAGGGATGGGGCAGCCACAGCTTCTCTGGGCAACCTGGGCCAGGCTCTCACCACCCTCACAGCAAAGAGTTTCTTCCTGGTATCTAATCTGAATCTCCCCTCTTTGAATTTAAAACCATTCCCCCTCGTCCTACCGCTCCACTCCCTGGTCAAGAGTCCCTCCCCATCTCTCCTGTAGCCCCTTCAGGTACTGGAAGGCCATTATAAGGTCTCCCTGGAGCCTTCTCTTCTCCAGGCTGAACAGCCCCAACTCTCTCAGCTTGTTGTCACAGGAGACATTCCTTTCTCTTTTCTCTTCTTGTGAAGAGAAGGTGCTTCTCCTCCGTTTCCTTTTCTCTTCTAAAAGAGAAAGGAACTGTATTGCAGCGGCACTGCTTTCTTGAATGAGTAATTATTAAGGTCTGAAGTAAAAAGCATAGGAGGAAAAAGAAGCTCTGTTTTAGCCTTGACTAAACAAACCCACCTTATTAAAAGTAAAAAACAAAACCTCCAGTGAAAATTTAAAAGCACCCTCCAACTCAAATTCAGTCTGGTGAGACTAGCATCAACTATTTTGTTATTGTCTGCTAAAATCTGCATCTATGGCAATAGCTATAAATTCCTCCTTCCTTTACACCAGGTAAAACAAATTTGAGCGTATGTTGATCTTCTGCATACACTGCAAAGCTGCGCCTAAATTTGGATCAACCAATTGAGTAAAAAAGCTGCCCGGAGTCCAAGAAGGAGGTTACCACGTTCCTCCAAATTACTTACGATTTTCTACCCATAAATAACTGTCCTTTTGCTGATCTCTGTTCCACACGCACAAAAGAAAGAAGTGAATCTCATAACCTGAAAATAGGACAAAGAAATTGTTCCATTCCAGGGTTTTTTGGGTTGGTTTTGTTGTTGTGGTTTTTTTTTTTTTCCTTTGTTCTGTTTGGGGTTTTGTTGTTCGTTTGTTCGTTGGTTTTTTCCCCTCACATCTATAACCTTCAGATGGGTATCCCATTCCATGTATTTGTCAGTTAATGTTAATTCCTGTGGTCGTAAAAATATCTTTCTGCTCAAGTGCTTGTGGCTTGTGCGCTGTCCTACCCACGTGAACAGTTTAGGACAATGGCCCAATTTGGGATAAAAAAAACGACAACAGGTAACTCTAAATGGGAGTAAGTTCCAGTCAGCCAGAACAAAACAGGAATCCAGAAAGAACAACTCAAACCCTAAACCCAATTCTCTGCAGTCTCCCCCAAATTTTTAAGGATCAGGCTAACTCCAAACACACACATATATATATATATCTCTCTATAATCTCTCTATCTCAAACTGAAGGGGCCAGGGAAAAGTCCCTGATTATGCGGTGTCATGGTGAAAGTGGTCTTCCCGATCAGCTTCATCTATCTTGTTTTCTGACAAGCTAATTATTTTCACTTGCTTCTAGAAAAGAAGTTTGTGGCATGATTCTATAAAGATAGGTACACACATATTCTGCACCCACCACACACTAGTAAATTGGTTACAGGTTTTTATTACATCTTATTGATCAAGCCTGTAACTGCTATATTAGAAAGTCCTCAAGTCAGAGTTATAACAGGAGAGATTCACTGTTGTTGGGTTTTTTGTTTGTTTGGTTTTTGTTTGGGGGTTTTGTTTGTTGGTTTGGTTTTGTAAACAGTTAGTTTATATTTTTTCCCTCACTAGACTGCAGAAGCTGAAATTCTGCTCCAAAGCCAGGTCACACACGATAAACAGTTTAAACTGAAGAATGCAAGAGATTTTGGGGACATTCCAGAAGTTAAATACTTGCAGTTTTAAGGGACATCCCTCACCAGGTTGCAGTACACCTTTCCACTTCATCTTCCAGGATGGAGACAGTAACATGCAATAAGGGCAGAAAAAAAAAAATAAAATCCTTTCTGCCTATTCTGAAAATAAAAAAAAAGGCACCTAAACCTCTTACTGGGATCTCACTACCAGCACTACAGATATTGAAGAATCTTGTTCATAAACTCATTTGCCCTCTCTCCCACCTCATCTTTTATTTCCTCCGTTTGGAAAAAATGGCTTCCAAGTCCTTGGAGGCTCCTTTGCCCAGGTGAGCACACTGGCTACAAAGCACCTTCAGAACTGGTCCATCTTTCTCTGCACAGAACCTCACATTCCTCATGCGATTCCTGACCATGCCTTGACTCTCAAAGCCGTATATAAGCTTTTATTTCCCCCATGTATTTTGTCAATGAAAGATTCATAACAGAAACCTCAACTTGCTGAGAACATCTGAGCTCTTCCTGCACAGCTGGTCCTCTGTTGGGCATCGCCACACTGATCTGGCTGGCAGAAAAAAGGCTCTCCTCTGATGACAAACGTTATCACACAGTTGATGTTACACTAGCAGCAGACATAGATTTATTTTATTTTATTTTTTAATTCCATAGCAGTGTGACTTGCTACAGGGAAAGTGAGCAAGCACTGCAGAGTGAAAGGATGATTTGGGAAAAGAAAGCATGGCATAATTGTACTCCTCCTTCCCAACAGTAATAAAATATTAATTTAAGCAGCTTTTTTTTTTTAACCATTCCAAATATAGAAGGTCATTTACAATAACAAAATTTTTAAAGAATTTTCAGGAGATCCCCTGCTGTTTTAATTAGGAGGGTTTCAGAAAAAATTACAAAACTTGATACTGTTACTATGGAGTTAACTATCCCTGGAGTACTTCCCACACAAATTCTGTTAAATTAGCCAAGCTAGTAGTACTGTAATATTTCTAAGGGGTTTTGGGAAGCAAACCTACCATTTGCTACCTGTTTCAGCCATCTTTGCTTGCATTAGCTTATGGAGATTAAGTATGTCAAACAAGAACCCTAGGAAATCCGCCCACCAGGAAGGTATTCTTCAGGAAAAGATTCCGAAATATTACTGTTAACTATTTGAGTTACATCCTCAGAGTACCTCCCGTGTTTTTAAACATTATTCTCATTTGCCTCCAGCACTGTTTGCTTAACAATTAACTAGGCAAAACTCTCTGTTGTGCTGCATCACAGAAGTCTTTCCTGCATGCAGGAGCAGTCTCTCTCTGCCACGGTTTACGGCTCTGAAGCTCAACATGTAAAGCACGTGCAAATTCAAAACTCAACTTGTATTTCTCTGTGAGAAGATGCATGTAAGTGAAAGATGCTTTTTCTTTTCTTTTTTAAAATAAATCTTCAACATCATAGTTTTGTAACGTGGTACTTCTGTGCCAAAGAAAAGCCATGGTCACAGGGACACATTAAGCCCATAAAAATCCTTAAACGATACTAGAATCTAAAGCCAGAAACTCAAGTAGAAGCCTTACGTGTTACCCAAGCTTTTATTTCAATCAATGTAAAGCTCCTCTTCAACACCGTACAATGAAGTTAAGAAATGCACACAAAACTGCCTTCATATAAAAGCTACAAGAAAAAATTTAGGAGATTGTGTGTTATTGTCAGTCCTTCCCACCAATAATTCACATTTCCACCTCATTTTTTGTTTTAAGTTGGGGTTTTTTTTTGTGTGTGTTTTGTTTTTCTAACCAAGTGGGTTCATTTTTTAAATTATAGTGCAGACCGGAGACTTCACTGCAGCATCCTGCCGAGAACCAATGCACCAGTCTCACAAGGGAAGCTCTCTGCTTTTGCTAGTGGAATGCATGCTACTGAAAAGTCATTTCACCCTGACTAGCCTGAAGAAATCTCAGCAACTTCCCACAGCCCTTTTACTTCTCCCCACCCCCTTCCCACCAATTTTTCCTGCTAATGTAATATCACAGTGAAAAATTATTAACCAGATTCACTGAAGAGCGCTAAGGCAAACATTTTCACGCTCACATTTTACTTCTGGTACTTATTATTTTTAAAAAAAAAAAAAAAAAAAAAGCATTTGTGACTCACTAAGATGAGTATCCAACTAAGATGATTCGACACACAGACTGCGGCTGCCTTGCTGCCAGTATCAGATGGTAGCTACATATGTCTTTGCCTACTGTGCATCTCTAATTATCCTGGGAAAATGGTACCGATGCCAATCAACACTGGCCGGCCAGTAGAGAACCGGTGAAGCCTACGCTTCCAGCAGCAATTCCCTCGAGACCACTTGTGTGCTATCTCTCCACACAGGAAGCATTTATAAACCCTTTCACTCAACAGAAGGATTTCTGAAAAACGTAGCTGATACAAAACCACGAAAAGAGAAATTACCGCAGTGACTGAACCAGCTACTGCATGATTTCTCACTTCAGAGTCGAAAAAACTTTATTAAACTTCTGCTATTTATGTCACTGTTTCTAAGAGGAAGGGGAAAAAAAAAAAAAAAAAAGAAGAGAAAAAGAGATCCTAGATGCCATATAAATCAATTTAAATGAAGATGATGCAAGCAGACCTGAGCAAAGTTTTACAATCAGCAAGTTCCATTGTTGTAACTCTGGAGACTGAAATTCATTATTTTTAGTTCACTAAAAAACCTCTGTCCTCCTAAAATCTCTAAGACATCTTCCATGTGAAAACACATAATTCACCTGCATGTTTATTTTATTAATTTACATGGTTTATCACAGTATTCCCCATGGTCAAAAAGTATTTTTTTCTTTTTAATTTCACAAACCATGAATAATTTCCAGTATGCTCTATTTGGACACCAAGAGTTCTCCTTTGGGTCCAGCACAACTAGTGCTTTCAAATTTTAGCCTGAGTAAAGATGCATGGGTTAGGTTCTTTCCTTCCAATTATGGTTGCTATAAGCCCCCTATTGGTTCTTCTTGCCAACAGTCTTACTTTAAGATAAGGACTTACTTTAAATCCTACTTTAAGACGAGAAATATATTTAAGACCAAGTACCAAAAGTAGAAAGCAAGTCATTTTCCCCATGAAAAGCAAGAAGGGAAAGTAGATCAATTTTTTCCGTCTAAGAAGTCTTTTTGTTTGTTTTAAAATGACCCCTATACTGTGAAGCTGGGAGAACGGGGGCAGACTACAATATTTTGAGTCGCATTTAGACTCTGAATAATAAATTCCAAATAGTAACTCTAAATTTGGGATTCCTTGTTCTCAGCACTGATGGATGCCCTTCATCACCAGTTCTAAATTTTCTAAGCACCAACTTTAGCAATATGCAATGTTAGACACATTTGCACCAGAGTTTAGAGTTACTCTCAAATGTCACTTTCTGCAGTTATACACAACACTGAAAACCAAGTAATTTGTCAGGTGGAACATTTGACTAAAA
Source organism: Numenius arquata (assembly GCF_964106895.1). Lineage (NCBI taxonomy): Eukaryota > Metazoa > Chordata > Aves > Charadriiformes > Scolopacidae > Numenius > Numenius arquata. Next base: position 20,644,291 of record NC_133585.1, on the reverse strand, counting down.
CTGATTTAAATCTGGGATTTGCTGCAATATCAGATCAAACCAGAGATCTATCTAGCCTTCTTTCCAGTCTGCAACAGTGACCAAGAACAGATGGCAAAGAAAGTTAGTAAGACTAAGGCACGCACGTCCTGAAGTTTTCCTAGTGTTAGACCTCAAAAACCTGCAGCCCAAGTGTTTTGAACAAGGGCGAACACCTGCGTCTAACCACCTCAGTGAATTTTCAATTTGTCCATTTGCTTTCACATGTACATGAAAGCAGGACTTGATTAAAATCCCATCACCCCACAGCAGAGCCCCACAGCACACCTGTGTGGGGTGTGAAGAATTAACTCCTTTGGCTATTTTGAACCTTTTAGTTTCATCGTATGCTCTCCAGGTCCTCTCTGGAAAGAAACCAATTCTCTACTCACCTTCTCCATGTCATCAGACCTAACGCACTCCTTTCCTCCTCTCCCCCGTATTTCTTTTTCAGCCTGACAAGTATAGCCTATTTAACTGTGCCGCAAAGACACCATTCTGTATACAGATGATGCCTTTCATCCGTCTCTGAATTGCTTCCACTGCTACTGATGCTCTTCTTGAGACTGGAAGGATGATAGCTGTGCAAAGATACAGGCAACACATGGATTTATGCGATCATATAGTGCTCCCTTCTGTTTTCTATTCCTTTTCTAATAATTCCCAACCGTTAAGTCAGCTTTTTGACAGCTGCCAAGCACCAATCTGATATGTTCATAGAACTCCCTATTTTAACACAAAGAGCTCACTCCTGAATTATAACAGTCAGTTCAGAGCCCAGATTTCATATGAAAATCAAGATTCCTGTGTACACACTCCACATTTATCTATACAGAATCTCATCGGCCTTTTTATTACCCAGCCACTCAATACTGCAAGGGCCTTCTGTAGCTCTTCAGTTAGCTCTCATCTTTCTTTCTCGAATAGCGATCATCAACATACCACTACTACTTTTTTCCAAGGTAACAAGGAACAGTAGAACAACACAGGTCTGCCAGTAACCTCCCTGCATCGGGAAACTTCACTTCCCATTTCTAACTTTATTACGTTTTATAATCACCTCTTACCAGTGCAAGAAACTTTGTTCTTATTCCCTTTCGTTCTATAACAGCCCTAATTGATTTCTTCAAAGGCTTCAATAATTGCATCAGGATCAACTTCCCACTAAAAAAAGTCACATTGATTCTTCCTTATTTTGCTCCGTTTCCATGCATCACCTAATTCTAGTCCTTACCAGTGTCAACCTACTTGTCCAGTATTGACGTAAGACCTTCTGATCTGTAGTTTCATCCAATATTCCTGAACAACTTTAAGAAGAGCCTTTTTCCACCACCCCCCTCAATTCTCTCTCTCGTGTTCCTGTCCCCCTTTTTGCTACCAAGCCCAGCTGCTACGGATTCTTGGCTCTAACTCCTCCAAGTAAGTATATTATGGTCAACGCAAGAGGGGCTCTGGCAGCAACATTAGGGATCACGTTCTGCCTTTCTCAGGGGCAGGTAAAGAGCTGTTTCTCTTGTGAGGTTCTATAAGTGGCTGCTCCTTTCACCAGATGTAGCATTTTCAGTTCCCCACCCTATTTCTAAGATTTAAAGACACACCTCCTCAAGTGTCCATTTCATCTTATCCTGTTTAAACAGTGTTCTGTTCAAACCTCACCATTTCCTATTTGAATTTTACAACATTGGCCATATTTTCTTCTGCTGAAGGAAGTTTTAAACACATTCCACTCTGGGACAGTGCTTCACCCCGAACTACATATAGTTCCACACGTTAGCTTTCTACCACTTTTCTTTTTAAATTACCCTTCACTCTCAATGTCACATTTAAGTACCAACAGTAAGTTCCACTGATATTTTGACAAAACCATCTGACCCTGCTATACAGGTCTCCCGTTTCAGACATTTTCCCATTCTCCAACTCCTTATATCATTTTTCAATCACCATCTTTCGCTTCTCTGGTCCTGTGTACAACACGTGTGGCATTTCACAGGAAGGACATGGACCTGTTGGAACGGGTCCAGAGCAGGGCCACAGAGATGATCAGAGGGCAGGAGCACCTCTGCTGTGAAGGCAGGCTGAGAGAGCTGGGGTTGTTCAGCCTGGAGAAGAGAAGGCTCCAGGGACACCTTAGAGACCCTTCCAGTAGCTAAAGGGGCTACAGGAGAGATGGGGAGGGACTCTTGACCAGGGAGTGGAGTGACAGGACGAGGGGGAATGGTTTTAAATTCAAAGAGGGGAGATTCAGATTAGATACCAGGAAGAAAATTTTTGCTGTGAGGGTGGTGAGACCCTGGCCCAGGTTGCCCAGAGAAGCTGTGGCTGCCCCATCCCTGGAGGGGTTCAAGGCCAGGTTGGAGGGGGCTTGGAGCAACCTGGTCTGGTGGGAGGTGTCCCTGCTCAGGGCAGGGGGGTTGGAACTACATGATCTTTAAGGTCCCTTCCAACTCGAACCATTCTATGATTCCATGTTACTAAGGTCCCAGTCGCACACTGCTGAGGTTGCTCCTCAACAGTTCAAGTCCTAAATCACTGATACACACATGGAACATGACCACTGACTGGCTCATGCCCAGCCATCTGTCCAGACATCCAGTGAGGTCTAAAATTTTTTGCACTTGCCAGGCAAGCTACCCTGTGATCCCTAAAAATGCAAGTAGCCATACAGGTGACAATCACGGCCCTGAATTACCATCCTCTCTCTTCCTCTTGCCTGGGATCCCTAGCACTGAAAGGGCATTCTCGATGTAAACGCACGCCCTGCCATTCACTTGATGGGGAGGGCATTTTTACAGGACCATTTCTGCTTTGGCTGCATTGCTGATCTCTTGCACAGTGCTTTTCCTCATCTCAGCAGGTCTAGGCTGCTAGCCTAGAGATGAGATCGTCTAACATAAGAGCCGTAGAGCAAAATTAACAGTGCATGGCAGCAGAAGATTGAAGTTCTGAATCAATTTCCTGCACATCAAGTTGGTCAGTTTTTTTAACTAGTGTGCAATTACCAAATAAACACCAGAAAGCAATGGAAGGAGCAGACTTAAGACCTTTATACTGTCAGTTTCTGTGTCTATCAAACTATAATTTAAAATTAGCAGCTGTGTCACACAGATACAGCTGCAGCCATCATTTATCATTGAGAGAACAAGGATGGAGAGAGGGATCACCCCTTAGACACCCTCAAACCAGCAAACCACAAGCTGTTTTCAGCACACACACGTCTTGGGTTTCTTGCTACGAAGGGCTCTATGCCCAGGCTTTAGCCATATCTGCACACCGCTAAAGCAGATCCAACTTCCCCGTGCTGCCTAATTTTATAAAAGTTAAAATTGCTCCCCATAACAAAGAAGGGATTATTTTGCAGCACAGTATACAGATCTCAAATCCCAGATGATGCAACTTAGAGTTTCCCTAACAGTATCTTGGAATGATAGTTAGCTTTATTCATAAAGACACTGAAGGAAAAGAAGTGGTTACAAGAACAACAAGAAACATAAAGAGAAGGGGTTTAAAGTGTAGTTCTTCCTATAATTTGTAGATGGACACAAAAAAACTGCCTACAGGCACACATATAAGAAATGTTTGCCTCTTGAATATCAACATGCATGTAAAATATGATTTTGATAGGAAAATCTCTTTTAAAATGAAGAAGGATATCCTAAACATCATGTGAAGTTGTAAGTTAACAGGTCTGGAATTATGGCATTCCATAACTGTTGGACAAAACTGTTCCACAGCACAGTTGCTACTAGTGGTGAAAAAAAGCCATAGTTGTCAAGTTCCCGTTTACCTCTTTGCAGGATTGTGGTGCCATAACAGAAAGTTGCGTCAGTTCAGCATCAGGAAGATTACCGGATTATTGAAATAACCTTCACCAGAAAGAAAAGTTGAAACTAGAAGATTTCCAAGTTGCAAGGTAGTGTATTGTAGTGTCCCATTGTAGTACACTACTAGAGGTGTAAATACAGATATAACACATAGTTATAAAATCATTACAGGAGTTGACAGCAGCTTTTGAGAAAAGCTTTCAAAAAAATAAAATTTGAGAGGAAAAGCAAAGTAAGAAGAGGAGAGACGTTTATCCTTGGGGGAAAGAGGGTCTGAGGTGGAAGGGGGAGAACAATCAAAATGCTGTACAGAATTATGGCATGCGATGTCCCCAGCCCCTCCAGCTTGACAGAGTTTATTTTGTTGTCTCGGCCGATTCCTTCTCTCACACACACAATACATCACGTCTTTCAACTCAGCAAACTACTAAACGGTGCAGGCAGATGATTCTCCTTCCAATATACTGTACTAAAGAGGGTTGGTTTAGTTTCTTTTCGCTGTTGTTTTTTGTTTCGTTTTTAATATTGTATTTCCTCTAGAGAGGATCTGAAATAATACTGTCTTGGAAGATACTTCACAAACTAAAGTGTTGTAGATATAAACACTTTAGATACTGTAGATATATCCAATGACAGGATATTTTTGCTGCAACCAACTGGCCTCCCACAGAGCATTCAAGATACTGGGACACACAATGACAAATGCAATATCACTTACGATTTTTTGCAAATTAGCATATGTAGGCAACTAAACTATTCAGTATCTAAACACCCAACTAGGTTCTAGGGAGACCCTGAAACCCGTTCAGATCTCTAGGGACAAATTAGTCTCCCTGTTCTAACGTCATAGGCCAAAGGAAGGAAAAAACCTGCTTTGCCTTCTCAGAAATGAGCACAACAGCCTAGAGCCCTCAGGTTGCATGGTAGGAATTTGTGTAATAATTATGACTACATCAAAACCGGATCAACAATCAGGCAAGAATTTGGACAAACTCTTTCTATTCATCTTGAATCCGCTGATGAGAGCTCAGCCGGCACCCCTGGTTTCTGTAACACGTACCTGAATAAGGGAGGCACCGGTCACCGCTCTCTATTTAGGTTTGAGCTACATTTTGCGCTTCCAACAGTGATTCAGCACTTCTGGATAAAGCCGTCCTCCTTTAGAACGGCACTTGTTCATCATTTTCGGAGCATTTATGGACAGATCATTAACCAGCTGAGTTACATACACCTTAACATTTATTTCTTAAGTCATTCCATCTGCATTTCAGTGGTGTTGCAAGAGGAAAGGATGTGAAACAATAATACAGCAAGAGGGCTGCACCTTGGATTACAAAGCTTCACATATAAAACTATATTGTTACTCCACTAAGACACCAAAGCACAGATATGACTGTTCAGACATGCTGGCGTACACGTCACCTTTAAGGGTCTTTTAAGGCAAATTTGCTTATTACTAGCATGTCTTTAGCCTGATTTTACTGATTGCTTAAATGATGCAGTTGGGGATCTCTTAGCAGGCTCAACTATTTTAAGAGGCCTTCCACCATCCGTGACAGGTAGTAAGAAGTTATGAAGAAAGTTAGTGCGACACCATGGCTTTGCCTACAGCCATATTTTACTGCTCCCCCTCCTCTCGGATTTACACAAAGTATTCAAAGTAAGGTACGAAGTAGACTGACAACACAGTCCAAGACATGACCACAATTACTTTTCTTACAGACTGTTTTCTTAGAAAAAGGAAAGTTACCAGCAGTGGAAGCACTACCCGAGTTCTCCCGGGCTGCACATCACACTTGGCGACACAGCAATGCCTTGAGTAGCTACTCCCTCCAAACGTTGAAGAACAAACCCTGTAGGTCAGACAACTATACTGATTATTTTTTCACTATCCCTTGCTAACATCCACCACCACTCAGTGCTTCTGGATAAAACTGGCTAAACACACCATGTCTCCCAAAGTACAAAGAGGTTTTGATATTATGTCTGACGAGTCTCAGGCCAACAGCACGACTGGAAATACTGTGTACCAGGAGAAAGGAATAGGCTCTGGTCTCTCAATCAACCCAGCTGTGATTTATCCTGACCTCCAAGTCAAGGATTTCACCTTGGGGAACACACAGAACTGCCTAAACGCGTCTTTGCTCTTTGTGTTTAGTGGCTGTACTGCTGTGCAGTGTAGTTCATATAACCACTGAAAATCACAATCATAGCAAGGTGCAATACTCTGCCCTGAAAAGGGTACCAAAACGGTACAAATTAAAATGGCTATCTTCATAGGTGAAAGAGAGAACATGCAATACCCTGGTTGTTCATAAATGCATATTCTCAGGAGACCTCATAGAGTCAAGAGACAAATAAGTATCATATTGTCACCATCAAGAGTGTGGTGGATGAACACACATTAATTAAATGGCTGTTCCTGCTCTCTGCCTGTGGCAGGCTGTCAAGCCTGCTCATCAAAACACTCTTGTCTAGCTTCAAGTCTTGATGCTCAATGCAGAGCATCTGGGTAGAAGAGAAAGCCATACAACACACAGCAGGTCAGGCCAAGACGATTTGCAAACTGTGAAATTCAACACCTCTCAGAGCTCCTCAGACTGCTCCTCTTCAGCTCAGGATCAGCCATTTCAATTCTCTGGACAGGACCCTCAGACTAGAAGCATATGGCCTTTGTGCTAATTAATGCTACCAATCTGCCCAAAATTTCCATGGAACATCTGATCTCTCTCATATTCATACCCTAGCAGCAACACCCCTCAGGGGTGCAAACTGCGTGGACAGCAATGAGCAACAGCAATTTAGAAAAAAAAAAAAAAAGAAAAAAAGAAAAAAAAAAGAGATGATACTAGCTGCTGGCATACTAACCATTATACGTAGTGCATTGATCGTTTAGCAAGAATTATATCCAGGATTTATTTGCAAAACTGAATCAACTGAGAAGTCATTCGGCCTCACTCCACCATAACGTTGCCCAGGTTGAAATCAATCTAATTTAAAGAACATTCCCCTGTGAAGATAAGTACTATTACCACAGTAAACAGCTAAACCATCCACTAGCATTTACATAATTCTTAATAGCAACACTGCACAATGCCATTTCTCACATTGCATCACATATATTCATTTACATACACAAGATATTCCTTATCCTGAAAGCAAAGGGCCAACTCTCTCTAAACATAAAGCACACATTTCCCAGTATATTGTAGGAAATTCTCTTTTCTTTCTGGTAGGGTATTTTTTGTTTATTTGCTTACGTATGGTTCAATCTCGGTTGTTGCACACCTCAAAAAAAGTTCAAAAACTGTTTTATTTAAAAAGGCCCAAATATCCATTTCATAAAAACCACTACTCCATTACATCACAGCATTCTAACAATTTCATCTACTTCAGCTCTAATAAGAAATGATTCTGCATATTCTTTAAACAGGGGAGTTTATCTCAAAGAAACTGCTTTCAGATATTTTACACTTTCCAAGGAATACTGGAGTTCGGTGAAATTATACACCCGCTCATTTGAGAAGATGTTTTTCCCCTCCAATGGGAGGGAATAACAAAAAAGCAAGACTACTGCAACAATGACGTTCTCCACACTGGAGATGCCAGCCAGATATAGGGACTGTGGTCACACCACAGCTGGAAAAAGCCAAGCGAAAGCACATCTCAAACACTCATGAGCCTGAAGTTTCTGCCCTGGAGTAAAGCTGGTCCCCCTCCCACTGCACACACTGCGCTCACTAAAACCAGCAGTATCCCAGGCTCTTCCAACAGCCATCAACATCTTCTCTTCTCTGGCAATATACAACCATAAGCTTAGGACCAAATCCTTTCAACTCACCTTATAGTAAAACATACAGGAAACGCTAACTCGGTCCCTTGAAAAAGTGTTCAATAAGGCACGTTCCAGTATGTTGTGGTTTCAGCCAAATTTACCAAAACCTGACTGACAGATGGCCCTTCTCCCCCCCAAAAGAGAGAGAGGAGAGAAAGAGATAAGGAGATTCAGAAGTTTAGAATGAACTAAACTACTTTAATGAAGAATTAATATTAAAATAAAAATAAAGAAGAAAATAATGAAATAGATACAATATACACAAAACCCTATCAAGCTCCCAGGATGACAGTCACGTCACTGGCAGGCACTGGGGAAGTCCCAGACTGGACTCAGCGACGGATGGGAACTGGATTCCAGCTCTGGAGTCAGGAACACACGGATCGGGATCAAAGGCAGATGAACAGACAGAGTCCTCTCTGGACGTCGGCCATCGCAGGAAGGGGCTGACCCTTTGATCCCTCAGCCTTTATACTGAGCATGGGGCAGATGGGATGGAATACCCCAGTTGGTCAGGTTTGGGTCACCTCTCCTGTCCCCTCCTCCCCACCGATGTGACCCCTCTATGTTTTTTCCGTTTCCGACCCTCCAATGGGGCAAATAACAAAATGGGCTGCCCTTGGTTGTTATGGCAGTAAGTCTAAGCAAGGGCCTCCCTGCACACCATTCCTTGGCATGGAGCACAAACATTGGGCTGATCACTCTGAGAACGAGCAGTTTTCTCCACAATGTGCCGTTAGTTTCAGAGAGTTAGAGGAGGGCGAGCTAGGATGGAAAGTTACAGAACAGAAAATTGGTTCGGTTTTACTTCAAACCGGGACACAGTATCACTTCCATCTATAATATACAATCCTGTTGCTTTTTATTCAACCATGACACTCGGCACAAAATAAGCAGGTTCTTTTCACAGCAAATAAATACACCCAGTCATCAGCAGATTTGTGTCATTAATTTGACACAAGTGCAAGAGAATATACATTTTTCTGTGGGTCTTGCAACGAAGTAAGCTTTCTTATAGCCTGTTCACTACAGAGTAATGATTTATAGACCCACCATACGCAACTTGGCACATAGGCTAACTCCTATTTCAGTTGACTTCAGCAATTGGTTCCATTCACACAGCCTTATTTTCCACTACAACTCAAGTTTTATTGCCGCAGACTGTGTAGATTTTCTTCTTACACAGGACACAACAGCAGTGAGGTCCAAAGACACTTAAAATTACCTACTTGCCCTCCTCCAGCCTGAAGCACTTCTTTGCAAGAAGTGGCCTTCCCACAGAGAGAAGCTGCAGCTTTGTAGTATCAAACAGCAAAAGCTTGCAGCTATGGCCAACCACGATGGTGGGACAATGCAGTTGTTTTCCAGGATTTTCTTCCATTTCCCGCTTACAACAGTGCTGGCCAAACACCTCAGACAAAGCAGTTTCATTACAAGAAGCTACAACAGAGAAGGAAGAGAAGAACGCCGTGTAACATCTTCCAATCAGCTTTTTCATTGGATCAAACTGAACGTTTCTGAACGTTTCTCACCCAGTACAAAGTCAAAACAGGAAAGTCACAGCTGAGCTTTACTAAGAACGGCAAAAATAGTATTATTTACTCTTCTGTAACAGAAGAGCACTGCTAACGAGGTAGGGGGGGAGGATAGGGGAAACACTGTTGATCCTATTAGCCGACAAGCATATTTTAAAGTTTGCTATATGGTCCTGAAAAGCCTGCAGTTATCTAGTACCTGCGTGACTAATACCTCAGAAGAACAGGGTGGGCACAGGCCACTTCCAAAGCAGCCGCTGTAATCCGTGTTTAGGCAGAGCAGCACAGTACATCTATCACGTGTGTTTGTCCTGGTGCACAGCCACATCAGGAACTGCCCACCCGTCCCAAGGTACCAACAGGCTACCTAGAAATTCAGACACAGCAGCAGCTAGAACAGTCTAGCAAGACAGACATCCTTGACTTCCCAGCGTGAATACCTGAAAAAGTCGCTCCAAAATTCATCTGCATCTCTACCGTAGTCATTTACTCTAGTTTTCCAGAGACAAAAGTATTTCTCAAAATAGAATACTCAATACCATCGTTCTCAGAAGTGCTTATTGATTTCTGCACGAACTTAACAAGATATTTGACTTTCTGAAGCTGTACTTAATTTCTTTGTCACTATATTGCCTTTCCCTGATCTGCAGTCCCTTCTAACATTTCTTAATACAAGCATCATTTTTCTCTAACCGTGTAAAAAGGTGAAAGTGTTCTGCATCTAGCAAGCCATTTCTGGAGAAACGGGACTGTTTCCAATTCTCTTATAAAGGAACATCCTGAAATATATACAAATGTAGGGAGACAGCTCACCAATCAAAAATCAGTGCTTTTTTTTTTTAAAAAATAATCAACATTCTGTTTTAAGCAACTTTGGATAGTTCCACAATTATTTCATATTCAAGCAGCAGGAAAAAAGAAATTAAAAAGCGTTCTGAGATTAGAAGCGCAGTCTACCTACTTCCTCGGAAGTTTACAAAACACTGCAATCTGCCAGCACCCACACATTTTTCCGTAAACTAAGCCAGCACAACTTTGAAAAAAAGAAATACAAACATAAGAATTAGTATATTTAAAAAAAACATTAAGCTTGTATTTAAGCAACGCCTTTAAGTAAGAAATAATGTAGAAATCATGACTGACAAGTCAGAACAGAGCGTACCTTGCTAGTTTCATACTCTACTTGCTACAGGTAGTTTCTTCAAACTCAGTCATTTGTTAAAGTAATACAACTATACTAAGTATGGGGAAAGAGACATTTTAATTTAGTTTGGATTTCAATCCAATGAGCAACATAAGAAAGCACCCAGTGATGAAACTAGGAGGCAGAGAGAGGAAGCAGCTGATGGTGCTTTGGCACAAACATCATAAAACCATTATACTCCAACTCATACCTCATAAAACTCACAATGCAGCAGCAGAAGGTTTAAGCAGCAGGGAATAAGCTTAAAGTTATTTTTATATATATATATATATATATATGCACATTTTCCTAAACAATATTTTAGTCACAAGAGACTTTACAAGGTAAAGTTATATCCTGCAAGGATAAATGAATTCAAATTGCTTTCAAGGAATAAAATATTTGCCTGAGCTGAGAAAATGCAATATATCAAACAAAGAAGGCAAGCAGCATATTTCAGGGCATTCTACCAATGTGTTTACTGATGGTTTATCCTCTCCCATTTTATTCCTTGATTTAGACAGTATTATTCACTGTTATTGCTAATTTATAACCTTTCGTTTTCCTAACACTACACAGATAAAATGAAGGTCAGAACAAATGCACGACTGTTTTAAAACCAAGAAATCCAGATGAAGTAACCCACATGAAACTGCTTTATCAAAAAAATAAAGGGAAACGGTCCACATACACATATGGGGCAAATTCTGCCTGCCTTTTCACCTCAGAAGTGTCAACAGAGTAGAAAGGTGCAACTTAGGGGAAAGAAGCACCTTCAGAGTACTGCGGGAAGAAGAAAAAAGGAAATAGATGTTCCCAGTAAAAGAAGGGGATTTCTGACATTTAAAAATATGCCAAGGGAGAGATCTCTGTGTACCGATGCCTGAGCAGCAGTCTTTTAAAAAGCAAAAAAGCTACTGCTTCTGAGGTAGCACATAAAGATTATCAGGAACATCCTTGCAACCAATGTTTCACTCATTTTCAGTACTGCATCTTATTCTCACTCGGGTGTACTGTGAGTAAACAACCACCAAAGCTAAGGGAAGAGCACAAAGAATTCAAGTGGAGAAATCCAATCGGAACTAAGCAAATCAGTATCTCTGCCACAGACGTTGTGCTCCTCATTAGTCCATAGCTTCGGTGTTAACGGTCCCTCCAATTGTTGCTTCTTGTGGGTTTTAAAAGTATTTAGAAAATTAAGAGACTGTAAAAACGCTTGGCTCTTTGAAGCAATAAATGAGGAAGAGCTGAAAAGTGCTGAGGTAACCCTGCTGTTAACTGGTAATATAATTTAAACAGGAAGGCTCTGCAGGTCCTGTGTTCCTCAGTCTGTCCTATTTGCCAGGCTGTAATTGCCATCCCGCAGCAGTAGTAAGCCAGACGAAAGCATACATCTGGCTACAGCTGTCACGGAAGAGCCTTTTAAATTCCTATTATCACAAAAATCATTGGGCAAATAGCAGTGCTCTCCATATACGGCTCCCAGTACAACAGGTGAAGAGGAAGCAATTTTGATTGTACACTGCTTTTTAAATTTCAATTACCTCTTCTTTTATTTGATGCAATCTTCTAGAACAAAATTAAAATTAGTTGCGATAGCCGTATCCACATCTACATGGATGAATGTGGGCCAAGATACTCCCACACTTCCGTGTTGTTAACACTTTTAGACATTGCTTCCACCTTTTCCCTTCCCCTTCCTTATATGAAGTGAAACATGTCACCGTGTCATAAGGCAAACCCCTGAAGTTAGAGGAAAATGAGCCATTAAACCCGAGGCAGAAAGAACAGCAAATAGAGTTGAGGTGTCTTTTGCTTATGCAGAGCTGCAAGCAAAACAACTGAATAGGAATCCACATTACAGATGAGAAAGTCCTGGCCCCGTTTCTTGGTTTCAGGATTAAAGTGAAGGCTCTTTAATGAAAAAAGGCTGTGGAGTCACTTGTTAATGACTTAGGGCTCAGCGCACCCCATCACTTACTACCAAAATTCGTTCTCTCTTTCCTGGAACAAACGAAGACCAAGGTCACAAGTGCAGCAAGGGAGCATGAAAGCATGGATCAAGAACCAGCCGTGGCCTTCAACACCTCCCCGTAACTTTACAAGAAGAGCGTACAATTAAAAGAGCTCTTTTCTCAGGTATTAAGAAAGCATAGAAGTAAAGTGAAAACTGCCAATGGTGCGTTCAGCTACACATTAGGCTCCAGCTGCACACTAGGCAGAGCAGTACAGTATCGAGTAAAAATATCTCCTGCCATATATTACAACCAGAGAAGAAAGAGAGCCACATGACAGAAAAAAGAGAGAAAAACCAGGTATTAGAAACAAAGACTTCACCAAAAACATAAAGGATGCACAGTTAAGACAGAAATCGAGGGTACACGGATGGTAATTAGTACAATTACTCAGGAGAGGACAAACTGAAGAAGTTCAGGGCACTTGAGAGAGTAGAGCCAGACAGGCTGTCTACAACTTCAGAAAGCTCCACCCTATGAACTACTACTGCTGCTGCAGTAGCTTCAAACATTTCAAGACAAGAATGGTACCACTGATTACAGAACAGGAAATACAGGTTTTTAATTAAGAAAAAGGGGTTAAAAAAAAAAAAGTTCTGAGCAACTAAGCTTGGAAGTCTGTATCCAATGCGTAGAGAGCTTTGGAAGGGAAGACTACACTAAAAGATACACAGGTCAATGAAGAGTTGGCAAACACAAGATGTGGGTCTTAGGAAGTGACCTCAAGCATCAAGCAAACACAAGAGCTTTTAAAAATATTTCCACTAAGGCAGCGATAAACTAAGCAGATGTGATGCTCCCTCCCATGCGAACTACAGTGATATATTTGGTACAGCACGACAGGGGATGTTCCAGAGCAAACCAGAACTAGAAGAACTGGTTTGAGGAAAAACAGGAACAGAATTGGAAAGGACCAAGCCTGGAGGACGGATGCAGCAGAACTCCCCCAGCCAACATCAGAAAACCTGCATAAAAGTCTTAGGAGTGTAAAGCAGTCAATGGATGGCTGTCCACCCAAGAATGCAAGTCACACCTAAGTTTATTCCTCTGGAGCTCCTGCCTTCATGTGTTTCAGGATTTTGGAGGGCTTATTACTTGGATGCACACACAACTCAAGCTGGCTCTATGTACTCAAGCAAAGCTAACAGGATCCTGAAGGGCTTTAAGAGTACCAGGAAGAAAGCTACAGCACACAAGTGCTTATCTGTGAGACCAACTCAGATATAATCAGGCTGATTAGCCCAAGCCCTGACCACGATGAACCCAGACTGGTTTTCTGAAGCTTCACCAGAGTATTTCTAAATCATATTCCACATTACCCCAGGCTAACAGGAGGGCTTCCTCTCCGCACTACAGGCACCAGCCACCAGCTGGCCCACGCACTCATGTGGCACTGCAGACAACATGACAAGTCTGCTCCAAACCAGACACGCTCTGGAGATGCTCACCTATGCACAGCTCACATCAGCCCAACAGAGATGGATCTGTGCCCATACCAGCAAGTCCCACAGCTTCTTACCGACTCTGTACAATGATGAGATACATGCACTGGTCTTGCACGCACCTGGACTGGACACACAGGGCATACCACTAGCTCAGGTTCTGTTCCACACAAAACCATTTACACTGCCCTGAGCATGAACTAGGCAGAGCTGCAGCATAACTAGTTCTGCCTCTCTTTTGTCCAAGGAGGAAAAGAAAGCTGGGTTGGCTGGGGACGGGAGAGTTGCCCATAAAGTCCTTGTACTTTTTGAGCTGACTGGGGAGACGGGGAAAAGAGGAGATCAACTCTCCCTAGCATTTCCCTAGACGGCACTATCCTCTGACAGTGCTCCCTCAACCCTAAGAAGCCATGCTTTCTCCACTACAACTCTTATGATAAAACGTCTCTTTGTTTTAATCCTTGGGAATGGCAAAATTACAGACTGCCTACACTGCTCAAAAACACAGACTGAATTTTTAATCAATTTAACAAGTTCATAAATGCAGAAAATCCTCAAACTCCTAAATGGAACCCAAGCTCAGACCTTTTAAGGCGATGCTAGGAACAAAGCAGATCCCACAGGAGGAGAGCGGTCTGCTTACTATGGGAAACCACACGCGAAAAGCAACGTAACCATTCTCTCCACAAAACGCTTTGTGGAAGACACCAAGGAGAGCAGGAAACTACTTAAGCAAAAGGGCAACACTGGCACAATAACAAATATGAAGACATGGGCCATAAACAGGCATAAATTATAAGCGAGAGGCACAATAATTTGAGCAAACAGCCTTACACGGAGAAGAGAAGGGGGAATATTAACTATGACATGCTTTGTTTTGTGAAAGGGAGGTTTCAATGCGGCAGCAGCAAGCAGATTCAATGATCCAAAAGGTCCCTTAAAGCATTATATTCCTATGAGAATTTTAACAACAAATCCACTTGTTTATTTGAGCACTTGGATGAAACCATTTTCTAAATGACCACTCAAGAGAGAAAAGAAAACAAATAGAGCTTAATAAGGAGTACAGTACAGGTGAATGGAGCAGATACATCAGCAATGCATTTATGGGAGTCTGAGACAGGAGGCTCTCTAATAAAAAGTGATCTCTTGCGAAGACCCTGTCAAGGTTTTGGTTTGTATTTTAAAGGCTGTCTATGTCCAGCGTTCCCTATTTACTTCTTCACAGTCTTGTTGCAAAAATAGCAGAAGGTTTTGGTTAAAAGAGGCCAAGAACAAATTCAGTTTCAGGTACTCCTACAAAAACAAAATGAGAAACTACAACTTGCATTATTTTAAAGAGTAGTGTAACCCTTACATAGTAGAACATTAAAAAATTATACAACATAATGTGAAAAAAAAGAAATGGCACAGAACGCGAAGAATGAGACTTCAGCCCATGACCTAAGAAGATACTTGAAGAGAGAAGATCCATTGTTCCTAACAGTTTTTTCCTCCTCCTCTCTAATTCTATCCATTTCAAAAGGAGCCAGGGTGCACAGCTATCTCGGAACACATTACAATCTAATGATCAATCTTTTGCAATTAGACATGCCTACCTAACTTAAAGAGTCGACATTCAGCTTTGCAGTTGAGAAGTGCTATTTTTGTTTCTAATACCTTTCAAAAACAATTTTCCAGATTTGGAGTTCTGTATTATAAATTATTTCAGGGCCCAAAACTCATTAGTTGTGCTTCACCAGCTCCCATCTGATACCATTACACCAATACAGCCAATTCCTTTGAGCTCTGACACTTCTCTTAAGTTCAGGAAGCAAAAAAAGGTATTTTTTTTTTTCCTGTGTAATATGACAGCAGTGGAACAATGCACCAGCTACTGGATGCAACAGGACTGAAAAGGAGGAGAATCTCAAAACATATGAACAGATCATATCAGCAAATCTTACTTTCAGTTGCTATCAAAAATTCAAGTACATGGCCTGCCTGAAATCACGTAAGGGATAAACAGACTGGTATACTTTATTTAATCCTAAATACCCACCTTGCAGTTCATGTTTTTGTCACAGTTCATTACCAGCATGATTATTTCTAACGCTGTACATCATTTCAACAACATTAAGAACACTCGTACCACACAGCTGTTTAAAACTTCTTTCCAAAAGGTTACTACCAGTACGTGGTGTTGCTGCAGCAGCAAATCACCATTTTGTGGGTTTCCCTTCCACACCCCCAATTCCACTTGGCACCACTGTATGCAGTCCCATACTACAGGGACTACTTTCCTCCAGTTAAAGCCCAGTACCCTCTCCTGCTACACATGAATCAGTTTGCACTCTCCAGATTGTAAAATAGGGCTACAAAAATCTTTTCTGTCCACAGCTCTGCCCTTTCAAATAATTTCCTCTGTGTAACAGTCAAGGAGATCAGCAAGCACAGACAGATGTTAAAATGATGAAATACAAATGCATTATAAACACATGCTGCACAGAGTTTAGCATTTGTTCTAAAAGCAGTAGGCTAACAGACCAGTTAAAGTGTCTCAACTCAATGGTTCCAACCCAACCACAGGACAAGAAGTCACTGCCAGCGACATTCTGGACCCTGCGATTTGTGTAATGCATAGCTTTTCTTTTTAGGTAGCTGCATTAGGATGCATATTTTTGAAGCAGATACACTTTATTTTACTCGACCTCTAAATCTACTTGACAGACATGATATTAGAATCATAGAATAGTTGGCGCTGGAAGGGACAGAGAATTCAACCCTCCTGGAGTGAGCAGGGATGTCTTCAACCAGATCAGGCTGCTCAGAGCCCCATCTAACCTGGCCTTGGAGTGTTTCCAGGGATGGGGGATCGACCACCTCTCTGGACAACCTCTTCCAGGTTGTTATGATGAAGTTAAGAACTAGATTTAAACACACGTGCAGTTATTGAAAAACGTGCAACAGGACAAGACTGGCATATAGCTCCACAGAAAATTCTGTGGCAATCAGACTGTGGAACCAGTAACGTCTGAAAACAAATCTTTACGTATAAACAGTAACATAGATTAATCCTTCTTGCGCAGATATGGACAACGCTCAGGGCAGCTACACACTTTCAGTGGCTACTTTATATTTCGTGTATCAAAACTTCCATATTAAGCTGCTCCTTTATATGCAACAAACCCATCATGAGCCCAGGAATGCCGCCATTTTGCAGGAAAACAATACACTCTTGTATGTACACTCAGCACATACACATCTATCAGCTCTGACTTGAGCAGAGTGTGCAGAACAAAAGCTAAAATTTCCCATGGCTTTTAGGAGGATCTAGAGACCGTTTAAAGTGTGCCCGAGTGGATATATATGTAAAAATATGTAAAATGAGATGTACTGTTACAGCTCCTATCGCACCTCGACCTCCAAGGCACTGCGAACAAGACATTGCACATGTCTCATCCCTGCCCTGTTTCCGAGGTCCCCAAACACCCCAGTCGGCTCAGCAAGCGAGGCTGGTGCCCTCTGGCTGCGACATCATCCACCCCCATGCTTCCCCGTGGGGAAAAGGCGCCCCCTCAGCACCCCACATCCCTCAGGCAGAGCCAGGTGGGTGCTCCCCATAGGCACCAGTCCAGGGTATATCGTGTAATCCCAGGTTCCTTCCAGAGTTCTTGAGCCCTGCAGCCTCATCCAAAAAAGCCATAACCAAGTGCAAGAAACTGCTTCAGCAGGCAACCTAAAGGCACAACATGATGTGGTTTGCTTCAGTGGTCTCACTGCACTTGAATACGCAATGGTACATTTTCTTCTCAAGGTAGAAGGAAAAAACAAACAAACAAACAAAAAACAAAACAAAAAACACCCCACAGCACACATACGGTAATGGTAACTTCCCAAGTCTATTGCTAGGAAACTCCATGACACTGGTGTCAGTGCATCAACACAACCTATACCAGCAACAAGCAGCACGTTATTCTTAACCCTGCAAAATTACTTATGCTAAAAACAATGAAGTGACCAAAAATGGGCAATCTGTTAGTCTCTGTGGTACCGTTTTGTGGCTTAAAGCCTTTTCGCCACCACTCAAAAACAGTTGTAAGCATCCTGGGCTGCATCAGAAGAAGCACGCCCAGAAGGTCGAGGGAGGGGATTCTGCCCCTCTACTCTGCTCTGGTGAGACCCCCCCTGGAGCACTGTGTCCAGCTCTGAAGTCCTCAACACAGGAAGGACACGGACCTGTTGGAAGGGGTCCAGCGGAGGGCCATGAAGATGATCAGAGGGCTGGAGCACCTCTGCTATGAAGACAGGCTGAGAGAGTTGGGGCTGTTCAGCCTGGAGAAGAGAGGGCTCTGGGGAGACCTCATAGCCCCTTCCAGTACATGAAGGGGGGCTACAGGAGAGATGGGGAGGGACTCTTGATCAGGGAGTGGAGCGACAGGACGAGGGGGAATGGTTTTAAACTGGAAGAGGGAAGATTTAGGTTAGATACTGGAAAGAAATTCTTTGCTGTGAGAGTGGTGAGACCCTGGCCCAGGTTGCCCAGAGAAGCTGTGG
Source organism: Numenius arquata (assembly GCF_964106895.1). Lineage (NCBI taxonomy): Eukaryota > Metazoa > Chordata > Aves > Charadriiformes > Scolopacidae > Numenius > Numenius arquata. The sequence goes on along the minus strand of NC_133585.1, from coordinate 20,625,906 downwards.
CTGCCCCATCCCTGGAGGGGTTCAAGGCCAGGCTGGATGGGGCTTTGAGCAACCTGGTCTGGTGGGAGGTGTCCCTGCCCAGGGCAGGGGATTGGAACTCGATGATCTTGAAGGTCCCTTTCAACCCAAACCATTCCATGATTCTATGATTAAGCCAGCCTTGAGAACACGACCAGTGTGTTACAGTCATCATTTCTTACCAGCTCCCTTCTACAATCTCTCTCACCTTTGAGTGTACTGCTTTGAGCATAATGTTAATTCAAAGAAAACTGAGCAATGGGGAAAAGGAAACAGTGTTTCTACAGATACGAATATCATGTAAATGTCAAACCTTGTGTTAAAATCTGATTAGGAGACTGAATGAAAGGGAAACAGTATCGCTATGAGTAAACCGGCACACTAACAATAATCTCAGTCTGCCTGCTCGCAACATAACCTTAGTGATGGATTTCATTATTCTTAATTTTCCATGTAATATTAAGATGTAATTGATTTTGCAAAAAGATCATATACAGCAGTATAAGAACTGCAAACAAATGTTAGTTGACAAGACAGATCTACACAGTCTTAATACTAAATTCCTTGTGTGCTGTGCCTACAGCTACACTCAGTCAATTCAAGAAGATTTTCATTTCTTTTGCATCACAAACAAACGCTCGTCTACTCAAAAAGACTGGGAGCGTGCACACCCATTCATCTGTATGTACCTGGTTCAGGGGAAACAGAAGGTGGTTTCACATTAAAGCCCAAAAAGCAGAATTCCAGCAGACACTAAATGGATACAGATAAATTTTGGAGACAGAGTCATTACAATTTTGTCTTGGAAAGGTAGTATTTTTCCAAGACAGCACAACCCCGATTGCCACGCTTCTTGATGCACCTTAGGTACTAGCTGCTCTTGTCTCAGGAACTTTCTTCCTACTGAGTGACCTCAGTTCTGCTTGTTTCAGGGGGCTGGGCACCTCCTACACCAGCACAAATACTTCAACAGCCCCTGCAACGTGAAAATGTTACTGACACAGGGACACAGACATATTTCTGTACAGGGACAGGAGAAATTTTTTTCCATGAAATAGGGCTATTGCTTTTGACTACAAGCTAAATACTTGCTTCACTCTAAAATACTGAGATAGAAATTTCTACAGTAATATTCATAACAGCAAGCAAAGCTAGAATGGAAAAACTTTCCAGCCACGTGACATTTCTCCTCTCAGCTTTACATCCCCCGCAAAATCAGCACCACCACACAGCACAGCCAATGCCAACCTCAATTCCGCTCACAACGAATCTCAAAACAGCCCAGCAATTGCCCTGATTACTTTCTAGCCAAAATGCAAATTCTTAGCCCCAGCTTGTCTTAGGTGTGTGTGCCCCACAAAGGATCCACTTAATTCTGCACCAGCCTTGACATTTTAGTTACCTGTTGTGCCATCAAAATAATTCGTTGATTTCTTCCACAGATGTTACACAAGGACATCTTCAGAAAGAATTTGTAATTTCATGCCCCCAATGACATCCTCTGTGGTTGACAGTCCAAGTCATAAACTTGTCACTATCTTGGTAATTGGTGGGAGGGCAAGAGGACATAACATCCATATCTCTGATGGATGGCTCCCTTTAGTTTGAGACTCCCTTAATAGTTAAAAGAATTTTTTGTTGTAATCTGCCTTCAAAGATACTGGAATAGGAACATTATCACAGACACAAAGGGAGATCATTGTCCCCCAAAAAAAGAGAGTCATTAAGGGATTTCAATAATCCTCTGTCCTTTACCTTCAATGAGGCAAACCTAGGCACTATCTTCTACTGCTTTACTGCTCTTTGAAGTTATAATCAGGAAGAAATAAAGCAAAAAGGGAAGTGGGTTGCAGTGCCAGTGGACGAAGCTTCAATCCATTATCAATTTCATCGACGGTCTGATTCAGCTATTCAGTAGGTTCAGTCCCACCAGTGTACTTCAGACTACCTTCCTAGATGAAAAAGACCTCCACAACAGCAGGTCAGCTCTTCTGACCCTCCTGCAGCTGCCATATTGTTAAAATTCCCTTATCTAGATTAGTCCCTAGATAAATCCAGAGGAACTGCTAAGAAAAGGAGAAACACTACTCACCACCAGCCTTTCACCTCCCTCTACTCCGCTTGCCGAGCTGGTTGCCAAACAGAAAGATTCCATATTGTGACAGAGGCTGCTGCAGAACTCCTGGAGTCTGAACACTCCGCTTCTGCTCCCAAGTGTAGCGAGGACTATGTTTTCAACAGGAGTTAACAGTATCTTATTCTCTGGAGTTTTTCAAAATAAAAAGAGATTTTTTAATTTTTTTTTTTTAACAAGCTCAACCTCTGCCCTATGGTTCACCGGTCATAAATCCCATTTTATTATGCAGTCTACAGTTTTAAAAACCAAAATCCTGAAACAGCGACAATCTGAAATTCAGCAGGTGCATTTCTCCAGATATTATTGTTATAAGTACTTATGTAAATAACCTTGTCTCAAATTAAATGTTAAAAGATTTTTATTTTTTCTAACTAGAAGTTTTATTTTCTTGAAATGTATTGCTCTCAGACCCTGGTAGAGGGGAAAAAATTAAAGAGAAGCAAAGGAAGGCTGCTGAGTAAGATTATCTACTGCTCTATGATTGATTTGGGCACCTACAGGGGAAAAAAACCCTCCAACTTACATAAAATGAGTGAACACTAGGAATTTCCTTTACTGTCTGAACAGCAGCAATTTCGTTATTAAAAAGTCTGTACTAGTGGATATATAAGTAAGAGAGTTCAGACTTGTTCTTAAGAGATTTAAAGATCCTGCTTGTGATTGTTAAATAACTGAAAGCTCTCATAAGCTAAATGGATTCAGAAACCAGTTGGTGCTTCTTTGAATGCAACAAGCGCTAGGCAGAGACCTTCGTTAGCAGCCAACAGAGAGCTGAAGAGGGTATGCACATGCGACCCATACAATTCAAATACTCCAAGATAATCTCAATATCACAAACTCACTAAAGTCTTAAAACCAGGTTAGTTTATTTCAAAACAATTCACATATTTTGAATTTTACTTTCAGGTATTTTAGGAAGAGGCCCACTCGTGGGCTTGTATCACAGATTGCATTTCCTTTCTATGTAATCGAAGACAAGACTTTGTCTCCTATCACGCAAGCAGGTTTCAGTTAAACCAACACCAATCCACAGAATTTCTCTGCAGTTCACCACGTCCCTCTCACAGCACCTCCTCATCAGTATAGGGGTTCTCTTGGCAGAGTTCCCTCCCCCACAAGAAACCACAGGCCCAAAGGACTGTTCGGATGCAAGAGAAGAAGAAACAACTGTTGCCTTAATAGACGTAGTGACATTCAACAACTGCAAGAACACATGAAAATTTAAGTAGTACATAAACCAAACATTACAGTGCAGACACTAAAACCAGACTTTTATGTTTCTACAACATGGCAATCAAAAATATTTCTTTATTAATACTTTAAGACTATATAGGTTTTCATTTAGTGCATTTAACTTCTGCTCACAGATCCACCACTTTTCTTTGAATTTTGTCTTTATTTTTTTAGTCTCTGTCAAAGGCAACATCACATTTCTGCTTCAAGTTGTTCATTTTTCCTTGTCATACACGTGGCACTTAAGCTGTCAATATGTAATTCCATTAGAGTGTGGGTTTCATTTCTAGCTTGTGCTTACACTCATTTTAGATCTAACAATAAAATAGAATATACCATATTCTAATTACTTTCATTGTGCCGTCTCACAAATATTTTATTTCCTCAAACTTGCAATCTGTTTACAGACAACAGCAGAGAACAAGGACAGAAGTTGTGCTGTCAAATGCAGCACCAGACACTAAAAATTTCAGTCTAAGTTGTTTCAAGCTTTGATATTACTCAAGTGTAAAAACTTAAAGAAAAGAAAAATTAAGAATTTGTTGATAAGCTATACATTCAGTTTTCTGGATGAAGCACAGGTCTGTTCAGTGGAGACTCCTGGGAATAAGTATCTGCCACAGTACTCAAGAATTCAAATACCATCACAGTTAACCAGTGCATATCTATAAATGCTTAGCTATGTAACTTGGATTTTGCCAAGTGAAGCGTGGACTAGCACAGAAGTGAAACGCGGTGAGTTTACTGCCATTCAGAAAGAAACCGCTGGCCCAGCACTTACAAAGCCTTTCCCAGCTTCAGCTGAAAAGTTCCCCAGCTCCTCCTCATACTCTCATCACTCATGTCTCCCAAAGATCTGTTTCAGAGCCAGCCTTAGTGCTGCTGCATTTCAATAAAACAAAACCAGATTAGCTTTCGCAGCTCCTCTGAAAGACCTGAGCTAGCGGTCACCCAGAGGAATAGTCTCCGGAGCTGTCCCTGACAAACCCAGGCGCGTCTATGAGGCTTAGCATATTCATCACTATTACGTACCAGAATGACCATGCTCTAAGGGCTACACACTCACATATATGTTTATAGAAAAGGCAGTTAAAGGAAAGCTTGATCAAAACCAACAAAACAAGATCATCAGAATACTCAAGTGTTGGTTTGCTTTTTTTTGAAGCATCTCTCTCCTACTTCTGACAAGGCATAATTAATTTCTCTGTTTAGAAGAGATTTATTTTCTCCACAAGAGTCATGAAGAATGTCCTTCACAAAAACACTCTAAAATACATCACTGTGAAATGTTAACAGCTCTTGTAGCAAGCAACAGACAGCGGCCTGCTCTCATTACATTTGCTTGAATCGGGAAATACCCCTACAAACAAGAAAAGTTAACACCGAGGTCTGCAAGAAGCGAGTACAATGGTGCCTGTTTATCATCCCTATATTGCTGCTCATTAGCCAGCAAAATCTGGAGCTGCTGGTCCATGTAACATCCTCACATTTAAACAGAACTGTTAGCTTTGAAACGGGGTGGCTCCCCCATTCCTATGATACAGGATGGATATCGGAGAAATCTGGAATCACACAATCTCCTGGTGGCATGCAAGTGCTGCAAGGTGGCAGGGAGCTAACAATATCTACGGGCACTGTCCCTGAGCTGCTGCAGGCGCGGCTGGGACCTGGCCTCATGGAGCGTTCCCATGGGATAGCTCACAAGACACCCACACCTTACACAGGATCATCTCCCTCTTACCAAATGCAACCGAGCGCCAGACGGGAGACAGCAATCACCGAGACAGGAGCACTGTTTCTGCAGATACAGGGAGGGGGGAAGCTGTAGGCAAACAGACTACGCTGTAATCAACTATTCCAATTACAAATATTATTTCCAGCATGCCAGCGTATTTCCGTAAAAAGCACCACACAAAATTTAATGACAGAGCAATAAAAGACCACAGTTCTACATCTCATCCAAAAGAACAAATCACTGAAACTCTCCAATGGTTGTGCACTGAACCATCTTTTGAATGGAAACAAAGACAGAGTATCTTTGGGTTTTTTAAAGTACCTGAGAAGGAACCACATGAACAAAGTAAACGAGACAACCAATAACTTGGCTTTGCAGGAAGGCTTCTGAGTCGCCACAATAAGAAGCCTGTAAAATGAACGTATTAACAATCCATCTTACACAGCCCTTCCAGATCCTCAAGCAGCACTATTTACACGTGCAATCTTACAACCTTGGTCTTACTGAATTTCACTGAATTTTTAGAGTTGGAAGGGACCATAAAGATCATCTAGTCCAACTCCCCTGCCGAAGCAGGATTGCCCAGAGCATGTCAGAGCATGTTACTCAGGACGGCATCCAGGCGGGGCTTGAAGATCTCCAAAGGAGGGGACTCCACAACCTCCCTGGGCAGCCTCTTCCAGGGCTCTGCCACCCTCACCGGAAAGAAGTTCTTCCTCATATTTGAATGGAACCTCCCATGTTCCAGCTTGTGCCCGTTGCCCCTCGTCCTGTCACTGGGAACCACTGAAAAGAGTCCGGCTCCATCCTCCTTCAACCCACCCTTTAGATACTTATAAGCATAGATAAGGTCTCCCCTCAGCCTTCTCCTCTCCAGGCTAAAGAGCCCCAGCTCTCTCAGCCTTTCTTCATAAGGGAGATGCTCCAATCCTTGAATCATTGTCACTTTCTACAGGAAAATGTGGGGTTTTTTAAGTAGAAACATGTGCTAAGGTGTATTTCTGGAAAAACTAAGCTATTTTATCCACAAGTTCTTATCCAAATCTGACTGCCTAACAACCACAAGAATAAATAAAAGCATTGATAAAAGCAGTGAGCTGTAAGTTTCTCCTCCACTAACTGAATCACTTTAGCGAGAGCAGCGTTTCAGTGCTTAAACATAATCTTCACATTAGAAAGGACTCACTACCGTTTTTACTAAGATGGCTCCTGAAGCTGTTTTATCGGGAATATTTTTCTCCTTACGTCCTTCCCAAACGCCTTCTGAAATCTTTCTACCAGCTTTAATCAATCAGCTTTGTCTTTTTACTCAGTTTCTTCTCCTGTTATCTCAAATGGTTTGTTCGGGTTAGAAAATAAAACAAAAATGAAACACATGAACCAAACAAAAAATAAGCTAGTACTTCCCCAGTGACAGAAAATAACCGCAGTCTCTGTGGCACTTCACTTTGAACTTTCCTCCATTTCTCTTTTTGCTTTGCCCTTCAGACTGTACCGTTTCAGGGAATTAATTTCATCCAAGACTCTGTCTTTCTATGTTGCAGGGCATTCTCTTGATGACAGAGAAAATAAGCTGGAGAAAGACAGCAGTCCATGGCCCTTCCTCCAGCGAACATCCACAAGCTTTGCTTGTTCGAAGCTCCGAGTAAAATTAGGAAAAAGCCCAGGATTCAGCTGTTCACCTTTAGGCTAAGATTCCAGTCTTGACATTACTAAGTGAACTCCCAGTAACAGCATTGCTTCAGAGTAGCTGTTCCCACTACGAGCCAGCACAGCTGAGGTGGAAGCTTTATACAGGAGGTAAGAGAGAGCCCGACTGGCACCTGGCTCCTCACTGCTCTAAGCTGTCATCACAGCTGCAGGATCTGAGATACACCACTAGTCTGCTTGGTCATTAATTGCCCTCAAAATCCCCTTTGAAGAGTTATCCAGCAGAGACAGAGTTCCTCCAAAAAACCCAAAACAAAACAGAAAAGCCCCCCTCAATTACAGCATTTCCCACCCAGGCTAGAGAGCAGAGGGGGCTGGCTCCCTCGTCCACCCCTTCATAGCGCTGGGGTTTTCCTGCATTCTGGCACCTCCAACAAAGCTCATTCACACCAGCCAAGGATTCAAGGGCAATCTCACCAGCCAGGCAGAGTCTCTGAAAACAGGGGCATCTACAGGGGTCCAAGGCAAATATAGCCACTCCACAGCTATAGGTCACCCTTCTCAAATGCTCTAATGGCTTCTCCCTTCTCAGGTGAATCCAAGAATACCCTTCTCTCCCACACCCAGTGCTAAATGATTAGTGCGTATATAGGTGTCACACAAAGGTCAAGTAGATAGATTTTACATGTACAAAACAGACACCGTTTTAGATTACCTTAGCTGTAACTCAGAGGTTTGCCACCAGTGATTAAAAGTACTTGTTCTAACTTCTTTTGTGTTACAGCTTGAAAAAAATTCAGTTGGGTATGCAGTCACCAAAGAACAGGGTGTAATTCTAACAGCTAGAAAGTACATAAAACCACTGCCAATAGGATTATACCAGCTGCCTGATCTGCCAAAAAGACAAATCAAATCCAGTTACTGCTGAGTTGGTATTTATTGTAAAGTCTCTTATAATAAACCACTTAAGCATCCGAAGTTACAGGAGCATCTTCCCTCCCAGACGCCTGCTCTGTTGTACTCTTACAAGCTTTTTAGGCACTGTTTCCTTCCCCGAAAGATTTCATATCAACAAACACATAAAACAGAATGCTCTAGTAGCAGCACAGTGAACAATATATACCTGCAAGGTACTTTTTTCCCCCTTCATCAATCAGTTGATTAGTTATTTTTAATTAACAGGAAGCTCTGATTGCAGGATTTTGAGCAGTACTCCTTTCCACCCTAACTACTGTTTTCTGTGGCTCACATACTGAATTCATAAGCTATTAATAGGACAGAACTAGCAAACCTGATTTTAAGTCTCAAGCAGCCTTTTGGTTAGATCCAGATCTCAAGCTTGAACTAGTCAGAGGTACCCATCCGCATGCTTTAAGTACTGAAAAGTACGTATTAATTGGCTATTAGTTCAGTTTTCAGCTACACATTTCTGAGAAAACTAGCTGGTTCACACAAAAGCAACACCTCACCCTGCCAGAGTTCTGTTATGTTTACTTGAAGTTTTGATGAAGATCCAAAAGCCACCTTCATGGGGTAAAAAGCTTTGGCTTACCAAACCAATGGGGTTTGTATCAGACTTACTGTTACAGCCAAACTAAGACCAGAATTTACTTTCTTATTTTCAGATTTCGATGCTTAGCTGGATAGAGGCTCTGATGCAAGCACAAACACAAAAAAAAAAGGAAAGCTTTTTTCATACTATTTTCCTGTTTATGAGCATTTTAACTATGGCCAAATTGTTTCCAAAAATTTACTGAATGCATGAAAGGAAAAGCATAAAGCTACTGGTTTGGTTTTCTTCACCTGTTTGCTAACAAGTAGCAGAGTTTTACCAACAAATTATGCCCCATGTTTGACGTTGTTTACGTATGACTTAAATCACAGAGTTCAGTGGTAAATCTCCATGTGGATCAGGCTGCTGAGCCACAGGAAGTGGGAAAGGAGCAATAAGCGAGGGAGACCCAAAGGATCCTACTTTTTAAGAACGTGTCTCACTGTGGTTCTGAAGCATGCAGGTCCCAGGAGCAATACATAAGAAACTTATGGAAGATTTATTTTTAAAACTGAGGGAAAAGAACTCAGGCCAACTCCCAACTCCCATCTGATATGCATGTTCTTCAATCAACCCTGGTAGAGTTCTGCATCCTCTAATTCAGTCCTGTATCTGCTTCTGCAGTGCAAGGCTTAGCCGTTCCCACACACCCCTCCAGCACTGCGGTGTAGCTCTCCCTGCAAACCCACACCAACGCACTGACAACCCTAAGCTATCCTGCAAAGTACCAAATGCATATATATCAGGGATACACAATGCAACAATTCAATGGACTTTGTGCTTCAGACTGCCATTAGGGTATAGAAAAATCAGTGCCTGAAGAGCAGATTTAAGATAGCCACGCACACGTTTACACAACTGGTACAATCCTTAGTGGACGATGAACCAATAAACAATAGCTACATTCTTGCATTCTTGAAAAGCTGATTGAAACCCTTTATCTGCAAAATACACATTGGATTAGTACTCACCTTTAAAGATATTTAGGAGGTCGCTCGAGTAACTATTCCCATTTTAACAAAGGAACTAGACACACTCACGTTTTTCCAAATACGTGTAGATCATGTCATTTGAAAGTTACAGGAGAAGTACTGATCATAGCAGGATGTGAAGAGCTGCACTGTTCAACTTTGAATATTAATTTAAGCAAGCCTGATCTGACTCTAACTATCCCTTTACCAGTCTATGGTCTTTCTCTTGAAAATTAAGTATGTGTCAACTACAGTCACTGTACCTTCCAGAGGGTGGCATAAGGGGACTTGCCAGATCAGCAGCAGCTGAAGAAAATGGGTAGAGGCAGTAGTCTCTGATTCAGAAGGAACCTGCCTCAAATTTTGTGAAGCTTTGTGATGCAACAAAGAAGTTTAAAGCAGGATGGATTTCCACATCATTACTGTACGTGCTGCGTTACGCATGTGACCAGACTGTCGCTCCTGCTGCAGTACCAACATGTTCCCACTGCCTCTTTAGGAGGCTGAGAAAAAGCATCTCATTTACATTACATGATTGACTAGCCGTGCAGATTGGGCTTTGCTGGGAAGCAGGAGGAGATAACATCTTTCAGAAAGAACTGAATTTGGAAGAGGTACAGAGCAGAAACAGTTTGCATTCATTCTCAGCTTGCTATGTGGGATCTTGAGAACGTTTCCTTTACCACTTCAACTATACAGTCTGGTTTTATTTTTAAATCTCTCTTTTCCCCCCAGTTACCAACCATCAGAAAGCAAAACAGCTCTCAGCTGAAGTGAAAAACATATTCACTTAACCTGCAGGCTCCCCAAAGAGCAGTCCGAGAATTTTACGTTTCACAAACCTCCTTCCATCAGGGGTGGGGGGGTACAAACAAGGAAGTGATTCCACCTTAACTTTGAATGATAAGAGATGGGAGCAACCTACCCTGCAAACACAGGAGGCTTCCCCCCTTCCCGGACCTCGGTGCAGTCAAAATGAGTCAGTGTGAATTGACTTACATCTGACAACCCCTGCAACCACCACACACCTCGCTCTGAATTGCCATCCACTCACTTGTTGTTAACGGCCACTGCTGAAACATGAAAAGGGTCTGGAAAACAGATGACACCACCCACACACCTATCTTTCTCTTCCAAAGGTAATCTTGCATTTCTCAGACTCCAGCCCACAAGGCTGAGTTCACCGGACATCCCCCAAGTTAGCGCAACACTTCAAACGCAGAGCTCCCATCAGCCACAAGGAAAGATAAAATCACTGGGGTGCGTGAAAGGCAGGCATCAGAGTTGCATCACCTACCAGGAGTCGGGGGACCAGGGTCACCCTCCTGATTCCACTCTCAGTCCACTGCTACAATCCCACTCCTAAAGCATTCATGGGGCTTTCCAAGCCCGAGGTGTCTCCCCGCAGCTTTACAGTAACAAGAGAAGGAGCTTCCCCACTCCCCTCCGCAGGACTCCCCGATGACTGAAGGGCTGAGGCACTTGGCAAAAGACAGCAGATAAGGCAACCAGCATCACTCCGCTTCCCCCGAACGAGCTTGGAAATGAGATGTAACAGCAGACTCCCTCCCGCGCCAAGTATTACAGGAGCAGAATACTAACTGGTTCATTTATTTTACTTATTACCATACGCAGATATTAAAGCATAAACACTGCATTTTTTCCACTAGCCCTTCCAAATTAACCCTACGTTTTAAAGCAATACGACAATATTTGAGGTCACCGTTTCCCTGACCGGAGGCAGGGACCGATGGGGAAGAAGGGAGGAGATGGGCGTTCGTCCTCGCTGGAGGAGGCTCTCCCGGCTCCAGCGCCGGAGCCCTGCCCCAGCAGGGTGGGGAGCCTCCGGGCCGGGGGAGCCCGAAGGAGCCGCGGCAGCACAGGTCCAGCCCTCCCCAGCGGCGATTTCACCTGTGCCTCCTCCCCCGCGACTTACCGCCTTCCGCCGGGCGCTGGGAAACTTTCCGACGCGGCGGGGAGCGGGACGGCGCCGGGAGCGCTTAAGGCCAAAGCCAGGGGCGGCGAGGCCCGCGGGGGAGGCTTGTGCCGCCGCCGGGTCCGTGCGGGGAGCGGGGCCGGCGCTGCCGCCGCTTCGCCTACCGCCGGCCGGCGCCGGTGCGGCGCTGCGGTGGGGCCGCGAAGGGCCGGGAGGAAAACTTTGAGGCTGGCGGGGGGGAGCGGGGAAGCGGGGGGAGCGGTGGCCCCCCAGCAAAGGGGACCGGGGAGCGCCGTAGGCTCAACCCAGGCGGCCGGCGCCGCCGCGGCTGCCGGCTGGGGGAAGCGCGGTGAAAGCGCTACGGCGCGGCTGAGGGGCTGCTCATGCCCGCCCCCCCGCTCCGCGCTCTATAAATCGGCATTTAAAAAAAAAAAAGGGGGGGGAAGAAGGAGGGTTAGGGGAGAAAAGGGAAAAACGCCAACAACGAAACAAGCGTTTGCGAGGGCTCCGAGCATCCCTGCCTCAGCAGCCAGCCCTCCGCAACCTCCTTCGGGATAGAAGCAACTCCCCCGCAGCCCCGCCGTCCCCTCTCCCCCAGCAGCGCTCCCCCGGGCAGGACGAGCACAACCAGGGAAGGAAAGGCACGGCAGACAGGGCCGCCGGGCGGGCTCGGCACGGCACCGGGGATCGCTCCCTCCCTCCCTCCGCGCCCGCCTGCCGTTCGCTCCCGTTCCGCGCACCCCGCCGTGCCCGCGCGAAGAGACGCTCCGCGGCACCAGGAAGGAAACCTCCACCGAAACCACTCTCGTCGCTTACCGATCCCAACTTCGGACCCGCACACACCGACTGCCGAGCCTGTCTACTCGCCGGCAGTGCCTTATCCCCAAATGCCCACCTGTAGGCCTTTTTCCTGGGAGGAGGAATGCCTCAGCTATCAGCCATCCCAATTCCGTGTAAAAACTTCCAGGTGGTGCATCGGCCCCGCGGGGACCTGTTGGCTGCCCGGCTGGCTCTCGGCCTGGCAGGGGTAGCCCCGCTGTGGGCTCCCACTCCTCCCCCGAGGGCGTCCCACATAAACCCCTGGCGAATTGCATCTGCTGCAGAAACACAGGAGGCCCTGCAATGGCAAACCTCTGGGTGTTACCTTAAAGAAGCATATACCTTCATTTCTTAGCAAACAAACTCCAAAGCGATTCAGCCGTTTAGCACCAATGCAAGGGAAGGACCTCTCACAGGTGAGCAGCAGCTAAAATACCTCTGGTTTCACACAAATTTACTTTTTTTCACACTGCTTCCTCTACTCATCTCTTAGATGGGACAGGGCAGACACTCCTGTGCCCCCACACACCTGGATGAGAGCTTTCCTAAGCAACATTAGCCAAGGGAACACAATACCCGAGTTTGCCTCTTCAGGCACCCCAAACTCCCCTGCCCTCTTGCCTTCAAATCCCTTTATTGGGCTCACCTGTGCTCCTCCCTCATTAAACAGCTGCAGGCAACTCCATCAGCTAAACCGCCAACAGCTTTCTGTAAAACCTTTTAAAAAGGAAAATAATAACTCCTGACCTTTCAAGTGAAGATGACCACGTAAATCTTCACTGTCTCAATATTGTCTCAGATCCAAACGTTAAAGCAGATTTACAAACCACACATTTTCAGCACAGAAGCTGAATAAAATCTGAGTTTCCCAAGGATTTTGAAATGAGCCTGCTAATTCGTTTGGAATCCTAATAACTAAACCGAGCCTTCAGAAGGACTCAGACTAAATTTCTAGAGTACTCTGTAGCTTAAACACGCTGGATATTAGAAAGGAGCAAAGAGTTTAACATGAGGTCTCTCCCAGCAAACGGGACGCCGCCAACTATTACTATATTTAAGGGCTTGTCCCCTGGACGGCGCCATTTAAGCAGTATTCACACTCACCCCCCCAGAGCCTCTCACCACAGCCAGGCTCCTTGCCCCCAAACTGGTGCCGGGAGCTAGTCGGGCAAAATGACTTTACTCCTTCCCACGCAGGGCTCCGGCTCCCCAAGTCGGGCGGCCTCGACGTTAAGGTCCGCTGACCCGCCGCGGGGTTCCCCCATCCCGCCCCCCGCGCCCCTCACCTCCGCCTCGGTGCCCTCCGCCACAGCCCGGGGCGGGGCAGCGCTTCCCCGCAGCAGCCGCCGGCGAACCCGCCCCTGCCGCCGCCGCCGCCGCCTTCCCGAGCCGCGGCCGCTCCCGCGGGGCGGCGCCGCCAGCCGGCGGACCCCGGCCGGCCGCCCCCCTTCCTCCTCCGCCTTCCCCGCCGCGCAGCGCCGGGCCTCCGAAACCCGGGCGGGCGGGAGCCGAGCGGTGCCGAGGCGAGGAGGCAGGGCTGTCAAACGCGGTCGGATTGTGCCCCCCTCTCGGCTCGGAGGGCCGGTGAATTGCAGGCGCGGAGAGCCGGCTGCTGCCGTCGCCTGCGTTCCCAACCTCCCTCCCTCCCGGCACGGCCAGACCCCTCTGCCCCGGCGCAGGGGTGTTAATTACCCGCCGCGGCCGGGCTTTAAGCAAGCGACACGCCTGGCGGACGATGGGTATGGGGATCCTTCCCAGCCTCCGAGGCTGATGCGCTTATGCAAGCGCACAAAGACTATACCGCTCACTTTAGTTGGCCCTGTTAGGGGGCGAGGGGGAAAGCCCTGCAAGTCTAACTGAAATAGAAATGCCAGTGAGCTGCCACAGGTATGAACTCTACGAGTGGGATTAGTCTGGGGACGCCGGCATGGGCTGGGAAGTTGATGAGGGGGTGATTTTTATGAACTAAAAATGGCTATTAATTACAGCAACTGAAGGGGGAAGATACAGTGTCAGCTCATGACCAGAGCCGCTGGCTAGGCTTCCGCCAATTCTATTTGCGCATTTGTTTCTACAACCCAGAGATATCTGTAAAGATCCTCATGCACTTCAACACAGGCTCACGAACTCTCCTGGAATAGAGTTTATTTGCTTTAAATATGAGCATCTCCTTAATATATGAGCTTTGCAGGCTTAAATGTGAGGGGTTTTTTTTGTGAACTATCTTGAGGAAAGTCTCAAACAGGTTGGATTGGGAGCCTGTGGAATCAGGGGCTCAGCCGTTACTATTTTTTTACTTCAAGATTTATGACCTAAACCATCCACACCTAAATTTTCCCCCTGTCTCTGGGGTACTATTAGCTTCAGCCACGATGAGTGCAGTAGCCAGGCCAGACTCCTTCACCCAATACGGATTCAAGGAAGAATCATTTAACAATAAAATCCCAGGAGGACTGAGGTTGGCCAGAGACTGCAGCAATCCCAGTGCTGTTTCTATTCCCACCACGCTCGCTCACATGAAAACACGAGTAGGGCATGGCTCAGAAAATGAGTTCTGTCCAACTGGTTTTAACTGAAAAAAGAAAAAAAAAAAAGCTAGTGTCCCATGCCACTGCCGGGAACTGACTCAGGTTAAAAATACCCTTTTTTTTCTTTCTTTCTTTTTCTAGCCTGAGTTTTGCATGGATCCATTCCCTGATCGCATTTCTTGTGGTGGCCCCATGGACGGACCATTGCAATGGTGCAACTCTGGAGACTAAGCCCAAATGACACAGGTGGAAATACGGGATGGCAGCTATTTAAAGTGACTCTGCTTATCAAAATAAAAGTGCTCTGAGCTCCAAAGCCACATTTCTGCCCTTTTCCTTGCAGCAACCTTGCCTGACCCTGTGGCATGCCAGTTCAACTCATTAAATCAGCAGAAAACTAACTTGGCAGAGAAAAGCAGAGTTTCCTTCATCCTTAACAAGCCAAGTGGGTTCACTGAGGAGTCAGATCAGCAGCAAAGCCATTGCTGAGAAGGTCAGGAATGAGCAGACCATGCAGGTAGTGCAGGACCATCCCCTTCAGCTGCCAGGAGAAGTTAGAATTTGCTCAGCCACACCGTGATCCCTTCTTCTCAATTAATCCAGACTAAATCCCCCAGATGCAGCTGAGTCCAGAATTTCATAGATTCAAAGAATGGTTTGGGTTGGAAGGGACCTTAAAGATCATGGAGTTCCAAGCCCCTGCCCTGGGCAGGGACACCTCCCACCAGAACAGGTTGCTCTAAGCCCCATCCAGCCTGGCCTTGAACCCCTCCAGGGATGGGGCAGCCACAGCTTCTCTGGGCAACCTGGGCCAGGCTCTCATCACCCTCACAGCAAAGATTTTCTTTCTAGTATCTAATCTGAATCTCCCCTCTTTGAATTTAAAACCATTCCCCCTCGTCCTATCACTCCACTCCCTGATCAAGAGTCCCTCCCCATCTCTCCTGCAGCCCCCTTAGCTACTGGAAGGCCACTATGAGGTCTCCCCGGAGCCTTCTTTTCCCCAGGCTGAACAGCCCCAACTCTCTCAGACTGTCCTCACAGCAGAGGTGCTCCAGCCCTCTGATCATCTTCATGGCCCTCTGCTGGACCCATTCCAGCAGGTTCATGTCCTTCCTGTGTTGAGGACTCCAGAGCTGGACACAGTGCTCCAGGTGGGGTCTCACCAGAGCAGAACAGAGGGGCAGAATCCCCTCCCTCGACCTGCTGGCCACATTCCACATGTACTCTGAAGTCAAAAGCAAAAGTTCTATTGATTTAGATGGGACCTTCTTATGTTCCTCTCCCCTACAAAAGCGCTATGAGCATAAATTTTAACCCCTGTCATGTCCTGGTGCTTTACAGCAATCCTATAAATCTTTCCAAGGCAATGTGCGCTATGGAAATAAGCTCACAGTTGATGCCTCAGCGTTGTTTGTAAGCACACAGGTGAATGAAAACCTTTGTAATGACTTCTATTCTCTCTCCCCCCTGTGCCATACTTCTCTCAGGCTTCTTAAACATCCAAATTATTCAAATTAACTAGTGGGGGAAGAAAAGGAAGCACAGGGAGACTGAGTATAAGGAAAATCTAAAGCAACATTTGAGCTCGCGATTGCACTTGCCGGGTCTTTCTCGCCACCGTTATTAGATGAGTCAGAGATTTTAGCAGAGAATCTTGTTTGCTTATACAGAAGACCTTCACATTCGAGAGCTCAGGAGCTTCTCTACTAATGCAGAATTCAGAAGCACTTGTCACAATACACAATCTTATTTGAAAAGTAATGCTCTTAATAGGAGAAAGATTTAATTTCTACTTCAAAATTTCGTGGATGATTTTAGTAAGAGTAGGAATTACAAGCTAAGGTGTCAAGACCCCATTAATTAAATATTTGCATGCGCTTACATATAATTTAAAGGAGACTGCCATTTATTTAATCTTAAAATTCAGAGTGAAAGAGCAGATTCGCCACTGTTTGTTTAGATATGGCTACATTCACTAAGCTCAAGCCTTAAACCTCCGCTTAATCTGTCTTACTACTCAAAATAATTGAAAGCAGGGCATTCCCTTCTCTTTTAAAGAACAGTTAATCATAGGAAGAACGTGCAGAGGCATTTGCAACATTTCTGATTTTTTTCAGTGGCCAGCTGTACTGAGAATTTGTTCAAGGATCAATGTGCATTTTATATAAATACAACTGAAGTTGTGAATATAATTCCCCAAAGCCCCAAATTAAGTTCTTCTAATCCATCATCTCCTTGTGTTTACTGAAATGAATGGAAATTTCGATATTGATTTCAGTGAAAGCAGGCACAGCTCCTTCACGTGCTAGTCCATTTAAGGCCATTTTCTTGCCTTACATTTACAGGTATAAATCCAGAGTAACTCTACTGGCACATTTCAAGTGTCCACTAGAAAGGTACCCTTCTAAGACTCCAACCCTCTCTTCATTATGCATTCCTATTTATTTTTTTTTAATACCATCTGAGTCCTATCCTGCCTTCCTGAAGTTAATCAAAACCATTGGAAAACACTAGCATCTGTAATGTGAGGAGTGGATGAAGCAGCCTCCAGAGCCAGACAAAGCGTAAGGACTCTACCTGTGTGCTAATAAACACTCTCCACTTTAACCTTTGAATTATGAATGGTATCTATTCAGGAAAAAAGAGATATTATCCAGCTCCTATTTAGGAATCAAGTTTAAGAATACATTTTCAAATACATATTTATAAATGTAAAAATAACAGCATTAAGCAGTGTAGTCAGTTGATGACTAGGAGCCATCGAATGTGCTGAGTTAGAAGGTCTTATAAAAAAAATGAGTAACACCTCATAATTGGAAGTTTGTAAAGGCAATCCAAGTAATTGCTATTCTGACTCTTCTATCCTCAACAGAAAGCTACTTTTACATCTGTGTTTTTTAAAATGTATGCATATAAATTCATCTAGTATCTGTGTTTGTATGTGCACATACATATATGTGATGTGTATACTGTGTAGAGTATACATCTGCATGAATACTGTATCCTCGATATCATCCAAATCTGCTCTGCATAGAAAAGGTGTTAATTTCACCTATGTTACCTGGGGATTTTTTCACCAGTATTGTCTCACAGACATTAACTAATTTACATTTACTGCAAGATGCACTGTGTCCACAACAGAGACACTAAGACAATAAAAAAACCAATAACCCATGCAGGAGGCCACGCTGCAAATCATTTGCAGAGGAAAGGCTGGCACCCAGAACTTACTGTCCTCCCATGTCCAGATACCTAATCCACTCCGCTTTAATTCCAGAAACGCTGAGGGATCACGCTTCCCATTGATTTCATTTGCAGCTGTGAGCGCTCAGCACTTCTACACATTAGGCCGAGGGGCTGAGATGAGACAAACAGAGAGAGTAGCCACAAAAGGTATTTTGGTTGAAATGGCTTGCTCAGCAACATGCATCAAGACTGCAGCAGAAACAGGGATATTCTTCTCATTCACCTGCCTTAATCACAGGATGATCCTTTCTCTTTCAACAATCTCCTTCATTGTTCTCTTCTCCATGCACCTTCAGATTTCTACACATGAACCGAGAATCTTCCTGACACACGCATACATATACTTACCTTGAGATACTAATATGTGAGAGAGCTGGCAAGAGAGTTAACTGCCGTAATTAAAGATTATATCATAACGAATATGCACACAGAGGTTGAGGTTACACAGATGACTGTCATGCTGGCTTTTCATAACTTTTGAGTGCCTGGCTCTGCAACCAGAGTGGCTTTTAACACAAGAAAACCGATGTAAAGAGGAGAGGGTTGGTGTTTCCCCTGTCTTTTCTTGAAGTGAGAACAAGGGGAAAGAGAAATCACAACAGTTCCCAGTTATCTATCACTAGCTGCATACAAACCCCACACAAGGGTAACTCCATCACCTGCCAAAGAGAAAAGATTTGTGTCCTGACCAGGAAGTGGGGTATTGGGGTTATTTGTTGCTTTAACCATTGGAATAGGTAAGAAGAATTCTAATTTCATTAGAAGGTCAGTCTACCCAAGACCCTTTCTCTCTGTTCCCTGTAGAGACTGTGTCCCTGCCAGTGTGAGATGCTGTTATTCCTGGCAGAACAGCATGCCAGGTTACACTGTTTATGTTTTGACAAACTGCCAGCATTTTGCTAAGATATCAAGTGCTAAAAAGAGAAATTACCAAGTTTAGAACTCAGCCAGAACTGAACAGAATTTAATAAAGTAATAAATGCTTTTCTCTGGTTTTGGAGATTTTCTTCCCTGCCAAGTTCCAAAGGATCATGGAAAACAACATAGGTGCTTCAGCCTCAGAAAAACCATTGTCAGAGTCTATTACAAGGGTGAATTCTAATTGCAAGGGTAATTACATCTGAAATAAATATACTGTGCTCAGAAAGCATCTAGTTTGAACCAGAAAATAAGACTGGATAATAGCAAATAAAAGGCCTTTTGTACAAGGGAGAACATATTTATGATTCTTAACAAGTACAGCACATAGTCCCACTTTTCCAAAATGTGATACTGCCCAGAGGGAGGTTTTGGAAAGCTCATCTCACATGGGATGCATTTCACTCAGAGCTTCTGATCCCTCTCCCAGGAAAGGGCTGATTTGCACCAGTGACCATTACTCTCCTACTTTTCTGTACTGCCTAGGGACAGCTGTCAAAAATCAGGTGTACTTTTTTTGAAAGTTAACACTAATAAGACTTCTGTTGATAGGCACAGAAAATAACGGCATCAACAGCTGAGTATTTCTGGCTGGTACTAGAACTAGTAACAGCTAAGAATAATTAGCAGCTTCCAGAACACACTCAGCAGTATTTTTATAGCTTAGTTGTGAGCACATCCATCAAGAGTGATTACACCTTACCGGTAACTAAATTACAGAGTTAAAACACAAATTCAAGATGCATATAGTAACAACTAAAATGCCTATATACCCTTCAAAGTCAATACAAGTTTAGTGCTTACATCATTTTACTATGCTGGGAACATTTCCATATCTGTAGTTCAGAAACACCTTTGTATCACTTTTTAAACTACCTACTTAAAAAAGAAAAATGTAAGAACTTTGAAAAATGTTACCCCTTGTTTGTTTAATATTCTGAAACTTGTATTCAGTATCTTAAAACAATGCCTAGAAACACTCACGATCACCTACTGAAGTAATAATTTCCATCATCATCTAATCAGCTGCTCAGTTCTGCCAAACCTTTTGGAAAGCTCAAAGACACACAGCTAACTTTCACCCTCCAGATCTAATGACAGAGGGGTAAGCGTGTTCCGATCCATCACACTCTGAGTACGGAGCCTTCCACTTGCATGTCACCAGAACGGGTCTGTTCGGTTATTTAGAGAACTGTGTTCCAATATGCATTTCAATACAGTAACCCTCACCTGCCTTCCAGGTTGTTCTTACATTTCAGAGTGGTTTTAAAATATTTCCGGATTAGTTACAGGAAATGTAAGCTTTTCTTTTCTCTTTCAGAAGCTTTATACATCCATTTTGTGACTGATCTTTGCAACTCCCTGCAATACAGTATATCTAGACTTGCTGTCCTGTTTAACATTCCACACATTACTTTTAACAAAATAGGTTGAATGTTATTTTCCCCTCTCTTCCATACAAGCCTTGACAGGCTGCAAGGGCATGGCTGGGATCGTCTATGCTTTCAGTGGCTGGGAAAGACACATTTAGCTTCCGCTGCCTGAGGAAGCTAACCCCTTGAGTTAAGCAGATGGGAAATGAGCAGTCCGAGGAGGAAACACAAGCACAGCCACAGCTGAAATTTCAGCAAAAGCATTTTCCTATCTCTGTTGATTTCTGTTAGCAAACCCAAAGGTAGCCAGATTCAGGTCAGGGAAGAGACCTGAGGGCATGCAGGTTTTAAATGCAGCAAAACTTCCCTAAGTTGTGAGAAGTGAACAATAACTGATACAAATTTAAAAGCATATATTCACTTACCCAAGGAATTTGCTCCAGTGTAACCCAAGTATCATTCCTACTTGCAATCTGAAGGGTACATCCTGACCTATACAAACAGGAAAGAAAGAATTTTGCTCATTATAATCCACTCCAAAATACTCAGAGATCTTGATATGAGGTCCAGCACAGTATTTGGGGGTGATCAGCCATCCCCAGAATGCTGCCATCTTCAATGGCAAAAGCAAAGCAGAAGTAAAACCTTTACGATAATACAGAAGGTTGAAAAGGCTACTGTTCTGGGCTTATGTGGCAAAGTTTTGATAGTGGGGGGATGCACTGATAGCTTCTGTGAGAAGATGCCAGGTAGCTGCCCCCATGTCAGGGGCATGTTTCTAATTATGGGAACCATTTAACAGCAGCAATATGGCACAACTGCTTTTCATGCAGAATTTTCCCATATAGGCCTAAGTAAGAGCCCTTAAGAGTCCTGGAAGAGATGGATGCCCTGTAGCACCTGTCCTTTATACACCTCTTCTCATTTCCAGATTACACATAGGAGGAATTCTTTCTGAACAGAAAGAATGTCCCTTCTGGGACCACTCACTTGGATCCCAGGAGGGGATCATTTGGCCTGCCAATACCTGTAGCAAAGCATTAGCAGCCTCGACTGAAGCCATCTCACTAAGGCCACAGAGAAACAGAAGTCATTCTCTGCTGTGATCTGTCTCAAAGACCACTGGGCAGTTATTCGGGCTGGGGACTCAGAGATGCTAGGGCATGAGTACTCTTCTCCTGCACTGTCAACTGTAAGAACTAGCATCTCTTCACAATAGGCACAGCTAGGTATGGTTGCCCTTTTGAACATTTTCCAATGCATTTGTCAACATTGCACATTGCTTATTCAGCATTCTGCTAAAGTCTTTTTTTTACATTCCTTACTCTGGCCCAAGTCGGGGCAAGAGCTGACTAACTTTACAAATTTTCCGCTTCGATACAGATCTCTATTTTGAGATTAATAAATACATCAAACAAGAGAACACCTGCACCTAACCAAAAATGTACCTTCTTACTTCTCATCTCCTACTCAGTTTCTGGCCCCAAAAAGTACTTTGCGCCTTGCACTGTGATTAGATAGTACCTCTAACTGCCTTCTGGAGGCCATATGAAAGGCTCCTTGATTAGTTTAATTAAGACAGGTATCTTTTGTACATCCCCTACTTCACTTACATAGCTGAAGAGAGGGGTAGCACAGTTAGGCCTTTGTTGAATCCATCCTAGCAGGACTTTTCATAGGACTATTAGGTATTCTGAGCTAGCATTTTGTCCTGCTTACCAGGTCCAGGTAGTAAATCCTACAGGTTTTTAATTCCCCAAATCACTATTACAATTTAAAAAAAAAAAAGCATACAGTTGCTGTTTTTAATGGACACTTCCTCCCCCATCAACTGTTTTTCTTTCTTTCTTTGTTTTAATTCACTCATCTACTTCATAATTCAGCTCCTGGAACTGAAGCAATTTACTGCATTTTCAAACCACCATCTTTTTCTAGTATCTCCTTATCTTGCACCTCGGATTCTGGAAAACAGCCCGTCTTGAGTAGGTCCTGCCTACTCTTACCAACAGCACAGAGTAATGATCCAAACCATTTAGCTGCTCAACAATGTCATCAAGTTCTTGTTTCCTTTACATTTCTCATTCTTTTTCATTGTGGTCTTGCCACTATTTACACCTCAAATTCCAACTGCAGTCCTCATAATTTCTTTTCTTTTTGTTTGCTCTAAATCAGACACAATGCTACCAATGCTAAGGAAGTTGGGAGGATCACTTTACGCATCTTGCAAATTGTATTTCTTTTTATATACCCCAGTGTGATTTCTTTTTGTGGAAGAGCACAATATTGTTGATCCCTGTTCAACTTAAGATTGATTGTTTTCCTCAATTCCTTTTCTACAGACCTGCTACTTGGCCAGTTACCCCCTCAACATCTTTGTGAGCAGTTAAGTATTCTTACTTGGGTGTTGATACATCATGTGCCATTTAATTTCATCCCATTTTTCATTAAACCACTCAATTTATACAGTAATTTCTTATTCTCACCGTGTCTTATAACATACTTGCAGTTCCTCCTAGCAATTAAATATAATAAGCGTGCTGTTTATGCCATCATCAAGGTCTGTAATGGAAACACTGAACAGAACTGGCTCCTGCACAAAGCTCTGCAGATCTCATGCACAGCACCCTTCTCTCTTGGTAGTGAACTGGGGATAGCTATACCCGAGAGAAGTTCTCTAACCAGGTTTGTATCTATTCTTTGACAGTTTCATTTAGAGGATACTTCCCCATGAGACAGAAGAGAACACCTACTGTGTTTGTCCTCCCCACAAGAATTGTTTGCCTGTTTCAGGAGAAAATTAGATCAGCTAGATGTGATTTTTTTTCTTCAAGACAAATCCCTTCAGGATGTGGTAATTCCAGGAGCTTACAAGGATGGATGACTTGCTCCAGCATTTTTCCAGGAATTGAAATAAAGCTTGATAATCTTGAGAAAAACGGAGGCAGGCACTTTTTAAGAGAAAAGACAGAACCATGAGCGGTCAGACTAGACATGTTTTGTGGCCCTACTCCCTCATTCCTAACAAGACACACACAGACAACACTGCTACAGGAGCTTTACACTTATGCCAGAGAAGAGGCACTTGCAGCTTTGGTAATAACCTTCCCCCGGCTTAAGCAAATACAATCTCATTGCTGCACTGCTTTATGGAAACCCACAGGCAGCCCCAATACAGAGGCTCGTTAGACAAGGCCATTCAGGCATGTATGGGAAATTGTTTGGGTAGACAGCCTACCATTTCCTCCCAGAATCAAACTACGTGAGTGGTTCAAAAGCATACCCTCTGGGTGGACAAAGCTGCTCTTCTGTGCTATTGATGGAAGCTAGAAAAAGGTGCACTAAAAATAAACCGTGACTACAGTAACATAGCACCAAATCATGCCCAGGGCTTGCCAAAAGATATGGTAGAATCTCAGTTTCTTGATATTTTGATCTATCAATATTAAACTATAAAGGAAATCCCATTGGTTTACGATCTTTGTATTTCTATGGTGCAGGGCTGGACTCAGGCATATAGGGGTTGACTCACTATTGCCCAGTTCCATACAAGTCATCTATATTCAGTACCAAATAAATTATGACATAGCTAATAAAATCATACTGTAGTATCAGGATGGTAGCAATCTGTACTTCCTTATTACTTAGGGACAAGGCGCAATGCCTTGTGCTGGAGAAACGGGAAGAATATCAGATCCTCCATCCACCCTAAAGGGACTATAGCTTTCATAGGTCTGTAACTTCCTTCAAGCTGCCTACCGAGCTGTAAAAAGAAATCCCAATGTCCTACAGCTCCCTGTTGTGGAGCACAGCTGGGGCAGTCTAGCACAGTGACTTCAGCACCAAACAAGGGAGAAAGCGCAGCTGCAAATAAAGTCAAGTTTTTACTCCGCTGGAGTGTTTTGGTCTAAGAGAAGGGTGAAAATCAGGTAAGTGACTTTCACAGACAAGAAGCACATGTTGCATAGCTACAAAAGAGCTAGCCGATACAGGACAAATTCTTTCAGATGGATGACTGGACATCCCAAAAAAGTCAAAATGGTTTCCAAAAATATTCCACTGAAGACCCTGTCAAAGGCAATAATTCATTGCAGTAATTATTATTCACACAACAGTCTCTACCTAGCAGTTAGGACGGGAAGTGGAGATACCCTTAGCCACTAAGAAAAGCAACTGAGGAGACAGAATACAAGTATGCAAAACAGAATTCTGCCAGGACTGTGAAGCTTATAAACTTTATTCTGAGAAAAGTGTAACGTTTAATGGCCAAAAAGGTGAGCGTCATTTCTTTGGTGACTTCTTTGTATTAGACTGAGGGAGACATTTATCATATCAATCCCAACCATGCTAGCTCTGCTCTACTCCAGCCATTCTTTAAAAGCACTCACTTAATATCTTCTTCCAGAATTACTTCTCTACTATTAAATGCTAAACACCCTTGATATAAAAATTTAAAACACAACCCATGGCATTTTCTTTTATAGTTTGATGGCCAGATTAATATTAATCTTTGTTTATATCAGTATAAATCCGTAATAGTCCCACTGAAGTTATCCTTGATTTAAATGGGTACGACAGATAAGAGCCCAAATCAAAAATCTAAAGAGGTAATTTTTTTTCCTTAATCAGGAGAAACAAAGATAGGATTTTAGGTGGATAAACCAATTTAAACAATTAATTCATTTTAGAAACTATTTTTCACAGCCTTAAAAAAATCTTTTTATCACTGCCACTGACAAACAACTAGATCCCTGAAGAACCCTTACTCGAGAATCTTCTTAAACTAACTATGCCATTGTCCCTAATGCCTACGAGGCTGGCACGTGTATTTGTGTCACTTGTGTATCAGCAGCACGAGAAGATAGATTTTTCAATGGTATCGGATTGACCTTTGAAGACTTGCATTACATATTGATGAGTTACAAAGCTGGATGTCAAGAATTGGCTACATCTTGACTAACTGAAGTACCCAGTTTCTCACCAATGCAGTAAGGTATTTGGACAGGCTCAATTCCAATAATCAGCTCAGCCTGTCTCAGGTAAGTTTAGACTGCCAGAAATTGTTAGGGAATGGCTGTTTGCATGCAGTATTACTGTCTGAGTATAAAATAGTTGGTTTGGTCTAAGAACAAACAAGAGACAAGATACCAGCACATGCAAGTTTAAGCAAAACAAATAGAAATTCGAGGATAAGACAAAAACATTACTGTTAACTGCATTTCTTCTACAGACAAATTAGATATGAGATCACCCACTGTTTAGCACAGATAGAAAAATATTTACATACACCACGGGGCATGCTTTCTTTGCCTTATTGTGCCTGAGATCTCGCCTTCTAAAAAAACAATTCAAGTTGTCCTCTCTCTCAGAGACGATGCTGACTCTTTGCTTGGTGTGAGGTACCACGCATCTCCTGAACCCTGATAACAGCACACAAACGCAGAGGAGAGCATGCAGGTGTAGGCACTATGACAGCTCTATTTCCACACTGAACATTTGTTCTCCCTTACTGTCCTTGGGATTTCCTTGAACCTTACTATTACAGTCAGCTTTATCGGCT
The DNA here is from genome assembly GCF_964106895.1 of Numenius arquata. Classification (NCBI taxonomy): domain Eukaryota; kingdom Metazoa; phylum Chordata; class Aves; order Charadriiformes; family Scolopacidae; genus Numenius; species Numenius arquata. The sequence continues at coordinate 20,600,230 of NC_133585.1, read as the reverse complement.
CCCCTGAGAAAAGGGAAAAGCAATTATGTAGTGTCTGAACACTTAATTTGTATCACCAGAAAAGCATCCACTCCTCTCTCTGCCTCCTTACTCACCTTTTCTGGGAAACAAAGTAAATCTTGCAGTAGTTAGTTAGCTCTACTTAAAAGACAACGCTGGTTCCGAGAGCGTGAAAGGAAAGTTTTCACAATTAATCATAAGAGTCGAGTACAAGGTGTTCGGTATTACAGACCTAAAGTTCTGGTATTGCACGAACTGTCTATGCCTCAATGGGACTAAGAAGTTCAGTGTTGTATGGGAACCCAGTTGGTCTATTCAGACTAGGGTGTCTCCACATTTAAACTTCCTGGAAGTTGTATTCTGAACCTATTCAACAGTTTCAGTGCTGACAAGACTGAGTTCGCATACATGCATCACCCAAAGCCACTTTCATCTAAATATATACATGTTAAGTGTTGGTGGTGATAGCTCTTTTTTATGAGAGGCCTGTGGGAGAACATAGCTTTCTGCCGAGCTTATTCTGAAAGGGTCCAAAATGACATCTTCCACTTCCCCTCAACAGAGGCTGCAGAATTGTCCTACAGCTTCCAGCTCTTCATGTTGAAGTCATGCCACTTTCCATGATGCTAGCAAACAAACAAATTAGAAAAAACAAAAAGGGGAGTTTAGAATTGAGTGATCCACAGAGAACACCACCACCACGTAAGGAAGTACACTGCTCACTAAACTGGCGAAGACCCCGCATTGTAGTGGCTGACCCAGGAACAGTTACTACAACTCCCATTCAATGTGAAGTGCGAAAAACAGGTCCATAGAAGAGCAATCTAGAAAGCCTAACTCACAGTTCTCTCTTCCGATAGCTGCTTCCTTATTCACAAGTCTGTCCTCTGAGAGCCTTGGTTTGCTTGTGTCTTTGAAACGAAATAAGGTTGAGCAGCTCCAAGAGTTCCAGCCTTAGTAAGACACTACATCACTGATTAAACTCATCAAGATGGTTTAATTTTTGTCATAATTTCTGGTCATACCCTATTGAAAAAGGAATTGTGGGACATGATACAGCAGTAAAACTTAACACAGACAGAATGACGAAGAATGACAGATTAGAAATATTTAGCTAAAAGAAGAGACAAAACCAAAGATAAATAAGCTAACGAATGATATGAAAACAAAATCTGTCATAGCAAGATACCATTCTCATGGCAGGAGAGCAAGGGATCACTGGAAGCAATCCATTTGAAAGTAGTATAAAAGAACATAATTTTATATAACAAAAAGTTAGTCTGAAAATTTCACAGCTGAAAGGCACTCTTAAGAAAAAGTTAGCCAACTCTTTTGTTTATATTACATTTATATGAAAATTAAGTTATATCAGATCATAATAAAATTGCACAACCAAGGACACAAATCTTCATGCTCCAAGAAGTAAACCGAGTACCACCAAGCAAAAGCTGGAAGAATGTACAAATTACATGAAAGGGGCGCTTTCTGCATCTCTCTGAAATGCATCTGATTCAGCAAACTGCCTGAGACAGGATTCCGGACTAGACGGACAGTTACCCTGATGTAATATCACAATTCATAGATTCTAACTTTTGTTAGTTTCAGCCCCAAATGAGAAGCTCCTTAACTGTGCAATACAAGCAGGCATATTCACTCGGAAACATTTTCCTCCATGTTATTATACTTGATGGGTAAAGCATGCAATTCTATTTATTTCTTAAATTAAGCAAGACATTTACACTATGCCAATGAAATAGTTCTTACTGCAATGCTAACTTCCCGAACGATGAGTGCAGCAGTAACCCAAAACTAAGTAGGGTATGTGATGAGGCCTAGAAGTTGGGTAATTGGGAAGAACCACTCAAAATCAGGAAATTGAACTGAAAAGTCAATTTAAAAAAAACCCCAAACACAATAGGGATTCAAAATTTAGAGCAATATGTTTTCATAAAAACTATTCCAATACAGTGGTAAGCTCTTTGCTAATTGTCTGTTTTGTTGAGGTTCATTAAAAACTTGTGTTGTAGCCAATACATCTGGTTGGACAGATAGAAATAGTTAGGTTTGCCTCTGAAGAGGAGGATGTTTCAGCCCAGAATGTATAGCTCCTTTTCAGCCTGTGATGCTTGAAATAGTTTTTATTGTTTACAGCCATCAGCTATGTCTGGTTTTATTATTTTAGCTGTATTAATCACTAAAAACCATAGCTGTACTATACACATTTGAAAGAACCATACTACTTTCATGCACTATGCTGGGTCTACACAGATTACAGCTACAGTTTATCTATTCTGTGGATGTAACTTCCATTACTGTAATTTAACATTGTATTTTTTCATGTTTTGATTCAAACTATGTCTCTAAAACATCAATCACTTCTTAGGACTCAGTATGTTTCAGTCTACGTGGAAATGTGAAGTTCTTATCTATTTAGAAATGTGATGTCTTAGTATCTAGGAGGAACAAACCTTGTTAACTTACATGAAAATACTCTCATAGGCTTCAGTGAAATTAGGCACATAAATACCTTAAGGAAGTATATATAAGTAATTTTTCCATGACTATGTGTAAGCATTAAATAAATACTAATAATGCCACACAGAAAATAAAGGTAACATTATACTATATGAAGAATATAAAACTTAACATAAAGAGCCACTAGCAGGATATTTCCAGTAAGATTTATGTAACAAAAAAAAAAAATCCTTCCTCCCCCATATACTCCAACAGAGTTGCCTTTGCTTATTTGATTACTGACAACCTTACTAGTTTGACAATGCTTCCACCAGGAATCTGGCTTTCTTTTTAGCACACGTAAGTATGGGTTTACCAATTTATAGAGAGGGAAGAGTTCAGTGCTTCCTGCAGTCCATCAGTACTACTGCACAACAGGGAAGTGTTTACACAGCTCACTCTCTCCTCGCAACAATATCCATACTGCATCCTACCTCTTCATAGCGTTAATTTATTTAATGGTCATTTCTAATTCTGGGACTTAACACTTTGTTCCCTGATGACATCTGTAAATTCAATCAAATACATCCATAAAAACCTAGTTTATTGAGTTCAGTAAATCAATAGGAGCATTTATTATCCCCTAAAAACACATGTAGAAAAATCTAAGTAAAAATTAATATACAAAATGGGATTAAAAAAATCTGCAGTACTCCGAAGTCCACAAAGACATAAAAAAACCAAACTTGGGCAGGAAATACAGTGCAAATTTCCAAGTCCTTTATATCCCATTTTAAAGCTGTCCGTCACAGGTTTGGACCATCGAACTCTTAGATGTATCACTCATCCTCAAAGAAGTTGATACGCATGGGCAAGTATCAATAGATCCAACTGTTTGTTTAAAGCATACCTAAGCTGTTGCCTGACACTGTCAGCCTACTAAGGTACAAATAACAGTTGTTCTGAGAATGAGACCTTTTGAAATATATTAGTAAAAAATACAAAATATTTTTTGTATATCAAAAGACACAGCCACTTGGACAACAGTCAGTACTTCCCAGTACTCCAGGCCACCTTCCATTGCTCTGATTAACTCTCTCCCCATTTGGCCAAATAAGACTTTTAATAACCATTTACATTCTCCTCAGTTTGAAACCTTACAGACCTCAATGAAAAATTTTTAGAGGCTTCTTTGTGTTGAGCGAAATACATTTTTGCTTACTATGTAATCCAGAATGCCACCTGGATGATCAGATTCAAATACACCAAGTGAGACTTGCTGGACTGAATGAGTATCTTGGGCCAATCAACGTTATCAATTAGCTTATTGAACCTCAGAGGGTAAAGGGGGTAAAATCTGACTCACTGAACCCAATCTGTAACTAATTAAACCACTTTGTAATAATTTCTACTTTGCTGTAACCCAACAGAAATCTTTTCTACCAGACCTATTTGTTCTCTTCATTGCAGCTGCTCACTAAATTGTGTTCACATCTTCCAACCGGTAGGAGAACAAGAGATATTCTTGTTCTGCAGGGCTTCCTGACAGACAGCCTGCCGGCTGGGTGCAGAGGTTAATTTTAGCCCTCATAATCCTAAATGCTTCTCTGCCTTCATGGGGCTGTCATCTGGTCTGTGAGAAGTTAGAATTAACCTGCACACATCCGAGTGCTGCAGCAGTCCATGCAAAAAGGACATTCAAGTGCAGCTAAGCGGGAGAGCCTCTGCCAGCATCAGCTTGGCTCAGCTGCTGTGGGTCAGGACAGCTGAGGGCACGGCCAGGGCCGATTCAAATACATGATGAACTCCAGAGGAAGCTATTGCCCTGGTCGTGCCGAGCACTTTGGTGACCAAATTCTTCCACAAACCTCTTCATGCCCCAGGTCCTTTTACAATTTACCAGCTTCAGTGTATACTCACTGTAGAAAGAAAGGATGAAGGAGCAGGCACTGAGTTTAGAGCCATGCAGACAGAAACAGAAATTCCCGTTAAAAAAAATAAAAGGAACCCTGAGTTCTCACAGTCCCATAAGTGCCCTAAGAGGCAAAATATCCTGGTTTCAGAAGATGGTGTCATCATCCCAGTGTCAGCACAGAAGAGCCCCTACTTCACTCCACACTGCTCTGGCTTGTGACAGATAAGATTACAATAGCCCTTCCATTCTCATTAATTCAACGGTACTCCATGATCTCCATTTGCTTCTGGCTTAGAAGTTGTCCAGCAATGTGTGGGTCTTGCGGGGGGGAGATTAGGGGTAGTACTCATTCAGTATGGAAACTTCCCTGAAGGGTAAGTTAGGGGATATTTTCCTTTTCCCCTAAATAAATGAAGCTATAACATGTTCCGAATGAGTTTGTATTTTTGAATTAGCACAATAATCAACCCAATATTTAGCAATGAAGTTAAAGAGCAATTTAGCACATCCTTTTGGACATTCAGACAGGTTGCCATCTGCACTTACTTAAGTATTTAAGGATAGTGTCAAAATACTATGGCCTAGAAACACTAAACTCAAATAGTTTTAATTTAGAACAGAATTGCGATCCGTGCTGAGTTGTACAGTCACATCTCTGCTCTGCAGCTTGACACCTATAGAGACAACTACAGACAATAAAACAGTTTTCTTAAATAACACAAGTACCATCACCAATCCCTAAGAGGAACCTCCATCTGTTACTAATAAAGCACTGATACAGCAAATGTCTACTTAAAAATTCAAGCTAATTCCTGTACATTGTTTATGCACGGAACCTTATGGATAATTTCAATGGAACTAATTCAAAGTGATCTGAAACTGGCTGCAATGCAGAGCCAAGGTGAACCGAGCAGCATTTATTTCAACACACTGACTCTCATGTAAGTATTAAAGCAAGGTAAGTCCTGGATCTGTTAAGGAGGCCACCGAGGATTTTGAGCTCCACAAAGTTTAGTGGTAGTACAGAGGTCTGAAGAAAGAGATGAAACGCCAGTCCTGTAAGGCTCAGTGTCCTTTTCCCTGGGTATTCACACTGGAGGTTTAGGCCTGCTATAAGCCAGCAGTGGCCTGCAGTAGTTTCTCTTCAAACACATTAACTGAGGAGAATAAAAATGAACTGTGCATCAAGGTATGCAAGTTTTAGATCGATTCTTGCAGAACTAATTACATGCTGGCTAATGAACAGTTATATGCTAAAGGGGCAATTTAATTTATAAATGTTTATTTTTAACATTTCACATTCACAGGGAAGACCTATAGGCAACAGAAAATAGAAAGAAGAAGTTTGTAAGAGGAAAAGCAAGAAAAATGGAAAAAAAGACTAATACAGCCAGTGAACATGAAAAACACGAATTAATAAGACCTATCTTTTGTTCATATAGGATGTTGTTTTTTAGGACTGAAGGTCCAAATGTGATTACTTAGCACATTTTAACATTTGTCTATGTAAACAGGCATTTCAGTAAATTACTGCCATTTCAAAATATAATGTATACACCTATCTATATGATTACTCATAAAATTTTGTATTCAAACCTAAAACGAGTTTAGCAAATTTTATTAGGCCATACATATAAGTACTTTTAAATCCATAAATTACTTAGCTCAAATTATATGTCTAAAAAAGTTATTCAAGACATGCACTACAGTGTGGTAGCATTTAAAAACAGCAAGGCTATAGGAATGTGTGTTTCTGGCAAAATACAATATATATGTATAGATGGAAATAAAACAATTACATTTACTATTAATGCCCTCCCATCCATATTGTCTATCCATCATCAAGGTATTAGCATCATTCAAGAAATGGCATGCTGTGAGAAAATCATGACAATCCATTCAGTAATCCATATTTCTATGAATACAGGAAATAAGACACCAATTTAGGTGGTCTTTCGCCCCCCCCCCATAGAAATTTTACGGGCTATTTCCAGGAGGGAAATCTATACTGCATAAAAAATGTGTAACTAAATTCACACAGAATTAATAATCTTCCATTTATATGGTACCCTCCCGACAAATTCATGAGCTTTCCAAATGCACTTTACAAATGGATTTGCTAAGTAAGTGCCTTACAGGAATCATTTTCAGCCCCTCATGGGAGAAAAATAGCTAAAGTTTACTATACACAACAGCAATATGCAAAAGTTGGTAAGAAGTGAGAGAAAGATGAATCATTTTGAATTGCCGAGAGAGTTTTAAGTGTACAGCATAACTATCAAAACTAGAACTGGACCAAAACAATGAAGTTAACGTTCTTCGATCATTTAGCTTGGGTGACACCAATGCAGCAAAACCAAATATATCCTCTTTCAATTTTTTTATATGCAATACGCACAAGTTAAAAAACAGGGAGCATGTGAAGCACAGGAACAAAACACGACAGAAATGGCCGCATCAGCCTCCAAACTACTCTCCCAAGTTTCCTTGTAATTCTAAATCATCACTCACTCAGAGGATGTTGGCAGGAAAATGCACAATGCACTCCTTTTCTTCCTTTTGTGAAGATTTCTAGAGCAAGAAGGCTTCATAGGTGGGCACAGGATGACTTCAATTCTATCGAAAAGAGTTTGGTGAGATAACCTGGCCAAAGCAAAGCTTTGGGTCTAACAAAAGAGCTCTCTTACTGTTTCCATCCTGTTTTCCAGAAAATTTGCAAAACCCAGGTATTTAGTGTCCCGTACAATACAAAAACTATAAGATACGAATCATCTGAGTCAACACATTACAAAATATGAACTACTAACAGCTTCTTTGATGCTAAATAACTAAGGAATGCCTATACGTTGGCGTCAGATCAGCTGCTAGGCAGGTGGTTTCAGAGAAGGGGAAATATGCTCATGAGCTCTCCAGTGATAAATAAATTAATCTATATTCTTAATGGGCATTTCTACTGAAGTATTTAAGCAAGTAACAAATCTCAGCTTCTAAATTCTCTTGAGTTTAAATAATGCTTAGAAGAGACTGTTTCTTTCAGTCTCCTGTCCCTTATGCCTTTTTACCTCTAGTGAAGGACACCCCATAGGCCTTTGAAAAATCAACTCACCAGACGAAATGATGTCCCTCAAAGGCACAGCTGCTACTACCAAGATCTTTTGTGGCCGGTAGTCCTGGGGATCATTTGCATCTGACAGTTTTCAAGTACACTCCTGGCAACACACTGGTTGTAACTGCACACTCAGCAAGAAGGAAAAACATCCCTTTCCCAATCATTTAGGGACAAGCAAGTCATGCCACCCAGTGGGACCCATTTTAAGGGACACCTGTGACTCAGAAGTCTGCTGTTGTTTAGTGCAGGGTTAATACCCTCCAAAGACGTAGGCATTTAGATAAGTTTTGACACAGCTACAGCCTTGTGATTTCTATTTTCTTTTAGAGGCTGCACCACACGCATATAATTTAAATCAACAGAATGGCTGACTAGTACTGGCTGAGCTGACAACTATCACCATGTAGGAGAACAGAAGCATAACTCCCTTCAAGGCCTTCAGGATGCTGATGAGAGCTCCGTTCCCAGCACATTACTGCAGTCCCTTTGGTGGACTCCTTAAGAATAACATAATAGCTTTTAAATGTGAAGTATCTAAATGCTTTAATTACTTCTCCATATTAAGTTTCCTCCACAGCTGTTTTGCTTTCTTTCCATCACCTGCTTGAAGCTTCAGTGTTTGTGAGGTTGAAGAGGCGGGCTCGCTCGCTGCACAGGTACCAGGGGAGTGGTTTCCCCGGCAACAGCCATCACGTGAAAGCCCGCTGGATATCTGGCTACTCCTCCGACTTTTCCTGCTTTAGCTATGTGGATAGTTGGACTGGGGACTAAGTACCCAAATCAAATCAATTGCAGTAGAAAAAGCGGGGCTGAACAGAAATATCAAAGATGTTCAGGTTCTTTTATTTGCTGTTCAGTTGAAATGAAGGCAGGTTTTGCAGATATGTGGTATTTTAAAGCACCTTTTTTTAAAAAAATGATCTCACTGAAATAATGTTTTCTTCAAATGTAGAACAATCTGTATTTCTTCTGCATACAGAGTTTCCTGGGAATCTTCTTCTTGAATGTGGGTTTAAAATGTACAAGTTTTTAGGTATCATTTTACATTTTTCTGCCTACCAGAGGTCATTCATATGTTCTTTCATGTTTTTTATAAGGCTCACTTTAACAACACTTTTTAAATTAACAGATCAAAATTTTATTATTTTTTTCCCTAGTGGGCTTTGCTAGTAAAAAACAGTTGGTATTGGTTTAATATGTAGAGCTTATTTTGCTATCTGATATGAAATGTGAAAAAAATATACAAAATTCAAATATTGCATTAATCTTACGAAAGCTTTGCTGATATTTGCTAGATATTTTGCTGATATTTGCTTGAAAAATGATCTTTGCTCTACTTAGTACAATAGTGTTCTTATTGAAATATCTACTAGGAAGTCTTTTCACACCATTTGGGTTGTGTATAACGAAAGAGCAGTGTGTTGCAAATAACACAGTACAAAGAGTGTATCGCGAGCCTGTCACGTATGTACTGCATTTTAACACAGATCTGCACCTCCTCCATTTGCTTTCTACACAACTCTGTTTGCGCTTTGGTCAAATAAAAAAAATAATACTTGAGATGCACACCTGATCTGCACCAGGTGAAAACAAGATTTTGATCTAGTCAGTCATGCAGCTGTGAACTTGGCTATGCCCGTTTAACTCAGAGAGGATCACATGCCTAGATGAAACTGTAACCACGAAAACACATCCATGGGGCACAGGGGAGAACAAAGCATGCTTTATAGCATAGCTACATAGAGAAAAGGAAAAGGTCTGTATTTAACTGTCCAGATCTACAAAAGGAGTCCATGACTATTCATTGTGAAAATCTAACTTCTCAAGTTGGTCTCGATGATCCTTTATGGGTCCCTTCCAACTTGAGATATTCTCTAAGTTTTGGCCCCCAGTGTTCCCTGTATGCCTACAAATCCATTGCTCGTATCCAGAACTGCCATAACCCCAGCCTAGTGGGCCTAAATCACTCACAACTGCACAGCCTAGGCATTCCCACAGCTAAATCCTGTAACGATCAAGACTGGTAGACTTGCTAACCTATAAAATACAGAAATTTTACCTAAAACGAAGATGCATATTCCATGGTGATTTTCAAGTACTGGCCACGCTCTTGTTAAACTACATAAAAGTGTAAAAATTAATTGCTCACCATAACATGCAAAGGTTGAAGCTTCTCTGCATAGGGAAATTTTGATCACCCATCTGCTTTCAGCGAAGGACTCCTTATAGTATCACTTCAGAGGATAAGCGTAGTCAAAACGGAGAGTCTCTGCAGGTCTACTGAAGCTGCATCACTGTGCACAAGAAAAAGAGAAAGTCAAATAGCTGTCTGAATAAAACGCATATTCCCTGCCCATTTGGGGGGAGTTCTTCCACTACACTTCAAGGACAGGAAAAGAAATTGAGCCTGAGTTGTGGGTGTATCAAAATACCCAATAAGCAGTATTTTACCTACTAAAAACGTTAGCCTTTGTGAAAATGCTGACTTTGCTCTTGAAAGAAAGTAATTTTAGAATTTATCTGTTTGCCAAAGATCTAATCTGTTGTGAGTAGTGTCTTAAGACTAGCATCACCATTTTCATCACAGCTTTCCTGTGCACTGAAGAGTCACTTTTGAGCAAAACTGAGGAAAGAGCGTTTTTTCTTTCAACCAGGTTAGCACCGACCGCTTTTGTAGCTGCGACCCAGGACCCCTGCGCAGGACACCTCCCACAGCCAGAGCCGGTGCAATACTATTAGTACCCCACGGATTGCTTTTCACTCAAAAGAAGTGTGAATTCACTTAAAGTGAACACAGCACTGCAGTAAAAATTTAAACCTTGCCTTTAATGTAAAGACCTTCATTAGCCTTAAGATCTAATTATAGAGTAAAAGCAGAAAAGAGACAACATTTCTAGTTTGGCACAGGGATTCTGTGAATCAGCATCACTAGAGCCTATCTCAGTCTGTCAGAGATATAAAACTCTTCTGACTGAGGAAATTCAGACTCCCTTCCTCACCTGTGGAACTTTACCAGGACTATTCTACATCACAGAAACAATCTCTGTCATTCACCACCTGTATTACCTCACAAAATATAAAGGAATTCATGTTCTGAAACTGGAAAAAAGAACAGCCTTTTTTTTTTTTGTCTGATTGAATTCTTAGACTATATTAATGTATGAAGTAAAATGTATTTACTGAAAACACTATTAATCATAAGTTCCCTATACCTTTGTTTTTATAGAACTCTAGTATTTTATGATAAAGATTTTTAGAGGAAAAGAAAAAAAAAAAGGTTACTCTAGTCCATATAAAACTACTAAGTTCCTGTATTTATACTTTTCCCTCTCCTAAAGCAAATTCGTTCCATTTGCTTTAATAGAAGCACTGTAGTACTGGGCTTGTAACTGCAAAAGAATATATACCCCAAACAGTTGAATAAAGTATTTTTCAGCATCAGTTATAAGTCATTTCCAATAAAAATTAATGATTTTAAATACATTTACTAAATGTACGATTGCTTATTTGAGCTCAGTTTGGCCATTTGTTTCACAAGCAATGGACTTAGACAAAGTTAATTTTTATCAGCATAATGTCAAACAGCATTAGAAAATTTAGATCAAATGGGTTTTTGGCAGTCAAAATGCTCCTTTGAGAAATTATAAAGAACAAACATATATTTTGGCAGACAGGATTATAACATCTCCCACGGGTAGAATTTTGGTACTTTTTTGTGATGTTAAACACCCAGTGTTTCAATGAAGAGTACTTCAACAGATGATCTTAGCAATACTGGCACATAAAAGAAGTTTTTTTCATTATTTTCATGCATGTTCCTTTTGCCTGCCACCTACCCACATACTTTGCTATAAACAGCAGAAGCATGCAGAGGTAGTGGTGTAGAGACAGCCACACGCAATTTCTACTTGCATTTCCAGCAAAAGTCACCCGCCAAGACCTGTCTGGACAGAGAAACAACAGAGGATGCTCCTGCACTAGTGGCTTCCTGGGAGGGAGGAGTGTGTGGGGAGAACTAGAAAGAGGGGATGTTGTGGCAGCTTGGGAGGAACGGCTCAGAGAGACAAGTCATATAGCACCGAAAGCCGGGAGCCAGGCCACACCGCAGCTGCAAAGGGGACAGGGTTCGCAGCGTTTCAGTGGCTGAGGCGCATTCAGTGCTTTAGAGCCCAGTACGTTATGCAGAAACAAACCCCAGAAAAGCATTAAAATGCTTTTACACCCATTCAACCCCTGAGACATACTGTTTTCTGATGGTTTCTCACGTCCAGTTTCTCACATATGTATGCCACTTTCTGCTGATAAGACATTAATATTATGCTCTTTATGCTGCTTCTTTTCCTTAGTTTGTATGCGTGTAAGTTAATTCCCTAGTATCTGACTGCGGGGACTCACAGGTACCCACACAGTAAAATTTTGAATTTATTTGGTTTCACTTTAGTATGTGCTTACATGGGTACATACACCCATAAAACACACAAGTTTCTCCTCTGATTACACCATGCCACAACATGCAGACTGCACTGCAATTACTGAAAACGGCTCCTTGCCTCCTTGCCACAACCATTACCTCAGTTTCAGAGACAGCACTTGTAATACAGGCATTTAATAATAATACAGAAGACTTAACAAGTGGAGAAACAAAGTCAAACACTAGAAACTTCATCCAACAACCCCAGAAAAGGTGACCTAATTTTTAATTTTTTTTTTAAAACCTAATATAAATAAATACCTTCCTATGAAAACTTACAATTATCCTAACGTCCTCATGCCTAAAAGAATTTTCAAGGTCATTTTTACAGCGTATTCTAGTTCTGACTGAAAATCCACAGAACCATACAGTAGTAGAAACTTCAACACATTTCTCCTGGAGGTAATCAAGACATGCTCCTATTATATAATAAGTTATCAAAAATGTAACATTATCAGAATGGGAAGTTCATTTACGTCAATGAGAAGCATGTTCCTGAATTCAGAACAGCTTCTGTCTTTTAGTTTGAACTGTCTATCCATAATTGTGCTCTCTACTTCAGACAAGGTAATTCAAGTTACAGCTCTTCTAATTAACGTATGGATATGAACTTCCAAACTACAACTCTCCCCAAAAAAAACCCCAAAACAAACCCTCCCAACACCAGAGGTAAAATATTTTACTAGAAACAGCAGAAAACCTCTAATCCAAATGCCCTCTTGGTAAACCATTCTAAAGAGCAAACCATGCCCAGGAAATGCAAGAACATTCAAGAAGTCTGTCTTTTACAGATGGCCCCAGTGACTGTTGTCTCAGTGTGTTATGATTTATCGTTTCATCATTTAGGACTGGCAGCTTCTGGAAGGTAGTAACATTAAAGGGCACAGGTTAGCTTGTACACCGTTGCCAAACACTTTTTACACTGCTAAAACTTTTGTTAAAAGTGTAAATCATTTTCAGCTTGTAAATGTCAAGACTTCAGCGCTCCTATACTGCAACCTGAGGAGCAGTTGGTAAAACTACCAGCTGCACCCCGGATGGCAAAATTAATGCCCTCTAATTCACTAGGCTCTAGAGGAAATATGTCAAATATGAAATTTATGATATGCAACAGCTCAGACCGATGTTGTATTTCTCTTAAAATCTGAACTCGGGCAATTTTGAGAAGAAAAAGCCTGTACTAAAGAGCTTTCAAGGATCAGTTTGGAACTTCTCTGAAGTTTACTGGTGCCTCACCAAGCTGGATGCAGTGAGAAACACATAGGCAACACTGAAAACTGTTTGTGAATCTCCCTGGAGATTAAGGTCATAAAATTTAAAGAGAACTGCATTAGTGAGCAAATAAAAAGATACAGTAAATTTTAAACCTTTTCATTATTAATGCAAAAGCAGTCACAGTGTAGAGTTACGCCTAAAAGCATGGGAACCGCCATATCAGACATACTGATCTCTAACCCACAATTATAGTACAGAAAATAAGTTCTGATGAAAGCAGTAACCAGTCCTCAACGCACCAAGTCAGTAGAGGAAGGTGGAAGAAACACCTTGTCATTGCTAAGGCACTCCTAGGGAGAAGGGTGGTAAGTGTACATTTATCAGAAGATGAGCGGATGACACAGAGTTTTGTGGGGTTTTTCCGTATAAACAAGCTAGTCTAAACTCCCTAGTCACGTCCCAAACTGAAAATATCCCTCTGCTTCACAGTTTAAACACAGCTTCTCAATTGTTCCCATCACATAACACTTACACCTGATAATCTTGTGTTTCTGTGGATCTGCTTTTGATCTCGCCAAAATACTGTGACTCATGAGCAAGCCAGGCAAAAGCTTTCAGTGTGGACTAGCTCAGAGAAGATGAAGAGCCGAGGTCCAGCCATAGCACAAAACCTATGAAAACGGCTGAGCAACCAGCATGCATTCAGAGGCACAACTGACCAGTCAACAGCCTCCAGCAAAGATACTTACACATCTTAACCTTCCCAAAGCAAAAATCACAGAACGAAAGCCTCTCGCATTCACAAACCCAGGACTGATCACCTCAATCAATTTAATATGGTCAAGCTTTGCTAAAGAGTTCTCCTCTCTGTGCTAAAAACAAAAAATACATTTTTCAGAAAAAGAGATTTTAGATACATTTTTGGATTACATAAGAAAACCTCAGTTACCCAAGTTTAAGTCTCATTACCCAAAATGAACAGTAGGCCATAATGAAGTCTTTGCTTTGCTAATGAAGGCTCTGTGAACACCGATTTCACAGGGTAATGAAGTTTTATAACTGTAGCAGCTTTATAACTGCTATAATAATCCTTTTCTAACAGGAAGATCTTCTACCTTACCGGCTGTCTCACAACACGTGTGATGCATTACTCTGTCAGCATGGGATAGCATCTGACAGAAAGACCGGTTCATCAACAGGCAGCGACCAAAAGATACGACTGCATAGAAATAAGTCTATATAAATCTTTCTGTACAAAATGAATTGCATGAACAGATACATAAATAGCGTAAGTAAAACTAAAATCACTGTGCTTCATTAATTTTAAACAGGGAATGCACAGGAGTCATTTGGGATTGAGGAAGGGGGGAAAAAACAGAAGGAAAAAAAAAAAAAAGGTATTTGCAACATACACCACCACACAGACAAGCCAACAGCAACTTGCCTTCCACAAAGGACCATTTAGGAAGAGGTCCTAGTTGTTGCCTGCAGTTTGGGCACTAAAAGTGCTTTCCCTTCTGAAACTACCCTGAGTTGGAGACCCTGATAATACTAACAGATCCTAGGCTATGCCTTGTTCTGGTATGCATCGGTGTTACTGCATGCACATCAGCATAATCCATAACCTCACATTTCACACCATACCATTACATTGTTTGTCTCTACTGATCGGGCCCTCAACGCAACGCCAGCTGTACCGCATTCAGGATGCAGTGCCTCCTCTCTCTCTCTCCTTACTGTTAAGCACGCAATTATCATATTTAAGTTGCAGGGGTTCCCATATCTGCACACAAATTCTCCCTGCAAATACAGCCATTTATTCACATGTAATTTTGTACTTCAAACAAAAAAACACACACATTTACTTTGTGTTCCTTTATTTCCTAGCCCATCATTAACAATGACTTGTGCAGGTGATAATTTTTTTTAAATATTCAAGTAATATATATGAAATGGGTTCAAGCAATGGAAACTCATCTTTGGTTTTATTTTGTTCTGCAGATGAAAAAGAGAATAGAAACCTGAGAATTTGAGGTCATATTACAATAACCAAAAAGATCCTATAGCTTCATGCTTGTCATGCAGCATGCAGAGAGGCGAACTCTGCATTTGCAAGCACATATTCTGTGTTCAAAGAAATTTTAAAAAGATGTAAACAATGGTACTCCTACTTTCTTTTGAGCTTTTTCCACAGCACAGTGTACATCTACATGAGCGTTATCTATAACACACTTAACATATAGGAAGAGTTAAGAATTTTGACAGTACGTGCAATGAATTAGTGTGTGAGAATACGAGAGGTAGCAATTAAATGCTAAAGAAGCCAACTTCTCGAATGGCAAAGTGTGTCATCTGTTTCTTTCTTTCCAGCCTGCTTTTCTTTCTGTCAATTTGTAGCATTTTCTCTTCTCCATCTAGAGCATCCCAGTTTTTCTTCCTTTCCTGTAACGATTTCAGCTTGGCAACTTCATGCCTTCCTGTTTCAGACCACGTTTTAATTTTCCTTCCCTAACAAATAACACTTTGGTATTTTTTCTTCTTGTTCCAAAATATGCATGTTTTTCTTTTTTAATGGGGATTTTCCATGTGCTTTGGGACCACTGTGAGTTTCTTTTAGATTTTCTCAGCAAAGGCAGCATTAGCACATCAGCCTGTGTGATTTATGATAAAGATAAGGCAGAGGTCTAGCTGGCTAGCCGGTCACTCTGATCCAGGGAAAACCTCGCATTTCTTGGATACCAAACTTTTGGTTTATATCACAAAGATTACTTGTATTGCTGAAGGGACTCAGCAACATATGCTGCTAGAAGCTACAACACATGTGAGTGCATCAAGCTAGCAGATGTAAGGGTAACTGACCCTTGAATAACTTAAGATGAAACAGTCCCTCTAGCATCCTGGCAAGGACTAGATGGTTGGAGGGAACATTCAAGTCTGCAGCATGTCTGAGCCACAGAAAAGCCCCAGTACCTTTGTTTTCCTTGCAAGCTCTTCCTCCTAGCAGAAATTAATCTACCTGTTTTACAATTCAAGACTCAGCATCCCAACAGTTACAAAATCTAATTCAGAGTTCCCATTAATAACCACAAAAGAATGCAACAGAAGGTGCTGTAAAAACAAATAAAAATAAATAGACTGGGAGCTTTCAGAATCAAAATCCATAGTTATGACAACTATGTAAACAAATTAAGGGAGAAGAGAGCGGCACCTAGCAAAGAAGCAATAAGCGTAAGTATTTTTAGTGCTCACTATGCTCAGACTGCCCCCAGCTTCCTACCACCCCGATATCAAGGCTGGATAACAATAAATTGCAGACATCAGACAGAAACAGGTTTTAAAGGGGGACTACAAAAGACAGAGGGAATGACATGGAACCAGGATGGTGTAGGACAGAAATTCACACTCCCAAAGCAGCTACATATAAAAAAACAACAACATAGAAGCAGTGGTGTGAAAAGTGTGGGGAGGGATCAGATGACTAAGACAGGCAGTATGGGCACAGCAATAGTCACAGCAACAATCTCAGGACAGGACACTACAGAATTCCTCATCCATGCCAACAGCTAGTAAAGATGAGGACAAAAACACTGTATTTTGACACGGGAAGAGAGTCAGAGGAGAGATTTAAATCAGGTGAGGGGGTGAAGACAATGACAGGTGATGCTGGTAAGCCCTACTGGGATGGGACTGACAATCTAGTATGTACAATTTACATTGCTGAGGTAATTTCTTTCTAAGAGAACAAAATGTTTCAGAAGCAGAATAAATACAGCGTGCCATTCATTAATGACACAGACTCAAACAGATGTCTTATTTCTAATTAACACATATCCTCTAAAATTATTCACACCTACCCCTTCCTAGGATTGTTTTCAAAGCAGAACAGGTGAATGATGGCAGAGATTAAACAGTTTCACATAACATCCTCTTAGTTTCTGTACTCTTGGGCATACTCACCAGCCCCTCTTAGTTATGCTCCTCTTTATACTGGCAAATCAATCAAAATCAATTAAATTCTTATCAAATCTTAACCTTGCCACAAAAAATTTTGAAGAATCTTCACTAAAAAGACAATTTACATAATTTTTGTATTAGGAATAAGATAATAAAGCATAGAACAGATAACTTTTCAACACAAAAAGAAAACCTTGCAATTAGAGCTACTTAAAAATGTTCACTATTTAAATATTTAGTCAATGCCATGCATTGTTATAAAGTTACTGGAACTTGTCTGACTTTGGCATTAAGTACCGAAAGGGTAATTTAATGGCAGTATTTTAAGACCGGTCTCATTACTATACTATGAAATGGAACTCAGGATTCTCTACCTAGATCATAAATCAAGACAGCCAATTAAAAGACGCGTACCGAATGTCTGTTATAATTTAAACTTTGGTGAGCTTAAAATACTGTACACTCTGTTAATTGAAGAGATGCAGCATGGGTAAGAGGCTTTATTATGAGCCTCAGATCAATACATTTATTTTAGCTCTCTTTACAGACATTCCTAATGCAGATGTCACTTTGAGATCTGACAGTAGGTATCAGAAGAAAAATCCATTCAAATTGTCCATTTTCCCAATTAAAGTTACTTCTATTTTTCCTCACTGACTGGCTGTGGGAAAACAGTCTCTTACTTGCATTTACACAAGGGGAATGTAAGCCTCCCCACCCCCAGGCTGGGGTTTTCCCAGGAACTGGTGAGAAATACAGCTGTGAGTGGGTCCAGTTTAACGACCTGCAGGCTTAATGCACTAGATGGGGTAGGCACAAGGTTAGAGAAATGCCAGATCTGGCATAGAAAGTGTCTAAAATGTATGTTCAGGAGCAGGATTGGGACTGCTTAGCCTGGTGTGGGATGACAAAAGCACTTTCAAGCGCTCTCTCATCATTCCAGAGTATGGGATATGCACTACAGTACAGTGCTCAACCATTCCTTCTTAAGGCACAAGCAATGAGCACCAGGACTCCTTGCTCTTTGCAAAGTCCTGCTACACAGAACCTGGAGGACGCACATTTAGAAAGCCTTTGGCTGGCATATTTGAACAGTGTAGCGTGCCTAAACACAGGGATTTGTGGCCTAACCCGGCTGCGTTTTAACGGTTCAGGCATAGGAGGAGTAGGATCGCCTGCCTTCGAATTTCAAAACCTGCTGCTTCCACAGAAAAGCAGCACCTCAAGTTGTTTTCTGCTTTATTTTATTCTGTTGGAATGGGTTAGTCTAATGCTAGTTTATTGAAAGTACCTGTCTTGGATTTCTTCATACTGCTTCTAGCTCTCAATTTTCTTCCTTTGTATTTATAAATAATGCTTCCTATTTACCCTAAACAGCAACTCATTCTGCTCTCCATCTTCACAAGCTGTCAATTGCAAACACTAATATAAAGCCCAATCTCTTGGAGCTTTAAAATAAGCCCAAGAGATAGCTGCAAATTAGCCATAAAGCATCTAGCAACAGCTCTAAAAAACACTCAAGTGAAAATTAACCCTTCACTTGCTAAGAAAGCTTGATAGAAAACCTTGCCAGTTGTGCCCCTGCCACAGCCACCGCAGACCCTGTGAATTCAGTTGTGCCATTAATGTAGCGTGAGGAATAATAAGAATATCAAGTACCTGTGCATTAACTCTCACACAGAGCCAGCCATCAGCCGGCTACAACAGAAACTACTTGAAGACCACTGTTCAGTCAGTGCGTACAGGAGCTTGGAATGCATCAGGTTCCCATGCAAGTTTGCCAACATACCTGATTTTTTCGATACCTCCCTGTAATTTCACTGAATGTGATCTGTGCTACAAGTACAGCTCTAAACATCACGCCTGTGTCACCTCACTCGGTGGGTCACAGCATGCTGCATGCCAAGATGCTGCCTTTCTCTGTACACTGGGAGGATGCTGAAAATGGCTGAGTTAGTTGCCTCAAACACTACTGACTATTGCCCCAAACAGACCCAGCTGGGACTGCAAAATAAACACTTGGCTGAAGAAAAAAACATTCATCAGTCAATACTACAAATAAAACCCCTAAGAATTTAATCCCACTTTGTATTTATACAAGCAGCTCCAATGAATGGAAAAGGGTTACTTGGCTGAACAACAATCCACTTGGTGAAAGGTTTTAATTAAACTTGCATTGGCAAAGTCAGACACCCTAAAATAGGTGGGTTTTTTAATAAAGTATGGGATCAACCAGAGAAGGACTTAGAGACTTGCAGGAAACAATGACTAGGACAAGCTGGAGCATGAGAAATTGTTTTAGTGAGACTGAACACGTCACTGAGGTTTTTCTCCCATTCTGCTCTAAGCAGTTCATACTTCATTTTCCCATGGCTACTGTGACCAAAAATACACCTGATGCACAGGCACAACATCAGCACAGCAACAGACCTGGCTAAGCTTTGTTAATATCATGCCTTAGAGCCCAGGCTCCAAGCAGGCCCAGAACAAGCCTCTCAAGCACCAAAAGAGCCATTTCAGGTGGATCAAAAGTATTTGTGAATACTTTACATTTGGAAAACAATTACTGAAAAAAAAATGGGAAGCAAAACATTTTAGTTTTTCAGTTTCAAGCATCTTGTCTCAAAAGCTAGTTTCAGTCAGAAATTTTGAAATTGAAGTTTATTTAATTTTGAAGGCTAACCCAATCAAAAGAACCCTTACCAAAACAATTCTTCATCTTTTTCTTGGGGTGAAGGGGTGAGAGAAGAAGAAAAACAATGGCTGGGTGGTAGTTAGAATTTTTTATTTAATTTAGAAATTAAATAAATGGTGGTTAGAAATTTATTTCATTTTATTTTTCAGGTTCAGCCAGGTAATTGAAAAAAAAAAAAGAAAAGCTCATTTTACAATTCGATTTTTGATCACAGGCTCTGAAAGTAGAATTCAGATATTAAGTAGCAAAATAAAACTTATAAACTAATAGTAAATAAGATTTTGTCATTTAAAACAAAGTGATTAAAATGTGGAAATAGTTACAGAACAGGTTTAGTGTTTATTGTCCTTCTCCATCCCACTTGCAATACTTGTCATGAGTAGGGAATGTTTTCATCCCTTGTTTCAATTTTTGCTGTAGTGGAAGGTATCTGAATGTTAATACCTGCAGAATGCACTGAACTACAGTGCTGTATAGAATCGCTTTGACCTTTTCAATATTCTACATTTTGAAGGACTCACCCTTTCAGCAATGCATCAGCTTCCCCACTTACAACATCACCAGCCATGAGGGAAGCAAGGAAATGTCCAGTGAGAACTGAAAGAGCCCGTGTGAAAATACACTTCAAGAAAAAGAAAAATCTACTGAAGAAGGAATATCCAATCCATTCCTGTGACAAAGATGAAAGAAGAATGGAAAATGTCATAAAACCAATTCATTCTCTTGAGAAAGCCAATAAGGAAAAAAAGGTGTCTTGTTAGACTCCCCTGCTTGTAATGCCCCTAGACCTGGCTTGGGTGCTCCAATAAAACCAGCAGAATTTACAGCCTTTTGAAAAATCTACTTATAAATCAGCCAGCCTTATGGTAACTTCAAAGGATTTTACATTACTGCTCAAGAAAAATTAAGTATGACAAATAACCAAACCCTCAAATATTCTTGATGCATCCTGGTTTTATAGGACATACTTAAGGTGGGCATGGAATAGGCATAGCTCCTCTGAGGCAGACACTGGGGCTGCTACAGTGCCCTTTCCAATGGACAAAGTAATGACTGGTATGGAAACTAACTGCAGGAGACAGTCCTGCCAAGCAGTACAGATGCCATTGTCACCTGTTATATCTGAAGGCAAAGGTCTAATTAGTATTTTATAAATAACAGAAACCAAAAACACTTCCCCCTCCACCATCTCCCCCATTCTCACAGACACAGAGTAAAATATTCCTTAGTACAAAGAGAGAGAAAGAATTTCAGGATATAATTTGGGACATGATGGAAGATACGAAGCACAGTTCACACACAGCTAGCACTACCTCATGTTCAGAAGGAACCAAAACAGATCAGAACCAACTCAACACTGCTAAAACCAGCAATAACTGTAAAAGAACATACAGGGTATAAGAAAGGTACTTATATGTAAAGGCTGGCAACTCATTTCTATTTTACATGCATCAGCTTTTGCCTCAAGCAGGGGAATAGTGCCCTAACACACGCATCTCTCCTTTCTCTGGCAGATGCCCAGCCACTGGGTTAGAGAAACCATTTTCTCCCGGTTTATGTATACCTGTGAAGTTTAAATTCTCTTCTTTGCAGTGGCACAGCTTCAAAGCCAAGTAGTCCCCCTTCCAACCTTTTTTTCCTCTTTGTTAGCAGAGCGAAAACCCCCATGCTGAAAAGTGAATTAATCTCTCCAGAAGGTGTAACAATTTTACATCTCTAGAACACTTATTTATGCTACCTTCTCTGTCTCCTGGGATTAAGGAGAGGTGGCGCTGCAGGGGTGATCAATTTCTGTAAGGAAGAGATATGGACTCTTGGCTTGAGATCCCATTTTTGTTTCAAGAAACTGGCAAAATCCCATTTAAAATCATGATAAAGTATTTCTCGTGAATGACAGTAAGCCCAAGCAGTAACATGCAAACAGGCACTGATTTCATGAAAGCAATTCACAAGGTAATGAAGAAAATATGCATTTTCACCCATTTAAACATCACAACTTTTTATTTGCTATACCTATTAGAATTACAGTTAAAAGGTCATGAAATCCCAGTGCCATTACAGTATATATATTTATGAAGTCTAAACCTAAAAACCAAGGAGATGCGAGCTCACTTCATTCTTTTTGCATGCAGGTCAGTGCTTGACGGATTAGTATTTTCCTTCCAAGTGGTAATTCCAGTGCAGATACAAAGCAGCCATAAAGCTTTTTGAGAAACCAGGCTGAGACCTTTTCAAGACTGCACAAGTTAAAGTTACGTGGTTATTACTGCATTAGAGCAACATGACTAGGAACTGTCACTGACTGAGGACGTTGCTCTCAGAGGTGACATCTCTTTCTCCAGAGCACAGCTTTGGGTCAGCACGTGACGGCGCTCAGGGAACCAAAAACTCCTGCCTGTGTGTGGGAGGACAGGTAAAGTCTGTATTACAGGGGCTGAACAAGCTAACCAAATACACACCAGAATCTGGAGCTTTGCATCTTGCTGAAACAACAGTTTTATTAATACAACTCATCTGTTGGTACCTGTGAGAACCCCTATGCGAGAGGGCACAGTTTCCTTGCTACCATTTGGTAAAAGGCAGTGAGTATTCCCTTGTGCACTCCATCTCCACAAAACGCGTGCGTGCTCACTGCCCGCATCCCATTGCCTGCTCTCCCCACCCGCTCATTGCTTCAGGGTTAAGAAACAGAGTCACATTAAAGACCTGAAGGAAGTTTCATCCACTCTATTAATCAAAAGCATCTTCCAGCCGCCTTCCCTCCTTGGGACAACCAAAGAATCTGACATCAGGACATACTGCTGCGTGGCTCCTTCCTCTCCAGCCTGCCTGGTTATTAGAAAACTAGCTAACCCCTCACTAACACCTTCTGGAACATGCTCACTATGTTTTTTCATAGGTGCGATTCCATATCTAGGCCTGACATAGGGTAAATTAGTGATTCAGATCATTATTCATGCAACTTCTGAGAGCTGCCTGCGATTGCTGCTGCACCTCAAACTGTTCAGCTTATCCCAATGAATCACATCCACAACATGCTCTTAACATTGTTCTGAAAAGAACTGTATTTCGTTGTACAGCTTCACAATCTAGTATTTTTAATACTTGAAACCCAGGGGTCAGTGTATAGCTAGGTACCATGTCTAACTAGAGCATTTTCATCACAAATTGACAAACTGTCCACAAGGTTCATCCCTTTCTACTTGAGATCTCCTGTTCTGAGCACTTAATTTACACATTTCTAAAGTCACTTTTAGAAAATACTGCCATTCTTACCCTCCCCTTAAAAATCTCTTTCAGGGACATTTTTCTGTTAACAATGATCACGCCTATATACATCTTGACTGCAGTCAATTTTCTGTTACAAGAGGTTTAAATAAACTCTACTGCAGTCTTTTTTTTTTTTTCCCCAGCCTTCCTGCAGTTCACTGCAAGCCTCCCTCTTGCCTTTGTTTTATGCTGTCTTACCCTCCGTAGCATGACAAACAAGACGCTCAAGTTTCAGATATCTAAAATACTTCAGGTTCTTTCCTACCCAGACATTTGCAATAGCAAAACCTGTACCTCCTAATTAAAGGCACTTACTGGAGCAAATCACAATGGAATGGGGAAAAAGAAACCCCACCATGCAACCCTCATCGCAGGATCCCCATTGCTCTTCTGCTTTCTGAGAGTTTTGACTGCTCTCCTCTCGCTTCTCATACTATCGCCTGCCTCTTTGCAGCCCTTTCTCTTATTTAAAACGCCCAGCTGAGCCCTTGTTTATGGATGAATTTGTTTTCAGTTGGGCCTGTGACTCTTCCCTGTTGAGGTAGTAATTTTAATTATCTGCTTTTTCTCACTTATTTGCACAGTCTGTGACCACAACCAAGTCATTAATGCATACACACACAATAAGTGTCCAACAAGATACCCTATTTCACAGCATACATTTTTCCTGTGAATGTTTTTGTTCTTAAAGAATATCTTGCTCTATTATCATCACCCTGCCTATATGAGGCTAATGCAACTCATATTCTCCTGTTTTTCAGTCAGCCAATACTAAAATCAACACAAATGTGACGCTATAGCAGAAAGGGCCAAATGGCATATGAAAATAGGCTGAATATCAGATTTCCCTTATCCCTGAACTCAGTGATTTATAAAACCTGTAACTAATATAATATCACACAGTTATAAAGGGCAAAGTATTTTGATACCTCCTTACATTTCATGCCATTCCACATAAACTTTGTGGCGCCAGCCCACTAAAGAAATGCAATTTAGAAACTGTTAATACAGAAGCGATCTGATTAGAAACACCATTCTGCTGGAAGAAATAAACTTTCCATATGCCAAAATCCATGTAATAGAAACAAAGCCCTCTCCCAGCCTCAGGTAAGAGAGGAGTAACAAGGCCCAAGAGCTGCCTTTCCACATACCAGAGGGCCTGGCCCGCAGGTGCTGCCCCGTTTCCACAAGCCATTTCTGCGAGCAGACATCTACCTGCTTCTCCACAGCAAGAGGGCCCCTGCTGAGGGAAACTGAAGAGGGAAGAGCGTATTTCAAAGTAAATCTCATCCCGTGCTGGACATAAAGAGAAAAACTTCGAAGTCAGCGTGAGCTGCGAGAAGGGCAACTGGGAGCTGCCTCAGGCCTCACAGCAGCGTGAGGGGTCAGATGGCACGGGCCTGCGGCATTTCAGCCAATCAGAGAATGGACCTCCGTGCCCCGGCCAATCAGAGGAGCTCGTGGGCTGTTGCTGAGGTGAGGGGTGGCAGGCGCTGCAGGGCCGTGTGCAGAGCGGGTGAGGAGGAGCGAGGAGGGGGACGTGGCCGGGGCCTGCCCTCGGAAGGAGGTGACGCCTCTGCGGGTGTTGCGGAGGGTTCCCTGGGCTGAGACTGTTTTGCCTCCAATGCACCCCATGTGCAAAGCCCTGGAAAGGACCCTTTTGGGGCTCACCTCTGTGGTAGAAAAAGAACAGCTCAAGCCAAAGTGGTTAAACATATTTGGAGAATGTATCAGTTCCCGGATGCCATTTCCCACTTCCTTTCAGAAACCAACCATTTTCTATATGTTTCCACTTCTTCAAAAACACCATTCCCTCAACTTTCAGCTAAGACCGGAATTTCAGCTTAGACTGACTGTATTTTTTTCCACATTGACCAGTTTTTCTTTTCCATAGCGTTTGGAAAGGAAGCCCCGTGGCAGGCACAGCGATCCTGGCTGAAGAATCATAGACTGGTTAGAGTTGGAAGGGACCTTAAAGATCATCGCGTTCCAACCCCCCTGCCCTGGGCAGGGACACCTCCCACCAGACCAGGTTGCTCAAAGCCCCATCCAGCCTGGCCTTGAACCCCTCCAGGGATGGGGCAGCCACAGCTTCTCTGGGCAACCTGGGCCAGGGTCTCACCACCCTCACAGCCAAGGAGATCTGGTTAGTGTGAACACATGAGTTTCAAAGGGCATTGATTTTAAAATAAAATAAGTTTAAATAATTTTTTTTTTCCTTCTCTAACAGAAATCAATTTATTAATGTAACCTTAAGGTCCCTTTAATCAGCTGAACATTTGTCTTTTTCTGTTGGGAAAAAAAAAATAATAATTTTCTTATTCAAAAAATGGCTAACAAAGCAAGACCACTGCAGCCTCCTGCAGGTCACCTCTGTACGCAGATGGAAACACCGCAAGACTTCATGCTTTCGTGGCTAATGTTCATCATATTTATCCTTTGCCCCACTAGAGTAAAAGCAGAAAATGCTAACGAAGAATTTTCCAAGAAGTCAGATTCAGGAAGCTTTCTGTACCCTAGCACATGCAATTGTCATCATCCTATATAAAGAAAATGGTTATAAAGATAGACAAGAAGAGACTCTAAAGCCACATTACATTTTTTCAGTAGGTGTCATTTTCAGTAATTCAAGAAGCATAATTGACTTTTCCAGACCAGTTTATTCTTTGTTATCAATTTTATACCATGCCAGGTATGACAGTTTGTTGAAAAAGATAAATTGAGATGTCAACATATTTTCCAATTTTGAGAGTGTGAATTGTAAATATTTAATGAGATTTAGAAACTTGAATTCTACATCTGTGTGTGATTTATTTGCTAATGTTGTCAGTATGTTTTCCTTATACTTTAAATTAATGTATTGAGCATCCTCCCTCACTCTTTTCTCTTTCCAAATTTCTTCAACCGGCCGATGCTAGGACTATGACACCTCATCTCTAAAGTCTCAGGCAATGGTCAAGAAAATGTATGTCTCCTCTCCTTTCCCTCCCTTGTGCTAAGACACAACATTATTGTGTATATCAAGATAAGCAGAATATACTTCAGTGAAACAGCTTTGCAGAGTTCCCATATTAAACTTGGAAGGGAATCCAAGTTTTTCAGGGGGTTGCATAGAGTTCTTTCTCACTTTTTTAGACTAGTCTGGACATTGCTTTATAATGCATCACACTAAGTGAACACTCTTCTTGATGTTTCAATTGTATGAAAAAATCCAGTGCCTAGATTTCAAACATGAAGACGTTAATTTTTCAACCTCCTAAATAATCCTAAATTAAATTTGCAGTAACTCAGTAAGAGCCAGGAAGTCATTTTGCCATTTAAGGTAACCACAAAAAGCAGGGCAAACACAGGAAAGTAGCTATAACGTGATCTGCTGTTTCAGTCGGCTCATCAGTCTATTACGTGACAGCACCACAGCGCGGTTGTGCGTGATGTCCTCGTGTATGTTGTGGTTTCTGGTCACCCCGCTCTGGGCTCGCTTTGCCAGCAGGGCCACAACAGGATGCCACTCACAGCCAAGGCTTCATTTTAATCTTTGCAGACTGAACTATGACTTGGGACGTGTTGGGAGTACCACAGCTGCGATGTGCACAGCTGCAATGAAACAGAAATTATCCAATGAAACAAAGGAAAAAGACAAGGGAACCTTCTCGTTTTCCTTTTAGCATTAGCACAAATAAATGACTCCTTTCTCAAGGACAGATTACCCCCTCAGCACCAAATCTTCCAGGCTTACTGTATCTATTTAAAGAAGCCTCATCTATAATAAAATAAAAGCAGTATTTTGAAAATTTAGGTTAAGCATACTTTTAACAGTTGGAACTCCTGGAAATAGGATGCATGTTTGATATTCTAATCAGTTTGCTAATGGAAACTATCTGTTCAAAATTTATTTGCTTAACTACACAAAATATTTAAACAAACTATTTAGTTGCTTGCAACAGCTGCTGAAGAAATGACACAATATCCTTTTGAACTCTAAAACACAAAAAGAGAGCTATTGAAGCAAACTCCCCATCAATTACTGGCTCAAAATAATTTCAGATAAAAGTTCTTCTAATCTCCAGCAGTATCTTTTATATAATCTTCTTTGTAAAAGTTTAAAAATATTTTAAGTGGCACATCCACAACTCCTACTTCCAACACCTCAACTCATAAGACAAATACCTTTGGTGCCATACTGAGAGCTGAAAAACCTAAGCATTTCCTGAAGTGGATGTGGACACACATGAAGAACACTTCTATGGTATACAGTTTTTTTAATCGATGGTAGGACACATAACAACACACATCCTAGAGCACAAAGCACTGAAAACTAGAGACAATGCACTGAAAAACACTGCTGGCACAAAGCACATTGCTTGCCCGAGCTATTTGCATGGAGGAGAGATTCTAGGCACACAGGATTTTGATAGAAATAATCCTAAAAGCCATCACCCAAGTCTCTACATCCATATTCAGTTTCAATTTAATTCTTAGAGTGAAATCCTGGCACTGAAAGGTCAATGGAACAACTTCCCTTGGCTTCAGCAGAAAGCAAGCTTCCCTCTACGTCATTGATCTAGAGTATCATTCATTATCATTCTAATTCAGAACAACCTCTCATGAAATGGGAGCAAATCCTGTAAACAGTTTTCATAAACTAGCAGGGGGTTGGACTAGATGATCTCCAGAGGTCCCTTCCAACACCATATCACTCTGTGATTCTGTGATCAGCAGATGAATCACTGGTAGAGAGTGTCCTGGAAGGCTTGGTAAGCTGAGGAAAAAGAAACAGCATGCTTTATAATACAGGCAAATGTTAAGTCAAAGTTCAAAGAAAAGGATGCCCAACTTCCAAAATGGAGGATTCCATCTGGAGAAGCAATAGCTTTGAGAACAGCTTGAGAAAAGTGTTGCGAGAGCACAGGATTTCTGTATTTCTTTTTAGATGATAACCAATCCAAAAATTAAAAGAAATTTTGCTCATAACATTAGCTTAAACTCAAGTAATCTACCTTTATATTCTTCAGTTTTTCTTGTTTACTCCTATTCTAATGATAAGTCAATCTCAAAATGCAAGAGACCTTTTAAAAAAATTTCCACTCTTACATCTCATCATATCACTTCTTTTTCATCTGAACTGTTCACTAAATTTATCCTGGATTTTCAAATAGTTTTAGTGCCCTAAACTTTCTCCATTCAATTAATAAAGTCTTCAGATAGAAAACACTGCTGTGTACTATTCATTCAAGTACTTTATTGAAGGGAAGGTGAGCATATGGGGACCAAAATACAGGTCTGAGAGGAGGAGAAGAGCCTTGAGAATTGGCTTTTCAGTCTAGAGGAGCAGCTGATGCACTCTCATATAAAAATCAGAGAAGAGCAGACAACAACATTAATGTAATAGAATTGCTAAGAATGGCTTGCTTTCCTCCACAGCACACATCTGCTTAAGAACACACAGCGATCACTTCACTTGTACTTGAATTCACCAACACAAAAGCTGTGGGTTACTTGAGATCTCTCTCTGCTTGTTCCTTTGTTAAGTTCTTTGCTGTGCTCTTCTATTTTTGTGTGTCCCATTTCCTACATAACAGAAGCATTCTTTTCTTCTCATTCCCTACTGCTTTCATAGGCTAGGGAGTCTATTACTTGTTTATTATACTTTCTGTTCCCCGTGTAAGTTTCTTGTATTCCTGGTATGCGGCCCTTTCCTTAGGATCCTCCACGCTCCTCATTTCTCGCAAAGTTAATTTCCTTCTCTCTTCCCTCCTGAAACCACTTCATTCAACTTCTGTTCTTCTTCCCTGCTCATCACCCCTTCCTTTCTTAAGGGTTCCTGCTCTTCGTAGGAAGGATTGACCCAAGTGCCCAGATCGAACTAGGATCTTCCTTTATGGCTTTTCTCCTGGCTTGCCTGCCTTTTAGTTGCTTCCGGCCACGCTCCAGCTTCACCTTTACTATGTGTTCCTCAGAGAGTGAAAAAGAAAAACTGACAAAGTATCCTTTGAATTCTGAATGCTTTCATAGTTGAGGGAATGTTTTGATACAATTCAGAACTGTTTCAGGGATGCTGAGAGCCCTTTCGTTCATCTAAGCAAGCACTCAATTTATTGATCATATAAGAACAGGAAAAAGGAAAAAAAACAATGATTTCTTTTTATGAGTGAAACACAACTACTGGTATATGAAATATAGCTGTAGTGGTATGTTTTTTCTCATATGTTTATGAACTGACACTTGTTCATTTCAAGAAGAATATATTATCTAGGCAAAAAGATGGGCATTCTAAGCATCAGTCCCAACTTCTTATTTAAGGGTTGCCAGCAAAATGGGAGCAAAGCACACAATCCATGTGCAGACAAGGAAGCCAATTCCTTCTTCGCAGCCACTTCACCTCAATCAGCAGACACAACGTGTTTTCACAAGAGCCTCCTTCAGCTCCCTTCATATCTTTCCTTGAGAATTACTGTCACTGGGCTAGATACTGCCAAGGACAAAGTAAAAGCAAGGTGGTATTTCGAACAGCAAAGCTGTCATGGAGGACTTGCTAGAGAAGACGTGAGTCAGGCTGAGGCAAACCTTATTAGAAGCCAGAAAAATTTAAGAAAACTACATTCCAGCCATAGAACATAATTAAAGAAGAATGAGAGAAAAAAGCTGAATTTTGAAACCTGCAGTATGTATAGCAATTTAGAAGCAGCATGCGGGATAAGAAAATCCTTTCTATTTCTTCTCCATTCCAACTCTGCTGCAGAAAAAAGGTTCAGAGGCATCATGTTGTCACACCTATAGCAAATAAAACATTGCTGTCACACGCCATACGCATCACAATCTGTATCAAAATAAACAGTTTCAACTTATTTCTGCTTGGTGGTTCTGTTACCTGCTCTATTTTAGTGTCCAGAGGCTTTAATGAGATGGAATCTAGCTGCATTAGGTATGTACAAACACACAGAGAGTGTCTAACCCATGTCTCTTTAAGAGCTGAAACACAATGTCTGGAAACAAAGACAATATGAACTCTGTGGTGGTTTTCTGGGTTGCAGAGTAGAAACTACAGGACAGACAAAACCTGTTAATTAAGACTCCACATTTCACCACAGCATATTTGCACATGGTTGAAAAGAACTGAATCTGTTTTGTGAGATGTTCGGTCAAACCATACAAAGAGACTTCAAAGTTACTGCTCACACCAGGCGATTTTCAGCGCTGACCACTTGGTCGTGTTTGGAAACCCAAAATTCAGCTGTCATATTAAACCCCCTCCTACACAGAGAGACACAAACAAAAAAACTCCGAGCTTAAAAGTAGAAAATCTCCTGGAAAGACACAAAACTATTAAATTGGAAAAATCAACTGAAGGCCACCTCAACTTTTCATGGGAAGTGGTAGTTCAGCTTAATAGACTTTATTAATGATTTCTTTAGGAATTTAGAATTATGCTTTAAATTTTTAATTACAAGAAACACAGAGAAGTCAGATCAGCAGGTAATAAGAATTCACAGCTAGAAAGTATCCATTTTGCAATTCATTTAGTAGTTTGTTTCAAATCTCTTCAAGTTGTGACTTCACACTGCTGCCATACAGCTCTGGGACAAAAACATGCTATCGTCATTTGAAAATCCTGCCGATATCACAAGGTGTCCAGGGAAAGACAGTCAATACGAAATCTGCAAGAAAAGTTTTGGGCATTTTCTGCACATCATAAATGTGCCTGAAATGCTCCCTTGAGAGGTTTGAGGTATTGATCAATATGTTGAAAGCGCTCTGATCTGAAACATTGGAGGATATCAAATCAGATGCTTTTGGCATTCAAAAAAGCCATCAGCAACACTTCGGTGTTGGAGAATCTGTGGCATCATGGAGTTTACTATTACCTAAACTACTAGAGACAATCTGAAGGAGTTTTGAAAAAATGGTTCAAGTTCTCCAACTTTGATATAATTTATTTTTTAACTGGACAACTAGAAAAGCAATAGTTTTAAATTACTCTACCTTGACACGAGTCTTTGGGGTAGATTTGCTGAGGTCAGGCCAGTGGAGGTGAAGGGTGAAGGAGGAGTGGGGGAAGACCAGTGCCCAGCTCTTCCAGGATGAAGATACTCAGGATGAAGGTGCAGAGCCCAGGAACAGCCACGCCACTCGATGCCCACCCCACCAGGAGCACAGCGTACATTCCCGACACGCTGACCAGCAAACTGCTCCCTGCGCACCGGAGAACAAAGATCCCCGAGGCTGCCCAGAGGGGATTTGGAATGATTGAATGCACAATTAAATCCCTTGTGGCATCTATTAAAACAAGAAAAGCACAAGAGGAAAAAAGATGAACGGTGGGCAAGTACACAGGCTTACATTCAGAAAAGGAAACATCCTGAAAGGGAAAAGGGAAAGGAAAAAAAAGTCTGCCTTTCAAAAGAAAATCCTCAGTATGCTTTATTTCTAATACTGTTGTCTCCTTTTGCTTTCAGGAAAAGCACTGTATTATGTTTATGGATGTGAGAGTTTTGCAATACTTGAAGTATGTGGAAAAGCATCTTGCTCTCCTTGTCACTAAAACCATCACTATTCTCTTGGCTAAGCAACTTTTATCATTGCTACTGAGCTTCTCAAAACTCCCGGTCTCTTACCCACAGCTTCTTGAAGAAAAAGTCAGATACTTTAGAGTGGTATGTGTCCAACCGCTTCCCCCTGCAGTCATACTCCTCTTACATTCATCACATCCCTGCTATTCTTTCCACAGTCACCACCATTTTCTTCTTGTCCTCAGCAAAACACGTTGCTCCATACTTTCCCTTCTCTCCCTGAACATGCAGAGAAGCTCCTCTTTTTTTTTTTTTTTTCTAACCTTGTCAAAGACACACCATTGCAGTGGTCGGTGGCTGTTTGACTTTAGTTAATCCCATCATCTAATTAGACTGAACTATAATACAAAAGAGCAAAGTTTATTCATTAATCTTACCATTCCCTAGGCAAGGAAAAAATCTGAAATCAATACCAATGGTGCAAAAGCTTTGTTTAGAATACTAAAAATATCACTATATGCCAATATTTTTCAATCTACCTGTACAAATTAGAGGAAAAAAAGTTGGATAAACCCAATATTAATGTGTGGCCAGGCACTTGACACTTAATAAAGTAAAAGATTTCTACAGCTACTTTATTAAAATGCAGATACTAAACACTTTTCTGTAGCAGAGACTAGAATCTTTGTTAGAGTCCTCATCATAGTCTGTGTTTGCAACATATGTACAATACAAATGGCCAGGTGCAAACAAGTCATAGCAGTAACTTGTCTCGAGTGTAGGTGTATTTGGGTTGCATTAGATTCAGCACATCAAAATTAAGAAAATAATCTTCAATGACATTCTTCGCAACAAGTCTGAGAAACATTAGCTGGATGAAGCAGTTACTGAGTGAGGTCCACACCAGTGGAATAGCCAAATCTACAGTCAGTTATCAACGATCCACGTCATAATGAAAACTACATAGTAATAACCAGAAAGACCAGCAGATTTCACTACAATAAGGAATGGGATTAGAATTCAAAATCATGAGAAGTAGTCTGAAAAGTAGGTTAAAAAAGGACTGCAAAATCCTACACCTGAAAAAGAATAATCGTCTGAATGTGCACCGAGGAGCTACTCGCAGGGAAGTACTTTTGCAGAGAAGAACCTGTCACTAGTCGTAACATTGAACTGGAGTCAACAGTTTCATTCCTTTGCAAGAAAGGAAGATATTCAAAGGAATATAACTTACACTACCTGTTAGCTAATCCTTCCACTGTAGGTAGTGTTGATAAACACACAGCTAGTGTGTTGTGTCTTTATACCCTGCAGGTCTGAAAAATGTGAACCATCACATGTGAACCATGTGAACTGAGCAGAGACCAAATAAACCACAAATCTAGACATCATGTCCTGTCTGGAAAGACTCAAAAAAAATGGAGTCACTTACTCTAAAGAATAGAAAAATCACGGGGGAATAATGCTGGCCACGTACCTACCGAACTGCAAAGAGGAAACGGCAAAGACGAATAATCTTTTCTCCACATCCAGGAGCACAGAACAAGAAGAGGCTAACATCAAGGACAGCAAGAAAGTCTCTGTTTAGATCCTGGAACAATATTTTTAACCATAAAGATAGTAAAGTAATAGATATGCTGGGAAGACTGTGAGGTTTTTACCATTCTCTCAGGAATGCCATAGGCTGAGTGGATCTGGCATGGAGGTGACTTATAAAATCTCTTATTTTTGGGTAGTGCTTTTCTACAACTGCACAAATCTCTGCTTCAAAAGAGGTGCAAAGAAAAGGTGCTTGCAGGACAATAAATCTGCCAAATATCTAAGTTTCCAAAATCCATAGCAATGTAAAGGGTTTTCATTTTTTTTAGTTTCTTTTTCACTTTCCATAGTTTTCCACCTTTACAGGGCAACTTTTCACAGCTCAGTCTAGAAATTACACAAGAGTTCTATAGTGTTTTAACACAGTCTCTGAAGTTCTGGTTTTCAAAGATGTAGTAAATTTTCAGAGAAGTACTTAAAAAAAGGACAGTATTTGCTAATATGGTTTAATGGCAAAGATGCATTGTCATGTTTATACATTAATTCATGAAAAAGACAGCTACATATGGCATCCAAGAGAACTGAATAAATTAAGTTTCTTGTTTTGACATATTTTTGGTGTGAAAAGAAGGAACCAGAATCTTTAGAGGAAATAATTTGAAGTCAGGAGCTACCTACCACTAAGAACTCAATCCTGCTATCCTTGCATTCCCAGTGCCTCCTCTGAAGCTCCCATTCACCTTTGAAATTCCTATATCAAAGCAAAATTTGTATCTTAAAAGACCTTCTTCAATTATTCTGAAATTTAGTTAATAGAATCACCCTCTCCTTCCATCAACTCAGAACAGAGACTGGCAATACAGTGGCACAGCAGGAGTTTAAGGGTTGCTGAAACAAAATTACTGTTCTAATGATGATTACTTTGCTGTTATGTCTGTTAACAAAATGAAAGTTTGGAGAGGCCGATGATCCTTGAAATTTGTTGTTTCACTGTTATCAGAGCCACCAGAATGATTTCCGAGTCTGGGGTCATTTTTCACTATTACTCATAGAGAGAACATGATGCCTGAAGTTAAATGTACAAGAAAAAGTCAGTTAGGAATTTCAATATGCTATGATGTCTTGGTTGAGAGAAGAGAGGAGACACGGATATTCAGAATCAAGTGCTTCTCTTAACTCTCACCTTCAAAACAAAAACAATCTTAAAGTACTTCTCCAAGACTTCAAGTATTGGAACTAAGTTACAAGCAAAAATGTTAAGTGCCGTACAACATAGCAAAGTGATAACACACAGCTTGTTTATTAGGAGGCCTCAGGGACAGGGCTTCGACCTGCTCTGGCTGCCTAGTACCCTCTGTCCCACCTCTCCATGGGCCTCCTTCTCCCTGAGGTCATGCTCTGCTCCCCATTATTTTCCTGCTTTAGCATTGATGCTCCAAGCGACACATCTGCACGTTCAAAGCTTTGCTACCATCTTTTGTTGGTGATGGCAGTGCCTGAATGCAGCATTCACAACTGCTGTTCCTTGTGGCCACCTCCCTGCTGCAAACGATTCTGCTCATACTCACACTTTTTGGTTTTAAAGATTTAGGTGGTTTTTTTTCTTTTCCTAAGCCCCAGGAGAAGCCCCATGTGGGGTCTTTACAGTGCCACAGCACATGTGAACATAGAATCACAGAATCACAGAATCTTCATGATTGGAAGGGACCTTTGAGATCATCGAGTCCAAACAAACAAAAAAAACCAACCCAAAACACCACACCCCACACCCACCCACAGACAGACACAACCCAACAATCCTGGGCACTAGAGCATGCCCTGAAGTGCCACGTCTACACGTTTCTTAAATACCTCCAGGGATGGCGACTCCACCACCTCCCTGGGCAGGCTGTTCCAGTGCCTGACCACTCTCTCAGGAAAGTCATTCTTCCCGATATCTAATCTAAACCTCCCCTGCCCCAACTTCAGACCATTTCCTCTGCTCCTGTCATTATTCCCTTGGGAGAAGAGGCCACCACCCACCTCTCTACACCCTCCTTTCAGGGAGTTGTAGAGGGCAATGAGGTCCCCCCTCAGCCTCCTCTTCTCCAAACTAAACATGCCCAGTTCCCTCAGCCTCTCCTCCTATGACTTGTTCTCCAGACCCCTCACCAGCTTGGTGGCTCTCCTCTGGACACGCTCCAGCCCCTCAATGTCCTTCCTGTAGTGGGGGGCCCAGAACTGAACACAGCACTCGAAGTGAGGCCTCACCAGTGCCCAGTACAGAGGCACCATCACTGCCCTGCTCCTGCTGGCCACGCTGTTCCTGAGACAGGCCAGGATGCCGTTGGCCGTCTTGGCCACCTGGGCACACTGCTGGCTCATGTTCAGCCCACAGTCCACCAACACCCCCAGGTCCTTTTCTGCCAGGCAGCTCCAGCCACTCTGCCCCAAGCCTGGAGCGCTGCAGGGGGTTGGTGTGACCCAAGGGCAGGACCCGGCACTTGGCCTTGTTGAACCTCATCCCATTGGCCTTGGCCCATCCATCCAACCTGTCCAGGTCCCTCTGTAGAGCCTGCCGACCCTCCAGCAGATCAACACTCCCACCTAGTTTGCTGTCATCTGCAAATTTACTGAGGGTGCACTCAATCCCCTTATCCAGATCATCAATAAAGATATTAAACAAGACCGGCCCCAAAACTGAGCCCTGAGGGACACCACTGGTGACCGGCCGCCAACTGGATTTCACCCCATGAATCACAACTCTCTGGGCACGGCCATCCAGCCAGTTTTTTACCCAGTGAAGAGTACAACATGGCTATGATAACCTCAGCAACTGCCTGTTCATACATTTTGGCAAAGCATCAACAATTTGTGTGGACTGAATATTCCCTGTGAGACCACTGTGCAGTTCACTGCCCTATTTATGGTTACAGCAGGTTAAGAGGAAAAGCAGGAAGAATGCTGCTACGTGAGAAACATCTGGACCTGGGAAAAATAAGGGAAAGGAGAGACCAGAAAAGGACAAAAAGGATTACAGATAAATGGCCAGAGATTCCTGTGTAGCTTACCCCATGGAGGAAACCTTGGGCTGATTAAGCAGCTGTCTCTCCTGCCTGGGTGTCAGTGCAGTTGGGAAAGGAAATCTGTGGGGAGAAATTTCTGCTTAATGCGGAAAAGGTGTCTTGCCTGTCATGAAAATGCCTTCCACTGATGTACTGTGAAGGCAACTCCCCTAAGCAGGGGTGGGGATTAAACAAGTTAGTAGGTGACCAAACTCAGCCAGAACAGTAGATTTTTCATGGATGAAAGGGCTGGGCCACTCCTGTGTTCGACACCGATGGCAAGCTCTGACTGCCAGAGCCGTACTGGTGCTGGGCTACCAAGGTGGTCAGGATCGAGACTCCAGGGGAAGGGGAAACAATGTTGAGATGAGCACAGTCTTACCTGGGAGCTGGGAAAGACCATGCTCTTGTACCTAAACATTCAGAATGAGATTTTAGCCCGTTTTTTCAAGTTGTCTAGGCTCCTGGTTTCAGACATATCTGAAAAAGGACACAGGACCGCACACATCTGATGTGTAACTGATAGGGCTGCTATTCCAGAACCTGTAGAGCTGTTGCTTCTGCCCTAAAGTACTCTTTCATTTCCATCAAGGCAGCCGAATGACACTTATGACATTGCAGGAGTGTGGCTTTTACCTTTCAGTGTCTGCAGTGGGCTGCTCATCTCCCCCCGGGCAGTGTCTCGGGCAAGCGGGGTGTGGAGAAAGGTGAAGGCACTGGTTTTACCTCCTTGCGGAAGTCCACTGACTGTGCTTCTGTCTTCAGCATGGAAAGGTATGGGATATTCCTTACCAGGTATGCTGTAACAGGGCTGCTGCGTGTGCCTTTTCACAGGCAAGGCCTGCAGAAGAGGCAAAGGTCTTAGCAGGAGGGAGTAACAGTAGGCAACACTGAAATGAATGGCTGTGCATAAGCAGGAAAGAAGGTGTGATGGGGTTAGAGCCTCCGACAGTCATGAACTTGCCTAAACACTTGAGCTGGACTGAAATACCAAAGAGGCTAAAGAGAAAGGACTCACCTGGCAAAATCCTGCTTATGGATTTTTGAGGGTTTTCAGTATTACCTGGAGGGGGAGGAAGGACACCTCTCAAGTGAATTGCTGATTAATTAGACAAGACAAATGCCAGCCTTAATGCTGTAATGAAGAGAGTCATCTTCTAACACTTCACCCATACACTTGACAGTTCCCATGGTACTTCATGCTGACAGGCCACATGTTCTTGCAGAGTGAACATCAATACAGATTATCACCTACCAAGAGCTGTCACGCACCCATACTAGATACAACATCCTCATTTCTGGTCTCAACGAGAAACAAGCTTCTAAAATATTGGTATCGTGTTGAATTTTTAAGAACAGATATAAATTAAAGCTATATACACAGCTGGTAATTACAAACACAAAAAGGGAAAGTGTGAAAAATCTTAGTGCTGACATAAGTAAAGGCAAAAATGAAGATTGTGATTATGGGAAGGAAATATTTAAACACAGAGCAGAGGTGGCAAGTGTCATTCTTGAATCTTGACGTATATCACACGGCAAGGATACTCCAAACAATCTTAATACTGTACATATGATGGCAGATACAGGGAGTTTTCCAGAATGCCATGGAAGCTCTTGCCTATTGAACAATATGTCCACAGTGAGATACTTAGAATTTTTTTCTGGAACTTAAAAGACTAAAAGAGAATTAATAAACTATTGTGAAAGATAGAAGGTACACTTCAAAAACAGCCTCTTCTTCTTATTGCCTACATCAGCTGACTTCCTGGAGTGCTCCATTTGTCTTTAAGTGTACTCTTAGAGAATCCCGTTGAAGACTTAAGAGCCCTCAGTGCTATCTTTTCATCTTCTTACCCTGCTGCCTGCTTTTAGGCATCTGCAGCAGAGTCACATGCTTGGATGAAAATGCCATCGCTCTGCTCCTCCTGCTTTGCAGGCTTTACCCTTCTCAGCGTTCAGGTGTCTACTCATTTCTCATGCAGCACATCATCCTAGACTTTTGTGACTTAGAACCTAAAGTGCCTTTTTTTTTTTTTTTTTTTAATTCTACAATTACATAGTTCAACAAGCAAATAAACCAAGATGGGAATTAAGATCATAAATGAAATGTGAAACATCACTACAGGCAACTAGGCAACTAGCTAGCCTAAAACTCCTGCTCGGTGACCCCAAAGCTTGGAACATTAAGCCATAACAGCCTGAAAACAGCGATGTGGCCAAGCACATGATTTACAGCCCACATGCACCTTCTCCCACTGCTATGCCCCTTGCTGTGTCTCTTCTATCTGTGCCATGGACAGTTTCTTCTCACTGCTTTCAGACACTTCTGGAACTTACTTATCTCTCCTCTCCTTTTCCTTCCTCACTGCTGTCGTGAGTAAGAGCTCACAAAGAACAGGGAAGGAAAAACAGTGAGACGGGAAGAAGAGGCAGAGACAGGTATCAAAATGATGAGTGGAAGAAAAGAACCTGGTTAATTCTGCCTTGATGAAGTAACAGGATCAGAAGCAAGTTTAGGAGAAGGCTTCCTGGACTCACTTCTATCACACTCCTTCAAGATTGTCAGCCCTGCAGAAGAGAGCACAGCAGTAGCTACTCAGCTACAGGAGGCCCTATATTTTCACTGTCTATTTAGAACATTATTTATTGCCCTGGCCTAAAAGGAACCATTACACCATCTAATCTCTGACTGCAGAAATATCCACGGGTGCTCAAGGCAAGGCTGGGCTGTATTAAGGTTGACTCAGTAGAAGGGCATGTCCTTTTTTCAGGCTTTGACTGTTACACTTACAGCGCTGATTGGCCATTAATCTTAAAAGCAATTCATCTTTCTCATACTTATTGATTAAAAAAACGTAGAGTACCAGACAGTGACATTGTTATTGACCTTGAGAATTCTGCTGTTGTTGCCAAAAAGGCAAAATAAGCCACACTTGCCTACAGTTGTTTTGTCAGAAAGCTTGACTCCCACGTTTCCTTGCAAGATTTTGATTTTCCATGATAACATGGAAGAAGAATTAGTATGGCTGGCACAGCCCAACCAGAGCAGCTATAATCGCCTTGCTGTGTTTCCAGGTGAGTATTCCTGTGAACTTATACTACCTTGAAATAAATGGAATTGCCAGCTGTGTCAGAGATCTTTATCTCTAAGGAATGTTGCTTTTATTGGAAGAGCTGAGCGAAGAGCTCTCTTATGAATCTGAGAGTGGAGATTAGACTTGTTGCCTTTAGATTAAACCTCTCCTAATTAACCTTCCAATTAACCTCACATCGCTCCTTTGAACGAGACTGTAAATACAAATGATGCTACATTCCCTTTTATCAAAGAACAGATTTTGCTAGATAGAATTGTGATATATGACCATAATCTACAGAGAATTATATTTGCAAGAATTTTTAACTCTGCCATTAGTCACCAGGGTGAACAGAGAAGGCACAGCTGCTATGACAATAACAAAAAGCAAAGCATGAAATTTTATAATCATAGTTTTCTTTTGCAAAGAAGTGAGCTCTGAGATGCAGGATCACTTGGAAATGCTGGTTGCATTTGCCCGGTTTGAAGAAATCTTGAGTAGAAAACTATGCCATTGAGAAATTAAGGAAACAAAACATAACCAACCAAGTATCCTTAAGACAGGAAGCAATGGATCTGCAACAACCATGCGGTGCTCCAAATGAAATCTTCCTCTCACTCCTGTGAGGAGAAGCAGATCTACTCCAGAGGATTTTTTGCGTGATTCCTATTATGCTGAAATACCACCCTCTCCTATTCCCGTCCTCAGCTAGAACAGTGCCTATCTTTTTTGCCTTCTCAAATATTGCTTTTTCATTTGTGGAAAGCTCTTTCAGTTA
This sequence comes from Numenius arquata, assembly GCF_964106895.1. Classification (NCBI taxonomy): domain Eukaryota; kingdom Metazoa; phylum Chordata; class Aves; order Charadriiformes; family Scolopacidae; genus Numenius; species Numenius arquata. The sequence goes on along the minus strand of NC_133585.1, from coordinate 20,560,202 downwards.
GAGACAATGTTCTGCTGAAAGTTCTCTGGTGAGATTGGAAATTGTTTAAAAACTGGAAAAAGCTCTGTGTGAAATTTCTGTTTATGAGCTACAATTGAATCAGAACTAATTTTCCTCTTCTCACTTTTTTGGTTGTATATTGGTGCCTTTGTATTTGAAGGATTTCACTGTTACATGACCTTGCTGAGTAACTTAATCTTTATTGTGTAGCTGGTTTCCACTGGGCAACAGTGGTTGCCAGAGATGCAAAAGAAACTGGGGTAGATTACCTAGGCGCTAGTGGGACCATCATCTGCTCAGTGTACATAGCCAACTACCAAAATGTAGGTCCAGCTCCATATTCTCCCTGATGCACAAAGAGAACATGGACAAGGCAGTCTGCCACACCTACCCAAACAAACCATCATGCCATCATTGATACTGAGCTACTTCACCCTTTGAGAATTCGTATTCCTCTGCTAGAAGGCTTGATGGAAACACAGGAAGACCTTTCATGCCAGATTCTTGTCAAGGCAACACATCCTTCCTAATTTTATTGGCCAAACCAAGAGCACAGGGAGCTCTGGCACTCTCATCTGATACTCTTTCTCTATTTCTGTTGACTGTATCTGTTCTTCATGCTGCAGCAAGATGCAAGCCATGTTTCCTCAGCTCTGTTCTTGGAGCTATCCCTGCTCTCCCAGGTATAAATCTCTCCTTGAGGAGCCGCCTTTCTTCTCCCACCACTTCATTTATAGCCCTTCCTTCGGTTCCCATGAGCTGCAAAGTGTCCATTTCATTTAAAGGCTGCTAGCTAATGTATCTCCCATGTGTTACAGCAGACTTTTTTCAAAAGATTTAGGTTTGCATTTGATTTTTTTAAACATGTATTTGTATATACATGTTTCACTGCTCTTCCAGAACTAGAACTTAGAAATGCCAAACTCTTACTAAGAGAAGAGATATGTCTCACTAAAATCCATCTCACTGAAATGTTCAGCTTACTTTACTAAGCAAAAGGAACTAGCAGTGCACAGAAGCCTACAGAGGAATTTAAATATTACTCAAACTCCAGGAAAAGGTAGCAATTTTAAGTTATCTCGCCCATTTTTTTGGGCAGCACTTTAGCAACAAGTAACATTTCATTTTCCCACACAGTAATTCAAAACGTATGAGTGTTTTTTCTTTCTGTTCCCCAGCCTACAATTCAAGCCAGGAATGTTGTATTTTACAAAGCAGTGATGCTAGCATATGTTACTGGGCTACCACACTATGGTACCAAGAATACATACATATATGTACGTAGAAATAACCACCCTTACACAGGCTCTATGATTTTTGAATACCAGGATAAAGCTGAGAATGACAAACAAGAAAGAAAGAGGAATAAGAAAATACCTGGTTTACTGTGAAATATGATCTTCCTTTTTTCTTTGCTCTTCGGTCGAAGAAAAGTTTTATAGCCACAGCACCCTCAAGTTCTCTGATATATTTGTGTCTCTGGACTGAATTCTGAACAATAGGGCTACAATTAACAACAACACAGCACTATTAGAACTGTCCTAACAACTTGAAATTCAGACTTTTCAAAGAACATGTGTAGTTCACCTGACAAAAATAGCTACCATGGGGAGCTAAAATATTTGAGAAATGAAAGAATATCTGCAGTTAAACAAGCTTCCTTAGCCCTGTGCTCAGCGCTAGAGCTGAAAGCAAACAGATACAGAAGAGCTGTTCTCCCTTGGTATGTACCATGCAAGTAGTTAGTGGTGACTCTCTTTATCCTCTGCATCATCATCTATCAGCCATCACGGGAAAAAAGTAAAAAGACCGTAAAAAGACCATGAGTGTAAACACAGGTATTTCTGTAGTTGTAATTTTCAGGATAACTTGTTTATTTAGACTCCAACTTTCTATAAGCAACTTATATCTGTATTGCTGAACTTTCCAGACCAAATTGTCTAACAGCGTACAAAAAGCATGAGCTTTTTGTCCACAGAGGCCTGCAGGCCCACGTGTGTTGCCGACGGGCACAGCAGTGCACCTCTAATAGAGGTGCCTGTATAAAGTGCTCATCAGGATTCAGCCAGCCAAAATCTGCTAAAACAGGAATTAAGATGGAATTCAAGGCCATAACTTCAAAACATGTCCATAAATATTTACATTTGCTCCTTCAATTTTTGACAATTAAATAAAATGGCAAGAATTAAAAGAAAGGTTGCATTTGTGTATTTTAAGAACAGTTTAGTTCCCAGAATCAGAGCTTTGCAAGGAGCTTATGATGCAAACGAACATTCTACCAGATTAACACTTGCAGAGTATCGAGGAAGAGGGTTGAATGGTCCCTGAGAACAGAAGCAAATGCATTGCTTTCAGCCAAAGGAAGAAAAAAAGGTTCATTATTTATTGTCAGAAGAAAAACCGAGCAATCATTTAAGCATATACATCTCATTAGTTAGCAAATTTTCCACAGGGGAAGATTTTTGTCATTCTTTAGAATTCAGTTAACTCGAGGTATTTTAAAAATATAAAAAAACAAATACAGAGGAAAAAAAAAATTTACAATGGGAGAGGGGTCCTTCAGGATGCCACTGTAACCGAGTTCAGCACGCTGTTTATCCTGAAGGACAGCAACTAAGCCCTGGCTCTTGCTTCTCAGGATCACAGATTATAAAAAAAGGGTCTCCATTAATTTAGCTCTGGACTCTGTCCTTCTGAGACTTATGATATACTTCTCTTTGTAGATAATAACACGCATCCAGGCTGTGTAAGATTGTGCAAAACATCACCAGCATTTCAGCCTGAGTCTTTATCTCAGTCTTGGAAGTCCTCTTACAAGGCTATTGTCGGGGTTAAATTCTTTCACTCTTCCTTAGTGAGACTATTTTTGCATTTCTCTGTGGGTTCTCTCTAATCTTAGTCTATCTTTTGAGCTGAAGGCTTCGTCTTGTTGCTTCTCAGATGAATGCACTATTTGTGCTTAACAGATAAATGATGACCATAGAGAGCTACTTACCCAGACTATGTGAGCAAAGGTCTTACTGTAAATGCAAAGCACTGCATGCAAATTTGGATTGGATTAAGGACTTCACAACTGAAACAGTTTTCATACATTTGATGTATTATTTTTATGGCTACTCGTTATTTGGATTTAGTTTTGCTAAGGCTGGTAGAGAATAAGATCACTAAGCCAGTACTGTTACAAACACAAATCCTGTGCTCAAGATCAAACAGAAAGGAAATAGTTCTTTTTTTCTTTTCTTTTCTTTTTTTTTTTTTTTAAAGGACGACTGCAATAGGCGTTATAAACATATATAGCACGGCCAATATGATACCAGGAGAAAAAGCAAATGAATTTGCCTCCATTTCAGACAAATAAGGAGAATTCTAACTTTTTGTTCTACACAAACAAAAGGGACAAGAGAGATAGTGGTCAGCATTTTCTGGCTTTTATTTCCACACTGCAATACTGGCCAGTCCTCAGACCATGTACTGCTTGACACTTCCCTTTAAACCATTTAATGGCTTCCTGCTAAATCAGCTGCTTCTGAAGTAAGATTTTCTGTAAGACTAAATTACTACCAAAAAAAAAATTCAAAAGACAGACCACTGCCCCTGCCCCAGTAAAACAAGTAATGCTCTAGTATCCAAAGCTAAAATATGATAGAAATTTAATATATAAGAAAGCATTGTGTGTTCTTATAAACCTTTTGCAAGATCTGCTCACTTGTTGAATTTAGGATTCAAAGGAATACTTTTTTATCGAACAACATTTGAACTGACTTACAGTTTACCACCTTTGAACTCCTTTTAAGTTTCTATCACCGAACCTCATGGTCTTCCATCCTGAGGCTGAATCCATATTCATCTTGGAAAGCAACGACTGGGCTATTCCCACATAAATAAGGATATCACCTCTGCTCGTTCATGGCAATGCCTGCATCTCTGATCACGATAAATAAAAGAACATTGTTCCAGGCTGGGATTAACTCTACCATACTGGCCAAGGTAGATCTGGGAAAATGGCATTTAAGTGTCCTCATTTTTAACTTCACTGACATCTACCAATTGCACCCTCACTTGATACAATACGGCATTTTCATAGTGTGAGGAGAAAGAACTGAATCCAACGTGCCTGTGTCCCACCCCAGTGCTTTAACCCAGAGTCTACCTACTCCCTCTGTCTTTGGTGAGCAGAACGTATCTAATCACTGAGCAGGTGGTTGCACACGAAGGATGGGGGAAGGAAAAGGCTGAGTTGTTTGGTCTGTGAGCTGGACCAGAAACAGGTCTCTCAACCTCTATTACCTCCCATAGCCTTTGGAGTGGAGTCAGGAATCCCAGCAGTGAACAGGCACACAGATATCTGCAAGCTTTCACATCCTGACAGCTCTGGACATTTCTCAGTTCCGTTTCCCATCAGCACTGTCTGTGAGGAACTGTTTGGAGAGAGAAGAAAAAGAAAAGAAATTATAAAAAACCCAGAAGCTGATTGTATGTAGAGAGAGCAAAGGTGGTGGCCAGAGGACCTGGAGGAGTGGAAGTAAACTTAGCTTTATTATCTCACACATATACTGCTTTAATACAACATAAAGAAGGTCTAAAATGTGTGAAAGGGGCCAGGCTGAACCAGTACAGCCATGAATACACAAGCCAGGAAGAGGAGGACTTACGTAATGAAGGAAGAAAGATCCACAGTCCCTGCAGGCAATGTGATTGTCTAATACCAATGAAATGTCTTGAAGGAGAAAAAGGGGGAGTTACTCTGTTATTAACTGCCATCATAGAAAGTCGTATCTTCCCAGTTTAAAACACAATTCATTCTACATTGGGTGTACATACAAACAGATGAGGAGGAAAGCTGCAAAAGTTGCACATTATAGACAAAAATATATAGAATATGGACCAAAATATTTGGGTCTGCAGCAGCCCACTACTTTGCCTTTCTCCCCTCATCCCCTTCTCTTCATCTGCCAAGCTTCATTACTATCAAATGATTACAGCGAGCTCACACATTTTTCTGTTTCATCTGTAAGCCTTCTGGCACAGAGGGTTTGTTTTCCACTATTTTTGATCTTCCTGACATAATCTGGGCTAGTGGAAATAAAAAAGTCAAACCAAAACTCAACAACAGGTTCTCAGCATGAGGGACCGCCCAGGTCAGTACACTCAGTAGCACTGTCAGGTGTTCCTTCACCACCAGAATGACAATAAAATAAGCAAAATGAAGTAATGAGAACATTTGAGGGAGAACCTGAAAAAAGCATCCAGGGAATGTTAGCTTTTTATTTCATACAGATACACAACATAATACCACAAACTGTCCCATCCTCTTGCATTAATACTTTGCTATTATTATTCTTGTCTATTTATTTAATGCCTTGGCAACACTGGATTAAATACTCAGTATATATGGATCTACTAGAGGCTGACAAAGTCTGCTTGGAAAGAACCAACTCTGTCAGCATATGGACGTGAAATCAGAAGAGTAGGGATCAGTCCAAGCTGTAGTGTTGCATGGCTCCTGTCACATAACTTATCATAGAATCATCGAATCATAGACTGGTTAGAGTTGGAAGGGACCTTAAAGATCATCGCGTTCCAACCCCCCTGCCCTGGGCAGGGACACCTCCCACCAGACCAGGTTGCTCAAAGCCCCATCCAGCCTGGCCTTAACTTACTGCAAGGAAGCACTGAATATAGTACTCAAAGGAAGAACTGTAACTTCTGCATCTCACGATGGGCTGTGGCTTTTTAGGGAATATCCAAGATGGTGGTGCCGCAGCCAGAAGGGAAGGGATGGAATGTGATGGGGCCACGCACGGCTGTGTGCACCATGTGGGTGTAGGCACCCCAAGTGGAGAAAGGAAACGGTGCTCCTGTGAGCAGATGAGGACGGGGCTTAAGGTTCAGACATGAGGAGCATCTACCACACAAACTGAGTCCAAGAGGTTCTCCAGATACTCAGCCCCATCTGAACACCAGGACATACACTCTATGGATTTATTAATATTTCAGCCTGATATGTATTTTTAATCAAAAGCTCTTAAAATCCAGTAGAATTTCCAGTTTATATATTCCAGTCCTTAGATGCTTTCATTACTAAATAGTTTAAAGGACACAGACCTTACACAAAAAATTAAAGATTTTAATGATTTACATGGATTTCTAGGATGATGAAGATTCACAAAGATAAGCTGTGTATCTTCTAACTCAGTACCAAAATGCAATTCACCATTTTAGAGAGACAGTTACAAGTGAAAAAGTTTCCATAAACAGGATACATAGTAACATTTTAATAATTTATATCAATTAGACCATTCCAGCATTCCCCTTATATTCAAATCCAGACTGAAACGGAGAAGAAAAATGGAAAAGCAAGCAAAACATTTAGGGTCTCTGTGATACACAGATACTTTTAGAGGGATATTTCCCAGGTTGTCACCAGACAGAAGCCTTGACTTTCAGATCACCAACCTGCCTCAGGGAATCTGTACAGCTGATCACATTGGAAAGAAAGGTCACAGCAGCAGCTTGACATACCAACAGCGAAAACACACACAGCTCTTCAGTATTTCAGTATTATTCACCTGTTGTTTCAGACTGACTACTTGACAACTCATAACTGCAGTCTAGAGGACAATTACATCAAACAAATTAGAAGAGAAGAGAATTCCACATGACTGCTGTATTTAAAAAAAAAAAAAAAAAGGAAAAGTTAAAAAAAGGGCTACTCTGTGTAGAGACAAATCAATTTAAATTCTAATATGGAAGGAGGAAAGGATTCCAAAGTGAAAAATCAAATGTTGAAGGCAGAATCATTGATAAATATTAAGAAAGATTTTTGGTCTGGTGGTGGGGTTTTTTGTTGGGTTTTTTTGGTTTTTTTTTTTTTCTGTTTTTTTACTAATTGTATCTGAAATAGGCTCAGGAGATCAATTTTTAAGCTAGTGTCCCTTGACATATTGGGAATCAAGGTGCAAATTCCCTGCCGTGATCATTTTCTCTGTGTGACTATGAGACATTTAACAACAGGTATCTACAGCAATGAATGGAAATTACTCTGGGAGAGAAAAAAAAGTAAATTTCCTAAAGGTCCTTTAGATGTTTTCAAACCTTTCCTCTCTTAGACTACCAAATAAATAATTTAAATTAACTGAAAATTAACTGGCAACTCTGGAACCTTGTGGTTAAGGGCTTGGGAAAAATGATAATAAATGATCTGACTTTAAAGATCACAATGCCTCCCTTGTCTTGCAGAATAGGTGAGAGAGTCCCAGCAAAGCTTCTGAAAGCTCTGCTCCCTGTTTGACTCCCTGGTCAAAAAAAATCACTGAAGGCAAAGGCTTTCATGCACTGCACTTGAAAATATGTATATTTTAAAATCCCCAAAGGTAGATATATAACACTGTGTGAGTTACTGTATTCAAACTATCTGGATTAAATATTTCAGTGAATAATGTTCACACTGAAAATTAAAGTGGCCCATAGCAGTCTACGTATGCATGACTAACCAATGTACTAGTTGTTAATTTTTATCCTAGATTGAGTATGACAACTGTTTCCATTCTGCGTATCAATTTCTACTACATTTATGGTAGGTAATAATTAATACCGTTAAATCAAAAAAGTTTATAGAACCATGTGAACTTGGCTTCTGAAATATTCTGCCACTTGATATATCAGGTTACTTAGTGGATTTCCATTATGCTTGATAGTATTGGGCAGTTAAACATAATTCTTACTTAACAGAAATGTATTGCATACTGTGATGAAAGTAGTAAGGCATTTTTTTGTAAAAAAAACCAACCCTACAAGCTCTACCAAGTTGAATTAAGTACTTAGAGGCAGATAAGAGCAGCTGTGCAGCAGCTGTACAGTTAGTGGCTTGCAAGACCGATCGAAAACTGAGTCCAGACTAATCAATTCCAAATGCAACCGATATGTCAAAGCTGGCAGGAAAGTGAGAACAGACACTTGCGGGGGCTGGACACTAGACTGTGAACGGGAACAAGACAAAAAGTTCCAAATTTGGGCTTTTGCAAATACATATGTGCTCAGCAGACAGAAATATAAACGACTCCCAAAAAAATCTCTGAAACACACCATCATGTACTAAACAAGTTTTTACTTTATAATAAGTATTTGTCTTCTAATAGCGTCTTTGAAACCTGTCTGAACTGTCGGAAGCCAAGACACACCACTGGAGGGGCATCTCTTTAACACACCACTGCTGTGCTACCAATCTCCTTCTTGGGAGCACTGTGGCTGGGAAAGTCCCTCTATTATTATTATCTACCAAATTCATTGCTTTTATTACCAAAAAGATTTATTTTTTTTCTTCCCTTACTGATTTTTTCTTGTGGGATGAATGCTACCTGTAATCCTGAGACTTCACAGCATGTTTTCTCTCGAAGAATAGATTAAGCTAGTAACTGTTTTGTCTGTTGAGTACATAAGAGGTATGTTTGTCTGGCATATGAAAGACAAATATTTGACTTCCAGCTCTATCCCCTTCAATATTTCACATCCAAAGGATGTGCCCTATCAACTGGGCCAGAGACCATTTCTCTCATACTTGGATTCTTTATTCTTAGAAAGTGTTCCAAAGGGTTTCTTTCCATAAAGAAACAAATTATTTGGAAATCTGATTAACATTGATTAAAAAAAGAAGACAACTCATCAGGCTTATTTGTGTGACCCCGGACACCCAAAACTATTCCAGTAAGACCCAGATTTTAAGTCACAAATCTGACAATCTTACTGACAATTTGCTCCTCCTGTTCTCGGCAGGCAGTTATTGCCTCATCTCAGAGGCAGACAGCTCCTGGTCTGCTACCGGTAGAGTTCCAAAATCTTCATCTCAGCACATTTCTCGTCTAGCTTTTCTACCTCACCTCCCTGAAAAGCACCTAGGTGAAAACAAACAGCTAGGCAGAACCAGAGGGACCACATATTGTCTAAACACAGAAACTCCCACATACCAGCTGGAGAATGTTTGCACAGTCTCTACCTTTCTGTCTGCCCTCTCAGATCTTACCTTTAGAGGAGGCCAACGAAACACTTTCAGAAGCCAAGGAATTACAGCTGGATTAAAGAAATAAATCAACCACAATCAACAGTAATATGAGTTTTATAATACTACACACTTCATTCTTTAGCCCCTAATAACACCTTTCTATTCCACATATACTAATTAGAGAGAAAACTCATCCCCTCTTCCACAGTTAACAGTTTCTTTCTATTGCAAGAGCCAGCTATCTTTTTCCTATCAAATTTGTCTCAGTCAGCACTTGGCTCCGAGTTTGCCATTGTTCTGTCTGCTGAGGAGACAGTGCAACCCAAAGCTCACCCACTTTTTCCAGATATAATCAGCTGGTCTAATAAAAGATCCTCAGTATCTCTTCCTATAGATCTTGCATCTTTCAGACCTCTGTGGTAACACAATTACAAGCTCACTTTCTTTTTACAAGCTCACAGTTCCTTACTGCAGTGTGCTTCTCTTTCAGTATCAAATAGAGTTGCTTTATTCAGCCTCTTTTGAGGTTTGCTGCAGTAATCAGGATGAAAAGTCCACAAAGTTCGTTAGCAAAGGGTCATATTTAGTACCCAAGTTGTATTTTCTACATCTACCTCGCTTGTTGAGCAATCTCTCGATGTTTAGATAATATATACAACATATGTAAGAGCCAGCACGGCAAAGGCATACTGGAAAGCCGCTCTGATGTAGGAGGTTTATCATTATCTGATTTGATGCACGCTTTATACACCCTTACTGAATACAGATATTTTTTTTTGAGGCTGCTTGCAAAATCCAGAGAGTATGAAATAAGGTTTACCCCATGCTGGAGCCCTGTGGCCTGGGAAGAAATTTCTGTCTCTAAGAGTGGTGTCCTATTTTCACACACAGTTTCTTTTTGCTGTATATGTAGCGTAGTGACTGCTTTTTATGCAAAGTTTTGTGATGAAAAAATCTAAGTCCAGTCATGCTAGGAATGAACAACTGGCAAATATGGTAAGCAAATGCGTTACTTCAAAGATAGCAGTAGGCTTTTTGAAATCCTTTGAATGAGCTACCAGTCTTCCTGTTTGAATGCAAACAGTATACATGTGTTACTCCCCTAGAGTCCAGTTCTTGTTTCCAGCCTCTCCAAATCTTATTTTTGATATTTTTTACCCTGACATGTCAGGGTGAGGAGGACTGATCAGCTGAATACAGTACTGCCATGAACAGAGGAAACGCACATCTGCCTGCACTCATTCCAGAAAATAAACTCCATCAAACTCAGGAATTCAGGATCACCTTTATCACCCCTTGGAAGGATTTCAGCATTGTCTGAAATTTATCCATCTACTGATACTTCCTTATATCCTTAAGACGAACCTGGGCACAGAGGGCTACGTACAGCATCTGACCTGCCAGTGACTAACACGGAAATGTTTACTGTCATTGCACAGAAAGAACTCCCAGTTTCTGCACTGGAGAGTCTCCTTCTGACCCCTGGAGTACCAGATGCCCACGCTTGCTTCTCAGAGAAGCAACAGACCATTAATGGGAAAATTTCACACCCTATGGAGACAATTTAGCCTTTCCAACAGTTTTCTGCTGCTGCTTTGGCATCCCCTTCTTGTTCACTGCCTCTTCACTCTGTAACTTTTAGAATAGTGTTAGAGAGCAACAGATATTTAAAAGTAGGTACTGAAGACTCCCAAACAATGCAAGGCTGATGATCATCTTGCAAATCTTTCTCCAAGACCTTGGGAAGTTTTATTCTTGGATAACTAACAGCAAGAAGGCCAAAACCCAAAAGAATTCTGCTTAGTGAAAAGTAGCTAACAGTTGGGAAGGTACTCCAGATATCCTGGTCTGTGGAATCATGGCTATTGTTGGATGCAGGTTACTGCTAAATATCTTGTTGGTATGAATTGTACGGTGGCCTTTATGTTCCTATATTAATACAATGGCTCTAAGAATCGGATACACAGTATTGCAACATTGAAGTGTGCAAGTTCTGCAGCTCGGAAGGTTCTTTGTCAATGTGGTGGTGCTATTGCAGGATAAAATGAGCCAAGGGTAGATGGATAGCTCTTGCCAAGATCCTAGCACAGCATGATGCACAAAACAGAGAATGAACTTACTAGAGAAGAGCCACTTGAGCAAACTGTCTCTACACGCTTTGAGGAAGGCTTAAATTTAGGCCTGGAAAAGCTATTTAGCCATTTACTATGGGGGATTGGGGTAGTTCTGCAGTGTGAACATCAGGCTTACATCCTCTCTTCGCAGCTGTTGAGCAATCAGTGTGGTAATTTGGTTCTGCACACACCTCTAGAGGACTGGCTCTGTCATAGGTCTACTGAAGTCCCCCAAATGGTAAGCTTAATTACCAATTGGTTATCATTACCACCAGGTAAGATGGCACGCTATCAACTAGTGTGTCATGCCCAAGGTGTGCTACCAATCCAATATTCAGTGGAGTAATTCATGTTAACACTGGAACATGTACTGGATGAGCTACATCCAATCTCTCATTCCTGTCTTTCTCCTTTATGTTGAAGAAGAAATTAGGTACTCTCCTCTCTGCCAACACCACCATGTTTTTACCTGCTCATCAGTATTAAACATGGTACATATTACATTTGTGATTCAATTGGATTTATACACAAGGAGCAAAAGCAGCCAAAAGGAGTCTTACAGCATTACATCCTTTCAAAAAATTTTGCAGACAGAAAATATTAAAAAAAATCGTTCCTTCTAGAGGCAGGAAAGAAACAAAAGGTCTCATAGTCTGAAAATCAAGCCGTAACACCTCAGCAGTTAGCAATAAATAAAAAAAAAAATAAGGGAGGGGGAGGGGAGAAGAAAAAAAAACAACCCCCAAAATGATGTACTTGGTATGACAGGTCTGGATTAGCAAGATCTTCAAAACATACGAATGCAAGCAAGAAAGAGACCAGATGTTGTCAGCATCATAACATGTATTTTATGAACTAGAACATTATCTGTAGAGTTCTCCAAAGAATACCTGTAATCTACATATTTTCCTCAAATAAATCCTGCTATTTAAAATCCATTCCCTTCTCTTTTAATACGTGACATGGATGTAAGCCACCTAAACATGAATGCAGTCAAAGATCCTTTTATTATACTTTACAGCAGTTCAGACTGTAATGGAAAGCCTGGGTTATGCATCTAATTTTTAGCTGTACTGGATACATGATTGCCTTCTTGAGTGGCAATCACAAATTATTGTCAAAGGGCAACATAAAGGGCATTCAGATTTCAATGACTGAGCTCATTACGACATTTAGAGCACTTACCACTTATTGTGGGTTTTGCTGATTGCTGCTTATCCACAGATTGCAAATATTGCAGAGCACCTTAGACAACCAGAACCATTTTCTTCCAATTCTACTTATCTCAGCCAACGCCTTGCTTTGTAGGTAATTTGACTGTAGTAAGCAGACCTACAGGGAAAATTCAGGAGAATACTGGAAGTCAGCCTGAGTTAGGTGTGACATCAACTGCCCCACCACACACAAAGAAGTTGAGGTCAATTTATGTGAAAGAAGACGCTGAAATGCTACAGACTTCTTGAAGGACTGAAGGACCAAAATGTCTGATTTTGCCACAACTGGAATCCAGTAAGCCATTTCAAACCTTCTCACCGCAAGAGAAGTACCAAAGAGAATTCAACTGAAGTACATTTCCTTGGAGGAACAGAAGCAGAAGAGGAAAGGGCTGGAGCTAAGGCCTTGCTGCAGGGCTACAGTTCTATTCCAGGGCAATTCTGAAAACGTTGATAATTCCATTTCAGAGTAGCAATTAAATCTTCTAAATATCTTCTTAAAGAGGTAGAATTATGAAGAAATTATTTTTTTTCAGTCTAAAGCCTAACCTGTTAATAACTTCCATTTAGAGATTTTAAAAGTGACTGTACGGATTTGATGGGTGGACTGTTCAGTGGATAAGGAATTGGCTGGATGGTCGCACCCAGAGGGTGGTACTCAATGGCTTGAAGTCCAGATGGAGAGCAGTGACAAGTGGTGTCCCTCAAGGGCTCATGCTGGGACCAGTACTGTTTAACATTTTTATCAACAATATAGACAGAGGGATTGAGAGCACCATCAGCAAATTTGCAGATGACACCAAGCTGTGTGGTGTTGTCGATACACCAGAGGGACGGGATGTCATTCAGAGGGACCTGGACAGGCTGGAGAGGTGGGCCCAGGTGAACCTCATGAGGTTCAACAAAAGCAAGTGCAGGATTCTGCACCTGGGATGGAACAATCCTCAGTATAAATACAGACTGGGGGATGAGGTATTAGAAAGCAGCCCTGAGGAAAGGGACTTGGGGGTGCTGATGGATGAGAAGCTGGACATGAGCAGGCAGTGTGCACTCGCAGCCCAGAAGGCCAATCACATCCTGGGCCGCATCAAAAGATGCATTGCTAGAAGATCCAGAGAGGTGATTCTGCCACTTTGCTCTGCTCTGGTGAGACCTCACCTGGAGTACTGTGTGCAGGTCTGAAGCCCTCAATATAGAAAGGACATGGACCTGATGGAGCGGGTCCAGAGGAGGGCCACTAAAATGATCAGGGGGTTGGAGCACTTCTGCTGTGAGGACAGGCTGAGGGAGCTGGGGTTGTTCAGCTTGGAGAAGAGGAGGCTCCGGGGAGACCTCATAACGGCCTTCCAGTACCTGAGGGGGGCTACAGGAAGGCTGGGGAGGGTCTGTTTACAAAGGCCTGCAGTGACAGGACGAGGGGCAATGGCTTTAAGCTGGAGAAGGGGAGATTTAGATTGGATATTAGGAACAAGTTCTTTACTCTGAGGGTGGTGGAACACTGGAACAGGTTGTCCAGGGAGGTGGTTGAGGTCCCTTCCCTTGAGATATTCAAGGTGAGGCTTGATGAGGCCCTGGGCAACCCCGTCTAGTTGGGGGTGTCCCTGCTGACTGCAGGAAGGTCGGACAGAATGATCTTTGCAGGTCGCTTCCAGCCTGGGCCAATCTATGATTCTATGATTCTACAGGTGAGTTAGTGGGGTGTTGGATGGCTTTGTGGAGACCCACAGTCAAATCCCTCCTTGCTGATTAAGCATCACTCCAAGTACAGTAAAATGCTGCTATGGGTATCCACCAATTACAAAATCAACCAAGTGGTGACGCAGGAATGGATCTGTTCCACAGGGCTGGGTTTTATTTAAGTCCCCGGCAATGCTGGTTTGTAAGCAGCGCTCTCTCTGTTTTTGAGAAAGGGGTGAACACTTTGGCAAGACCTGCAAAGTCAGACACAGGTTTGGTCAGGCCTTGGAGCTTCTGTGAGTAAGAGGATTTCCCAGGTGTGCAGGTCAGCCATCACTTGCACACTAGGGCTTCTCATGACAGTGTCATACACTACTTCACGTATCATTTGCCAGAATTTTTTCTATAACAGGCAAAACATCTATAAAATATCTGGGTCGCTTCCCTGACCCATTAGCAGCTTTTCCTACCAGCTTAATCAATGGTAAGTGTGCCCTGAATATTCTGTATTGTTTGCATGTGTCCTGCTCGCTCCAGCTTTAGTTTGATTTCCCTGCTAACTTCTTAGTGTTAGCTAACACCTCTTGGCAATACAGGTTCTCAGATAATGAAAATAACTGTGTCTAATGCTTCAATTCGAGTGATCAGTAGCTTTCCAAAGCAGAAAGGCACTTAAAATAATGTTTACATCTTATGAACTACAATATTTTGAAAACACACAGTAATAAAGGAATCAAACATTTGTAATTATAGCTTTGCCTTTAGTCTAAATATTTCTTCTTTCTTCCTTACCATACCTGTTTCCCTTAGCCTTACCTTCTTACCTTAATTTTATTTTCATGTAAAACCAACCTCAATAAGTCATCAGTCCATAGCTGGCTCTAAAATGGGATCCTCTACACTCATCTCTCAGACAGTGAAGAGCCTCAAAGACGAAGATTTCAAAACGTCCACAGGAGAGCTACTACAGTATTTCTCTATCCTTCTATACCTATCCCAAGTCTTCCCTGCTTAAAAGTCACAACCACAAAAATGGAGAAAAACTTGTTCACTTCCTTCTTCTATTTTCTATCTAACTTCATTAAGTGCATATTAATAGTAAAACAATGCCCTTTTCCTCAGTTACATTTTTAATCTACTAGCGTCAAAACAATTTGCAAAGCAGATACCAGCCCTTATCCACATCTCTCAGATGTGTGAAATGAAAAATGGAGAAGCTGAGGTCAGAGCCAGAATCCCAGCCCAGGGCCTTCTGTGCTATGGTCATATTTGAGTCTCCATCATGTCTCCACCATGCCGGAAGTCATCAAAATCTACCAACCAGAATTCAAGTTTAGATCGTGCACCAAAATTATTCAACTTTCTTAGTAGATTTTTGCCTAGCTTAGTAGCTAAGGGAATGTATTCGTTTTGTCTAAGAAAAGCAAACAAATAACCTTTGCCTCAGGCGTTACCAAGTATCTTGGACTGAAGACTTGTCAGTTACCAAGTATCTTGGACTGACTCCATCCACTCGGTGGATAAGGAACTGGCCGGATGGCCGCATCCAAAGGGTTACAATCAATGGCTCAATGTCCAGGTGGCGGCCAGTAACGAGTGGTGTTCCGCAGGGGTCGGTACTGGGACCAGTACTATTTAACATCTTTGTCGGTGACATGGACAGTGGGATAGAGTGCACCCTCAGCAAGTTTGCTGATGACACCAAGCTCGGTGGCGCAGTTGACACGCTGGAGGGAAGGGATGCCATCCAGAGGGACCTAGACAGGCTGGAGAGGTGGGCTCGTGCAAATTGCATGAAGTTCAACCAAGCCAAGTGCAGGGTCCTGCACCTGGGACGTGGCAACCCCAGGCACAAATACAAGTTGGGTGGAGAATGGCTGGAGAGCAGCCCCGAGGAGAAGGACTTGGGAGTGCTTATGGATGAGAAGCTCAACATGAGCAGGCAGTGTGCACTGGCAGCCCAGAGAGCCAACCGTGTCCTGGGCTGCATCAGGAGAAGTGTGGCCAGCAGGTCTCGCGAGGTGATTCTGCCCCTCTACTCTGCGCTCGTGAGACCCCTCCTGGAGTACTGTGTCCAGCTTTGGAGTCCTCAACACAGAAGGGACATGGACCTGTTGGAACGGGTCCAGCGGAGGGCCACGAGGATGATCAGAGGGATGGAGCACCTCTCCTATGAAGACAGACTGAGAGAGCTGGGGTTGTTCAGCCTGGAGAAGAGAAGGCTCCGGGGAGACCTTATAACAGCCTATCAATACCTGAAGGGAGCCTACGGAAGAGCTGAAGAGGGACTCTTTGTCAGGAAGAGTGGTGACAGGACAAGGGGCAATGGTTTTAAATTGGAAGAGAAGAGATTTAGATTAGATATAAGGAAGAAATTCTTTACAGTGAGGGTGGTGAGGCACTGGAACAGGTTGCCCAGGGAAGTTGTGGATGCCCCATCCCTGGAAGTGTTCAAGGCCAGGCTGGATGGGGCTTTGAGCAACCTGCTCTAGTGAGAGGTGTCCCTGCCCATGGCAGGGGGGTTGGAACTAGATGATCTTTAAGGTCCTTTCCAACTCTAGCCATTCTATGATTCTATTCTATGATTCTATGATAAAGCCAACTACACAGTGGAAAAAAGCTGGCAGCGTTGAATTTCCTTACAGATATCACAGTGTCTGTCATTTAAGTCATGACCCCATGTTCAAGACCACGGGCGAGGTAAGAAATTTATAGCTTCTTTTTTTAGCCCTACATGGTGTGTATGTGTGCCTCAGATCATGCTACATGGAGTAGGCACACAGACAGGTATTCTCCCAAAGTTTTTTTCTTTTCTTTTTTTTTTTAACCTTCACCAGCTGCTGTACACCTACTGACCTAGAAGATAATGCTGTTTCTCATCAACTGCTTTGAATTTCTCCAGCTCCACCTTCTTACTATTGCCTTTGTCCACTAGAGTCACAGTTAATTTTCTACAGCCTTTAATATCCATGCAGATCACAGGGTTTATTACCAAGCTACACCCCGTAAACTGCTTTTTTGATAGGCTGTCAGCGCTCCCTCTCTCTCAGACATTTTCTCCGGTCCCGTAGTCCTTGCGAAGAACTGCTCTCCAGCTCACTGTACTGTGTTATGATCTGTGTGGTTTATTCATAGGTGCACTTCACGGCACTCAACTGTATCAAGCTGCAGCCTTTACAGGATGGGGCAGGGGACAGAAATATAGCTGTTCATTCAGGTCCACAGGCATCATACGTTTTCTGCAGGTGAAGCTTTTGCCTTTTCATGAGTGCTCCTCAGCAGCTCTGAAGAACTGCTGCAATAACAATTCTCAGTATGGGCCAATGCTTTTTCCACAGACAGAGCAAAACCCTACTGCCAAAAGAACAATGCAGAAAATCCCTGATAAGATCTCTTGCAGAGATTTCCCCATCCCGAGACACTAGCTATAGGGAAGAAATGCATCGCTGCATTTTGCCTGTGAATGAGAAACCTGTCTGCACATTTTAACCGTCCAGCTGCTACTCAAAGATATGGGGGTATATTCAAAGAGAAGTTCAGCAATTAACTACCCTGGATGGTTTGCACTATCCTTTCTTTCTTCTAAAATCTCACTGTGTTTGTTGGTCAGAAGAAACGGGACAGTCTATGTTTTGAGTTCTTCCTGAAGGTGTTGCTAGCCACAGAGACAACCTGATTAAAAACTGCTCCTACCATGTTGGCTGCTCCTCTATCACATGATGCAATGATTTACATTAATAACAGTAGAGTGCAGAGAAGACCTGCTGAGCCTTTAATAAACTTCCTTTTTCCAATCACTTAAAATGTTCTTTAAAGTTGCAACTGAAGTAATACAAAGCCTGCATAACAGTATACTTGACATTTACGATCTTGGCAATAAATCTGATTTTCATTTTTACAATGTCTGCTTTTGATTAATTGTAAAAAGTTTACTATAAATACTTTAAGAGAAACAGTGGAATGGTTAATAAACTATATTCTGCACGGCAATACTTTAAATTATAATGGAGTAAATGCCTTAAACCATGCACGTTAAATTCAAAGTACTACAAAAAGCCAAATGCTCACAAATTCAACTTTCATTATTATTCTCATTAGGGAATAATTGTGAATTTCTTCCAGCCTTGGCATTTATTAATGTAATGCATAATTCTGTACAGGTTTAAGTTAAAAGCTCCACTGTTCAAATGTAAGCAATGTTTGTAATGCATCTTTAAACCCCTTATTTTTCATAGTACAGCATGATTGTTAGAACAGCAAGAGATTGTAATCGAGACTTGAAAGTCTAAAAAAACCCACCACTATTATTATTATTTTTTAGCATGATACAAGCGGAACCCAAGAAGTGCAATTATGCCAGGATTCTGCAGCAGAAAAGACCTGGCATTGGGATGTGTGGGGTGCATTTTTATCACTTCAGGAAACTGTCTAACCTGCTACTCGTGGGTCCTTTTCTGGGAGGGTGCCAAAGCTGAAGGGTGATAGAACTATAATGAACAGCTCCGAATTAAATTATGCTGTTGTAATGTGGCATTATTTGGCATATATGATTTCAGTGCAATTAAGAAAACAGATAGATAGCCCACAGCAGGTGGTTGGTGATGTACTAGTACCAGATAAGTTGGCCTGCCGACAGAAAAACCCGGCAAGAGAAAAAATTCTGCATACAGAAGCAGGTCTGCTATCCAGTCCAGTAAACATAAAGATGCATTATTACAGGAATAACTGATATTGCAGAGAATTAAAATAGCTACTGCGTAAACGTTTCTGAAGTGTTTGTCTGACTCGATGCAGAGGCCAGAACCAGACCTGTGTAGCCTTCAAATCTCATTAGTACCTCACCAAATTGGCGTGAAATGATGCATGTGCCATGATTTGTTCCTCTGCCCAAGAATTCACTCTTAATTACCGCATGCATCCAAAATCAGCATTTCTAGAAGCTCGTTTTGCTTGTGATTCTGCCACTTGTAGACAGTCCTACCACATTCGACAGCTGAAATAAATCAGACTTCATAATAGCTTTGAAGAAGAGCAACCAAAAGTTATGTTCCCAACACTTTCCATTCTCTCGGGTGGTTTTTGGTTTGAATTGTAACTAATTTTTAACATACAAAAAAAATCACTTCTGTTGATATGTCTTTGCCCTAATTGCTTGTGAACTTGTAACATTTTAGAATCAGCCATTACCATCAACATGAGACAGATAAAGTGCTTAACAGGAGAAGAATCAGGTAATTGCTCATTACAGTTGAATACAAAATAAATAAATCACGTCTTCCAAAAGATATCAAATCAGGCCTTCCCAAAGGCCTGACTATTTCATCCATGCATGAACACACGCCAACGCACTTCACAGCTCTTTCAAAATGTTAACTGAAAGCTCTATGCAAACAGGGAGCTCTGTTTACAAACACATGCTCTGTTCCCTCACCCTGAGGCCCGTGCAGACAGGTAACGGCACAGCACAAGGCAGCACAAGAGCTCAGAGAGACCAAGTGTTCAGATGATATAAAAATCTATACAGCCACAGCAGACACCTTGTTTGCATGCACCAAAAGCCATGCACACAGATAAGGATGAACATGGATGTCAGAGGAATCCATTCAATGCAAATTCTCCAAGAATAGGAAAAAGAGTATTTTTAATAGTAGTTTTAATAATATTTTTAATTAAATATATTTTTAATATATTTAATAATGGCTATAGATGGACTTGAAGTATTTATGGTGACTCAAAACAATGCTGAAAACTAGCCCAAGCCTTGAGAAATTTTCATGCTCTGTATTTTCCCTAGAGATGCTGAATTATATGAGTAGCTTATTTTTTAATATTGTCGCTCCTCACTGAGATATGCTGCTCTGCTCCCCACATGACACAAAATTATACTTCTCATCTTCTTTTTCCGTCTCTTCATCACATTTCTACAGACACAACACTAGCATCTACTATCCACAAGCTCTCTTCATTTCAGTCTGTTTAATAATTCACCCCCTTGTTTCAGACCAGAAGTAAACAGCCTCCAGGTAAATGTTTTTCCAGAACTGTACATAAGAGATTCTCCCAGTATCCCTCTACAGGGCCTGCTATCAGCTGCCATTTGAGACAGGTTAGGAGAACTCTGGCTTTGTCCAGTTCGCAATTTCTATGTCTTGGGAAGAACCCAATGAAGAGCAATAACACGAACACCTGGTAAACACGAAGAATTCACTTCCATTGAAGTTCTGAAGGCAAAGCATCTTATGTTTATTGCTTAAAACTGACAGCTCTTCAGAGTAGAGCTCTTCTCTGTCCTTGAAGAATGTTTATTCACAAAGTATTTTAAAAAGAAACTAACAATTGAGATCTTGACAGTGTTTTATCCCACTGCTACCACGAGACATCACCTTCACCATTAATACCAGAAAACATCAAAAAAACCCCAAGAATACCAAATAGTACAAGAAACTACAAGATAACTTGAAGTTGTCTAAGACTGGATTCTAATTGGCAAATCTCATTACAAAAAGCCAAAGAAACTATTAAACCGAAGAACAGAATCACAAAAAAAATTGCAAGCTTCATACTCTACAGTTTCCCAACTCAGGTAAAATAAGCCATAACCATATTTTTATTTATCAAGTGTTGGTGTGCTGAAGCTGGTTCTCACTCCTCCTGCTATCTTGGTCCTGCCTCTTCTCAGATCCTGTTTTTGAAACTCTCAAGAGCAAGGCTGTGATAATTTTCTCTAAAGCTCTTCATATTCTTGTACCCTGACAGCTCCAGTGACTGGGGACACTATGTGCATCAGAAATGCAGTTACAGACCCCAGAGGGCAGAAGGCAGAAACTTCTCTAAGAAAAGCTCCTGACTGTGGGAACATAATCCTGGACAAAATAAAAAATGCATTTTTACCCATGCCAGCTTCAGATGAGACTGTGAAACCTACTTGTCAAGGACCTGGGAAGGATATTTCAGCTTCAGCCTGTCTCCTGGGGAGCATACCTTTCTGAATGCTGTGCTTTGGCTTTCCATGTCAGACAAGCAAAGCCTTTCAGTCCTCCTACTTTACAACTTACTCCTGACTTCAACACCACAGGTCACATTGCTGCACTTCAGAGGGTCTTACGAGAGCACCAAGCCACAGGAAAACAATGGAAATTTGTAGTGACATAGACCAGCCTTTTTCGAAAGGCAGGAGCACTGCATCTAGAGACACAGGCTCATAGGATAATTTAGGTTGGAAGGGACCTAAGGAGGCCTCTAGTCCAATCTTCTGCTCAAGGAAGGGCCAGCTTAGGGGCCAGACCAGGCTGATCAGGGCTTTATCCACTCGAATCCTGAGAACCTTCAAGGATGTAAAACCCCTCCACCTCCCCAGTTTGTTGTCACTCACAATTATGATGGGAATGCACTACCTCACCTCCTCCAGGTCATGGATAAAAATGTTCAAGTGGGTTGCAGCATAGACCTCCCTCGGTTCTCTACTTGTCACTGGGCACCCATGAAGTTAAAACATTAGCTTAGAACAGAAGAAAAGCCCAAAGCAGACAGAAGTACTGGCAGCATAATTCACTGAGAGTGCCCTAGGATTGTGGCTTTGCCTATTCTGCCCTGACACATCAAGCCAGCTCACTTACATCCTTTTTTGCTTCAAGATCCAGTCAAGCTATATTCATCTTGGCCAGTATTCAGCAAAAGTCTATAATAATTAGCTGTCAAGTCTTTGACTGCTCCTCCACAGCAATCTTACTCACATTCAGCAGTTCATGACAGATCATGCCTAACCCTCTATTTCCTCTAACGAAGAAGAGAATCATCTTTTCAAAGTCAATGAAAAGGCATCATACATATATATTATTTCTATACGTAAGTTTCATTAAAACACGTAATTTCTTCATCTTCTCTGCAATACAGAATCATGTCATAGATAGTTCAGTAATGAGAATCCCACAAATACAACCAGGGAGAAATAGAAAGAGTATTGTGCTCACTGACAGGTCCATATTCCACCCTGATGAACTCAGGTCTTCTTCCAGCAGCAGTGCTGGCTGCCACTGGTCTGTGTTAAAACCAACCTTAAAAAGGAGGGATTATTTCTGGTTGCCCCCGGGGTCCTGTGTCTGATTCCTCAGGCTGTCCTGCAAACAGCTGTTCTGGTGCACTTTCAGGAGTGGCTGTAGGGACAGCAGCACAAACCAGAAGAGCTTCCCCCATTGTCACTGGTGTCCATGGGAACTAAAACACATGTGGGATTGTGACAGTTTATGACAAGAACCATTACATAGACTATTTAACAGATAGCAATAACAACTTTGTATAAGCAGTAACAATCTCCTTTAATAATGATGACGTAAATATTTATTTTATTCAGCCTATATTCAAACTCCAAACTGAGCTTTAGGCAATAATATAAAAATTACACATAAAAAGCCCCAAACATATATATGTAGCATAACTGGTCCCTGAGAGAGAAAGCAATGACTGCGTAAGTCTGTGCATCCTTCTCAAATCCTCTGTGGCTGCTGGCTGGTTAACTGGTACGAGGAATTTCATTTTCCTCATGGAGTCAGAACCCTGCTGGGTGAGGAAATTAAGATACAGTGGAAAGGGGGAGACAAATTTCGCTGCATTTTAAAATCACTACCACTTCTCCAGACGCAGAGAAATGAACAGCCTGGATATGGAAACCTTTATTAGTGATAGGGTTTTAAGGGCTTCCATCGCTTCTGTTAGGGCATTGCTGAAAATTTAAGTATTCCTTCGCTCTGACCTACCTTCCTCTGATTTTTAACTATGTCTTTTTATTTGTTTATGTTTCTAAGAAAAATGAGCCACGGGACTGCACGGCGCAGAATGAGACAACCCCATGCATATATTACAGAGGTTGCTGATACTCTCTTACTAGTGCCATCAGCCACTTGCAATTAGTCCAATTAGTAGGATCTCATGTATTTCCAGCTTAGATCTGAGCACCTTCTGCTCATTGTTCCTATTGCTAAACTCTAGGATTAGAGAACCTTGCTTCCTTGTGACAGGGGACTCTCCATGTAACATTGCAGATCCTGTAACCAGTGATCTGACCTGTCAAGCTCCCTTAGTCCTGTATCGTGTTCTGCTCCAGCTCAGTAAGACACTTTCAGCAACCCAAAAATCCCCTGGGGTTTTGGGGTAGCTCTTTGGGGGTCTACAGAGCAAAACAAGCTTTGCGAAGGAGTTTCCAGAGTTGTTTGTAAACACTGAATATTTTTGGCGCATTCAGTGAAGTAACAATAACCTTTTCATTCTGCCCTCTGTGACACCCTCACCATAGTTGCTATCTTACAGAAAGGAAGCCCACTTTCCAGGAAGTCGGGACGGTACTAGAGAAACATCTTAAGAGCAAGTGTTTTTTAGAGTCTACCCAGGCTGTCTTTACATCATAATTCATAAACATTCATTTCACCCTTAAGTGGTATCAATTTGAGACACCAGAGGTCTGTGGTTACATCCTTGACATTTGCTGGTACCGTTAAGACCTCTGTGACACCTCTAAATTCACCAGCAAATGACAGTGGTAAAACATGAACATCAGCAATTTTTTGATGATGTAGGTGCCTCTCATCCAGCTACTGCGCTTGGATATCCTCAGCTTTGTAATTCCTAAAGCTTATCCAGCTTCAGACTCCATGTTTTTTTAAGATTTTGCAATGATTATAATTACCGAAGCAAGAGAATAAGCAAACACGCTCCTTCCCTTTACTATAAGCAAAGTGACTTTTGCTGCTGCCTTTGCAATGTTCCTGGCATATGCTTCACAAATAGCCACCGTCAACAGAAAGAGCAGCTTGCTGGATAGAAAGCTGGCTCGGTCCCAAAAGCACAGTCATATCCCAACTTCCTCTCAATAAATAAGAAAGTGTTATTTATTGAGAAAGCTTACACTTGAGGAAGAAGCATTTTTACAGTGCTGCTTTCTCAAGCTCAAGAAAATCAGTTTGTCCAAGTTTCCAGAATGTTTGCATCTCTCCATCTGCTGTAGCTAGTGCTGGCGTCACCAAACACTGACAGCAGGGAGCTGCCAAATGCTGTCACTTGCTATTTTTGGTTTTGCAAAAAACAAACCGTGAGAACACATTGTTTTTTAAAATGATGTCACAACATTAAAAAGAAGTTTGCTTGCAGAGTGGTCTTTCTTATTCCCTTTGCAAAAATTTCTCTCTTATGGAAAATGACAGAGAATAAACCTTTGCTGGTTGCTCAAAGCTCCTGGGTGTAATGCCTTAGGCCTTGCAGAACTGTTAATCCTGAAACCCCTCACTCGAGCCAGCTGTGACTCCTTCTGCACACCCTGTGGGAATGGGATATGGATCTGCCACCTCTCTTTCCTTGGTGCAGAGCCACCCAGGACTCATATAACAACCAGCTCAAGGGCGAGTTAATGTTATGCCTGGCAGGGAAGGCCCTCAGAGTTAGGGTAAATCAAACATGTATTACATTATCTGCTTGAAAGCTGCAATTCATGCCATTCCCCAGCTCACCTTGGATCTGGTTCTCTAGGCTTTGCGCTTTATTACCTCTTCAGATGAACTGCTTTACTAAAGCCCTTGGATTATTGATATAAAATCATTTGCTCACTGGAGGTTCCAGAAGCTGGGGCGCTGGGGCTGTTCACCTGACCAGTCCATACGAAAACCAACGCCTGCTTCCAGCTACGCTGCAGCCTGTCTTCTGATCCTAGCCAGCCTATGCCCTACATGGCTCCAGCTTATTCTCTCGATATTTTTTCTCGTTCCTATTTACTGTCTCTTCCCTCTCCTTGGTTACTGACCTTTTTCCTTCTCTCTGATCTTAATCAGAGACCACAACAGTAACGAACCCCTTCAAACATGCAGAGGTAAAGCTGCTTTCCAGAACCTGCCTGTAGTGATTGTGGATTGGGTAGAACATGATCTGAGCTCACCGCCACCAGTCTCCTCTTTTTGACTACGTGCTGGGTTAACGCAGATTCTCATCTTTACTGTACACTGCTACTGCACATGAAGTAGCAGCAATGACTGCCTGTGCATCATTTCAAAAAAATAACTATATATCCATTAAAAAGAATATTACCCACTCTTAACCATTTGCATGAGAAAAATCACATAAAATAAACTCTGAATGTGGTAAGATGTGAAAGTATTTTCAGCTATACCAAGTACTAAAATAAAGTTAAACTGGTGTTTTCAAAAAAACGTAGTCTATCCTAACCAGCAAAATTGCTCTACATTTTGCCTTCATTGAAGACAATTTGCACAGCAATCTAATTTGTGGTTGGATAGATGAGCTGTCACACACTGGATACGAATACACAAGGTTTTCTCTCATACAATGTCAATTGTACTTTTCATTTTGTGGATAAAAACAACAGTCACCATGTTTAAGAAGTGAAGAGAGGTTTTTCTGGTGTTATTATGCAGTAGCAAGGTATCTAAATAACTAGTTTAAAATGTGTTTCTAAGAAGGTCTGGTCCCAGGTTTAAGGTTTTGGAATTTTTTGCTCTTAACAGTGGTGAGATATAACAGCTATTGAGTGAAACTAAGGGAGAAATAGCCTCTTCTGTGATGCCCGATAAGATGAATTGAAAAGGAGGAATCACAGGAAATCCCATGTAAGCATGTGATCTCCAAGCTGACAAAGCCTGCCATTTAAATCCCAAGAATCTGGTGACTAAGGCAATGGTGACTTGCACAGGAGATGCTGGAGCAAAACAGGTAGTTAATATGTCATGTTGTAAATCTGGTATTTGGTTTGTCAGCAAAAAACCAAAAAGTGGAAAAGAGGTGAAGTTTGGTGGTTCCACTTTTCATCCATGAACCTCCCTCCTTTGCGTTCTGCCCTGATAGAGCTGCCAGGGCAGAGCAGTGATACTCACTGTACAGCAGCCTTCCTTCCAAACCGCTTGTCTCCCCTACGTACTGACACTGCCTTGTTCAGCAGGATCTCAGCCTGAGCCAGAATCCAGGGGTAACCATGTAATACTCATGCAAAGACCAAACAAGAGTTATGCCGTTAACTGCTTAAAGGCAAATACATCAGACACACAAAGAAACTACATATCTGGACAATTTAAGTGATACAAAAACTCTCGCTGCAGCAGGGATTGCCTTTTTTTTACATGCTATAAAATGTCTCACTCAGAAAAGCTGAGCAAGAACTCAAGGTGCAACACAAAAAGAATGCCACTGAATATATTGAACTGTGAGTTAAAGCCTGTTTTGAGTAAATATGTGGAGAAGATAAATGTGTGCATAATTTAACTGAAGCATCACAAATAAGAAGGAGAACAATTTGAAAAGAGAGGAAGAGAGACGCTTTTCCAGAGTTCAGAATTTTGTATTAGCACAGACATGTTCTTGGTAAAAGCAATTTTCCTTCTCTCTCCCACTGAGCCATATTTGTCCCTGTTGCTACTATACTGATTTCAACAGAGTATCATCAGGAAGAAGCTAATAACAGCTAGTTTGTCATTATGCTTCCCTCAGTAACAAACTGAAGCGTGCTGTGTAGTGAGTGAATGTGGTGAAACACTAGAAGACAGCAATTAGGAAAACGGTCACAAACTGGCAGTTCGTAAATCCAGATTTTATGCTGTTTGATCACTGAGTAGCTCAGTTCCTGTCTCAATTATTTACTCTAATATCCAAAGAAGTATTTTTTAAATGCTAGCTCCTCAAACTTGAATGAAAAACTCAGTATATTAGACGCTGCATTGAGGGTAAATCATAGAATCATAGAATGGTTAGAATTGGAAGGGACCTTAAAGATCATCAAGTTCCAACCCCCTGCCCTGGGCAGGGACACCTCCCACCAGACCAGGTTGCTCCAAGCCCCATCCAGCCTGGCCTTGAACCCCTCCAGGGATGGGGCAGCCACAGCTTCCCTGGGCAACCTGGGCCAGGGTCTCACCACCCTCACAGGAAAGAATTCCCTCCTAATATCTAATCTAAATCTCCCCTCTTCCAATTTAAAACCATTCCCCCTTGTCCTGTCACTACATTTCCTGACAAAGAGTCCCTCTCTGGCTCTCCTGTAGGCTCCCTTCAGATATTGGAAGGCTGAAGGACATAAACTTGATAGCTGAAGGCTGTGGTCTTCAACATTTTAAGTCATGTTAAGGAAGAAAAATGGTAATCAATTTTAGAAACCATTCTAAAGTTTCCAACCTCCCCAAAAGAGTAAATATTTAATTTCTAACCAATGAGGTATTTAGAAAGTGCTGAGAAAAAGAACACAAAAGAGAAGCTATCTAGTTGGTTTGAATTAAATATTAACAAAAGCAAAAAAGAAGACAAGGCAAAATGGTTTGAAAATCCACAAGAATATTACAGCTCTCCCCTTTGTTACTCTCTCTGAAATAATTTAAACAGCATCTGTTAACTATAATATTTAATGAGCACTGTAGAGCTAGGGTAATCCCAGCTCAGGTGTTTGCACAAAGCACTTAATCTTGCTATATTTCTTGACTCTGATAGATCAGGCCAGAGAGTCGCAAATGCAGGAAATCACTCATGTGCAGCACTGGGTAGATCTCTTGGCTGCCTAGCTCCTAAAGGAAGTTTGCTGAGCTTCTGCAGAACATACTGTCACAGAAAATAAGCAAAGAGAAAAGTAACTAGGTGAAGACGCTGGCTTATGGAGAGTTACAGAAACTAACGACTGGGCTGTAACATGGGAAAGGAAGGAACAGGACAAAGAACATTAAGTAAGCCAGAAGGGAAATTAAAGCCTTTCTAGTCTAATGAGTTATGAGGGGGCTCCTCATGGCATAAGTAGACAATTTATCTTCCTGGAAGAAAAATAAAACAAACCTGGGAGAGTAATCTAGCTAATTATGCAATGACTTTACAGACACTGCTTGAAAAGAATATACTTTTTCTATGGGTTTTTTCTTGTGCATTTTCTGTCTGTTTGCCACGTAAGAGCATTCCAAAATCTTCCCTTAGACTGCACTGTGTCAAAGTGAAAGACAATAATTTGGTACCAACATTATAATCTCAGTGAAAAAAGGAGATTCCTGTTGTGGCCCTAAAATCTCTTACTTCTCTACCATTCCTCAATTAATGGTTGTGGCAGCAAGGGACTGTATTAGAGAAACTCTGCTTAGCAGTCTTAGTAATGCCACTGCTGTCCAGTTTAATCTTTCAATCATCAGCTCCTAAGCAAGGAGTCTTGCTGTTATCATGAAAGTAAAGACTCTGTCGCTCTTCAGAGTGGTACAGAAGATAACATTCCTCCGTAAAAGCTGAATGCTCTCACAAACAGCTATGCTGCACTGGTTTAGGGCTCATAATAGCAAGACAACTTTGTCCAGAGACAGTTTTAGACTCCCATAGCCTGAGCTACATTTATAACCAAATATAACATCTTTTGCTCTGCTTTATTATTTGGATACCAGTCTAGAGGATCTGGGCCAACAACTGATTTCACATAGGCCACAAAATCACTTACAGCAGGTTTGTCATTTTCCTGACATCAGTTTGGTCTCTATTTAGATTACTAATCTCAACTGTAATCTGGATGACTGATCTCGTAAAAATCTCTACAGACAGTTGCCAGTCCATTCAGTAATAAAAATTTGAGTAGAAATAAAATTATATTCCTCACAGACATAAAACATCAGAGGAGAAGAGCCAAGACAAAGGGCACTCTTTACGTTGGAAAACTGGAACAGCGAGACAGAAAAGCCTGCTGGCTTTTTCCTGAGCAAACACGAGTATGAGAATGCCTGGAGGTTAATTAGTTTAGAAGTGGAACTTGCTGACTGTGTAAGATAGTGTAACATTTTTTAAAAAAAAAGTTACCTGGCGTGTAAAGGAAGAAAAGCCACATTTTGATCCTCTAGAATGTGGATGCAGAAAGTTCTGATGGGGGAGGACCGAAGTCAATAGGGTCACAAGGGTGTTAATCAGGACACCGTTCGAATCAATGAACGTGGGACAGCAGATAAGAGAGGCAGTCCTCCCCCTTTCAAGAGGAAAAATAGCTGTTTCAGAGCCTCAAACAATAGCCTGAGAGGTGAAAATTTAAGATGATCTTGTGCTACCACCACTCTCTATTAAGCACTTTCTCTCCTTCCTCTTTTTTATCTGTGATCTGCACTACATCTATCTGCTAATGAGTCAGAAATGTCATATAATTACACTTCGAAGAGGTTAGTATAATTGATCATCATTGAAAGTTGGCTTTCCTATAATTTGCTAAAAGGAATGAGGCTCCTTGTGTGCTTTTAGGGGCACCACTAGAGCAGAGATGTCTAATTAC
This sequence comes from Numenius arquata, assembly GCF_964106895.1. Lineage (NCBI taxonomy): Eukaryota > Metazoa > Chordata > Aves > Charadriiformes > Scolopacidae > Numenius > Numenius arquata. Next base: position 20,530,940 of record NC_133585.1, on the reverse strand, counting down.
TAGGAAGTTCAGTTCAACAGATGTCAACATATCAGGTCTAATAGCTATTTCGTAAGGACAAAGATGTAATATGGACTGAAGGAGCTCTTCTGAACTGTAAAATTTCACTCTGCCACCTTCCCCAACATTCAACAACAGCTACTAAAGAAATCTCTGAAAGACCTTATTCCAGCTGTAGCTTCAGCAGCATTCAACGTGAGCTACATGATGCTTTAGCCAAAGCATTGCTGGTGTCAAGCTGGAAGGGCAGGAGAGCCTGTTGCATGTTTTTTCATGTGAAATGTCTTGGCAAAAAGGTGTACGGTGAGGAGCAGGAGAAGAAAAACTGGGATATTGTTGTTATCACCATAGTTATTACAAGGAAAAGCGACTTAATTTTCAGGAGTTCAGGAATTTGTCACATTGAAAAAGCCCATCTCCAATGTGGTTAAGAGAACTGAGAAAAACGAATGAGAGGTATCTGGATCATAACCAGCCACCTCCCCTCTTACAGGCAATATGTCTTTGGTGAAAAACTAGCTTTTGCACCATTTTCCTTTCTGCCAGCTCTAAAAAACGGATAATGACTATTTCACCAAACTCTGACCTTATAATAACAGAGGGACACACAACAGTAGGTGGAACCGTGCACATTTTCACATTTCTTGTGCTTTAACTCACTAGAGTCAATAATTATTAAAGAACAGACCCAAGAGCACACACACCAAACCTGAGGCTCCTTCTTGAACCCACCCAAAAAAATACTATGATTTGCTCTAGACCTCTATTGCACAGAGCAAGTGAGAGCATGGCTGTCCACAGGATTTTTACACAGAAACCTACCAGCACCATTTTTCTAGTTACTACCCGATTTTTTCCCCACTCTCTTGAAGAAGATATGACTTGGACAGAAGCCGGATACATATAAAGGAAACTGTCTTAGATGGTGGTTACAGAGGAAACAAGACCTGTGCCTGTGCTATTTAGAGTTATTATGAAGACAAAGTACTCAAAGTAGAAAAAAAAAAAAAGCAGCTTGAGCTGTAAAGCAAAGTTTGCATCTCATTAGTATTAGCCTCTGTGCCCTGGTACACAAGCTGAGCTTTTTTTAACCACCACCACATTAAAGCTCAATTAAAATAAGTGCAGGGCTTAGTGAGCTTCCTGAAGAGGTGAGCAGTCACCAGGGTTTTGGGATATTCTCCCTTTCCTCTGGGCCTACTCTGAGGAGAAAGAAGTCATTAAATGATACTTATACCCATCAACTCTGAGTGCTCTGCCATATGCAGAAGTCCTGTACCAATCTTGTATTAAGATAAACAAAGATATGTTTCTGTTAATTCTCTCTTGTTATAAGATTCCTAATTTAGGAGAATAATATCTTTCCAGCACAGAACATGCCCTTCATTAACATTTATCTGCCTTATTTTCGAGCTAGGACAACATAATGAGGAGAATTTAAAATCGCGTATGGCACTGTATTTGGCAGTGTTGTCCAATGGCTGTCACTGGAATGAGACAGAAGATTGCGTAAGGTAGTAGCTGCTCCTTTTTCTTTTATGTATTTATTTATTTTTGTGGATTTATATTACAGTTTTATCCTTTTCCTAATAGGGAGATAATATGGTATATTTTAGTATCCAGTATCCAGTGGCTATTCATACATTATTGAAAAGCTGAGTGTTAAAGATTAAAGGCAACAAGAGCTACACAGAGAAGCTGATTTTAATTTCTTCTTTCTTTCTCTTCATTCTCCTCTTCACTTACCCCCTGCAACATACACACACACAGACACACACTTCTCTGTTGCCCACTCTGTGTTTTAAGACACATCATTTAAAATAATCTTATTGTTTCTGTTTATTTCCTTGGCAATTCTCTGTTCACTAAATGTATATGCTTTTTTAATGTTTATTACACTCTTCCAGCGTTACTTCCTAGTCATCTTTTGTTCTTTCTATTTTTGATGTTTTTAAACTGGGAAAGCTGCCTTCTTTCTTCCTGCGAGGTTTAAACGAGCTCTTTAATCATACGAGCAGCAACATGTACTCCTGCATGCTGCACTCACCTTCTGAGGAGCCTTCCCTGACAAAGTGCTTCCTTCTGATCGCTCTTTTCAAGTCTTGCTTACAGGATACTAAAAACTTAAAAAGTAGCTAACAGAAAGAACAGACAGTATTAAATCCAAACTTTTATATAGCGTTCACAGGCACCAGAGAGAGAGGTGTACAAATGCACTCGTGCGCAGTCTTAGACTAAGCAATTTCACAATAAAGGTAAAAAACCTACTCCAAGTTAGGAGCCTAAATGACGGTGCCATGAGCAAGGTGTATGTATTACTGCGGTGCCTTCTATTCTGGGTAGCCACTCACTCTTTTAAGCAATCCTCACAGAACATGACCACGGCCACTCTCCTGTCTCACAGTCTTACTCACCCAACTAATGTTCACCTCATGCATTTGTCCTATTAAACTGCAAAGGTATTTCAGTAATGTTCATCAAGTGAAAACAAAATCCACATGTAAGGCCTGATAGGATAATGTTTTATCCTCACTTGGCAGAGGTGAAAAATGGCTATACAAGCACATGGAATTTAGCCTTATGTACCTAAGGAAATACAGTATTTTAATGACTTTTTATAATACAGTTTTTCTTTATTTTACTGGTTCATGAATCTGGTACTGAAGTTTCACAGATACTACTCAAATTACATTAACCTTGTAATACTGCAAGTCTAAATGACTGCAGACAGCAATGAATATTGAGTTAAAGTAATTTCAGAGACAACCCAAATGACAGTATTACTTCTTCTCATGATAAGGATGCATTGATATAACTTTTTTATATGTTCAGTGTGCCAGGTTTGCAGGAGATGTGTCTATACTGTTCTTGCTTTCCTTCTCAAGTTAATAAATACAACTCTGAAGAAATGGAGGTGGTTTTTTTCTGGAGTAAAATCCTGCCACACCAACAGCCACAAATAATCATATGATATTATTCAGTCTCCTTTTCATCTCCGTAGAGATTAGCAATATTAGAGACAGAAACACAGCTTTAATTAGTCTGGTCACAGAAAAAGAAAAATACATGATGGCTCTTGCAGATAAATCAAGGGAAAGATATAAATCGCATCTCACAAGGCAAATAGTAATTTTCTTCTGGATCTCAGACTAGGTAAAATCCATTATACTACTTAAATCTTATAGCAGAATAGCTTCATGCTTGTGACTTTATACCGTGAGAGTATTTCTAAAATACATGTACTGATTTCTCGGTTTGGCGAGCATCAATATGTGTAAGCCAAATAGTTACTGAGGCAAACTTCAGGCTGCTATTTACTGTGAAGGACAATCAATCTTAAAATTTACCTTAATGTAGTAAACATCATATGGTTCCAAAATTATTAAAACATGCCCCAAGCAGGAGGTATTTCTCTAACTCCAAGTTAGCTTGAGTGCTCAGTACTCTTACAGACCTTGTACCGCACCTGACATTATACTCACTTGCCTCTTACCCCTGCACTTGTTCAGCAAAGCTAAACGTTACAAGCAGGTATTTCAGAATCCTCTGCTCTGGAAGAGACACCTCAACTTCTTATTCGGGGCCTAGTGTTTGAAGCAGATACACTGTTTTCTAGTGCAAATCCAAATTCCCCTATATCAGATGTGATTAGCCTGGGCCAGTCTCACTGTGCAGACACTCTGCAGCCTGAAATGTTGTGGAGCAGATACAGATGGCTTTTGACAGAGAAGATCAGGATGAATCTGTTAAAATGGGAAGCAAAGCACAGTTAATGATGGGATTCAGAATGTAACAGACATAGCCACGCCAAGGATACAGAAAGGCCCTGAAAAGACAAAACCGTACCTGAACTTAGGGGGAACCACAGTGTCGCAGTACTGCTGCAACGAGGGGAGAGAGAGCATGGAGTGGCTTCCCTTTCCACACAAGCAGCTTCACAGAATTGCTGCATCTCCAGAGTACACTTGGCACGGTGCAAAGCTACATCTGCAGGATACATTTCAACTTTCTCCCGGGGGTTAGGAGTGATGGAAGGGCTGCATGTTTTGCTCATCAGCCTGCTTCGAGCAAGAGCAAAAGTTACCAGAGGCAGTTAGCCAGCTGAAGAACTCCTTGCTCTGCAGCTGCCCTGCGCTGGCAGGAGGTTTCTCACGCCAGCGATACAGCTGGCTAGCACACTGCACCCAGATTTTGCTCTAAGGGTTGCATTTGTCCCTTAATTATGTTGCGGCGTTTAAGTCTATGGAGACCTGAGCGATTAGATGCAAAACTATGACAGTTGTAAAGCCCTGAAATAGGATCACACGATGTGACTGCAGGACTGACAGAACAGCCCCAATTATAACTTTGCAAGCGATTGGTGCTTTGTACCGTGAAGCTGCTCCTCAGCTGTACCACGGCATCTGCCTAGAACGGTTTGCGGATACAAAAACCATTTTTAATCCAAACCAAAGTAACTTCATTCATTCCGTAAATACTTTTATAGTAAGCCTGGCTCCATCAGGGCTCACAGGAGAGAGAATGGCTCTCTCATATGGTCCCATCAAAACTACATTACTGAAACAGAAGAGCACAAAGGGAACCAAATACACCAGGCCTACAAACAAACAGTAATAAAATAGCATTATTAAGACAGTGAATCCAAGCCCTGAAAAGGTAGGAAATGCCAGAATTCAGCTTTTTTTTTTGTGATGAGAATCTGCCCCTGCCTCCTGCATATATGCAGTCCAGGAGAGTCTTCATGGCATGAATATTCACTTTGTCCTACAGGATCCCTCTGTCTTTCCAAACGGACAATGCTCCATGAATAAGCAGCAATTCCGCATATTTGCCTCCTTCTAGAGATCCAGTGTACTGCTCTATGTCCTATTTACTGCATGCTGCTCCGAGGACGAATTATTCATTTTTGCAAAGCATTTTCTCCGGCATTGACGATGTACTATCTGAGAACTTCTCAAATATTAATGACATCTGTTTGCACAACATGCCTGTGAGATGAGACGGTGTGTAAGAAGAAGGTAGCTTGTTTTGGACTGGGCAGCAGTCAGCCTTTTAACAACCTTACCAGCTCCAGCTAGGAAAACAAGAGATGCTCCCTGTAAAGGGCTGAGTGTAAGACAGAGAGAGGAGATGAGAGCCTTCAGTTGGGAGAATGAGGGAAGAAGTGTCTGTACTAAGGGTGTGGGGCTGCGATAAGGAGGCTGTTTTGCTTGAGACGTGCTTGAGTTTTGTGAAAAATTAACACTCAGTCAAAGGAAAGCAGAGTGTGAATCCCACCCTGAACTGAAAAGCAATTCACCTTGCTTTATAAGCAGGTAGACAGGCTGTTGCAAGCCACTATCACCTCATTTTTCACATGTAGAAACTGAAACACACTGACAGTAGCCACGGGTGTAGTGTGTGCAATTTGGCACCTGGGTCTTGATTTTGGGAAAGACCTGCTGCTTCATAAACCACTATAATATTCAAATTGTAACATCTAAACAGCTCATTTTCAACTGCGGGAGCATGATGACTTTGCCAATTAGGCCCTAAGAGTTCAAGGCAGGCACCAGGTGATCCGGGATCAGTGATTAGTGACCCTCTCTCAGATTTCTCATCTTACCTACTCACATCTCTGGCAAAGGCTGGAAATCCACTCCAGTAGCAGCATTCAATGGCCTTGAACATGAGACAGCCCTCCAGCAGGCGCCCATCACCCACTACACCATCTCCAGGTCCTGCACCAGAAAAGTGCAACAAGGCTGGAAAGTTTAGCCACAAATGAGGCAGGGACCTGCAGCAGTCATGCCTGCAGCATCGGGTATTAGAATGTGACACTGGCCACTGTCACCAAGAGTGTTTTCCTACGCTGTGTGCTACAATGGATTAACCGTCACCTTAGATTACTATTAGTAAAACTAATATTGAATAAGGTTTCCTTTCAATTACGTCAAAATGTTGGATAGAGACTTCTCCCTCCTGTGTCCTCTCAATGAAAACCTTTCCTGACAAATGCTTTTTAATGAGCTGTCATCGTTTTCCACAGCACAGTGACAAATACCTTAGTTTGCTTCCTTTCTTGATAAAAATATAAATTTTGCATTGTTTCAGTAATTACATAGATAGAATTATATCAACTAGTTTGTACAGGTCAGCAGCACCACAGTGACTTTTGACATCTCCTGCGGGTGGAAGATCCCATTCCTTTGTTGAGACACAAACTACAAAAGCACCTCATGATTCTCCATGCACCTGCTAAAATAACTCCCTGTTACAAAGACCCCCTCATTTTCAAGAAATAAAGGAAGATTTCAGCCACTGCTGCAGAGCCAAAAGCCTCCCTTCCTGGGACAGAGAAGTTTGATAGTCAGTAAGTCCACTGTATTCAGGATCTGACAGGTTTTAACAGGATGGATTTAGGCTCTGCTTCCTTACACAAGTCAACAGAGTGAGTACATGCAGAAGAAGAGGTATTAAAGAAAGAGACGTTCAGACCAGTCACAGCATCCCATCTTTTCTCCATCTCTCTCAGGGACAAATCCAGTTTCATTCCTCCCAACAGCAACACATTCATGCTCTTTTCCCAGCAAGATGAGGGAAGCCTTTGACAGGACAAGGGGTAATGGTTTTAAGTTGGAAGAGGGAAGATTTAGATTAGATATTAGGAGGGAATTCTTTCCTGTGAGGGTGGTGAGAAGCTGTGGCTGCCCCATCCCTGGAGGGGTTCAAGGCCAGGTTGGAGGGGGCTTTGAGCAACCTGGTCTGGTGGGAGGTGTCCTTGCCCAGGGCAGGGGGTTGGAACTCCATGATCTTTAAGGTCCCTTCCAACCCAGACCATTCTATGATTCTATGATTCTCTCTGCTGTACAGTAATACAGCCAGTCTCATCACATATTCACATCAGCTCTCATTGAAATTTGGGAAATAGTTACTCAGTATAAGGACAGCATAATTAATTAGAAAGTCATGTACTGTATAGTAAGGAGTGTATTTTTTGAAAGGAAGAGTGCACTTATATCAGTGCTTAAATACTTGCCTTTCTGTAGTTGCCGCATGGTTTTTTTTTTTAAAAAAAGGAATGGGTTAAGGCTGGTTACAAAAGCTGGTGTACCCAATTTTTCTCACGCAGGGAAAACCAACTGTGATTAACAGCTGAGTGACCACTACTTAATCGACAAAATCATTTTTTTTATGTACAGGGTAATTTGTCAACATGAATTTCATTGCAGGGAATGGAAATTGGTTGAATGAAATAATTTAGAGTATTACAGGGTTTTCTTCCTCTTTTAAATTAAATTTTCCTCTAGGGTCAGTTCAATTTGCTTGTGTTCCTTTAAATTCAAGCACCAGAGTACTTATATTCTGCACTCCAGTCCTCATAGTCTGGCAGATTGCTGATTAGCAGCGGTGTATATATAGTACACATATATACACACACACACTGCATATAGTGTATATACAGAGATATATATATGTATAGTGACAAATCTTGCATAGGGCAAGAGATGAAGAATAGTCACTCAAAAATCTGAAACTCAGGGAAGAAAACAAACTACAACAAAAAAAGACAACTTTGTTACAGTAAAAAGTTTGTAAAAGCAGCTGATGAATTTACTTGCATAACAATCTTGAAGTGACTGCCTGTAAGATTTACTCTGGCTAAGTAAAGACCAACGAAAGAGCTGTGAGAGCTGTGAGGCAGGTTTAAGCAAGACATCACTGTTAAACTGTCGTCTTAAACAAACTACCTGTCCTGAAAGCCTTCAGCTTCATTGACAAAAATACTGAGAAAAATCAAAGCCCACCCAGCTGGAATAATCAGGCAAGAGGACTCAGAGGAGAGCAAAGCCAGACAGGCTGAATGAACAGATGCCTTGAAAAATTACATGTAGGAAATAGATAAGTGATGGCGAAAAGCAGTGGTGCAATGTGAGTTCCCGGAACTCATCTGAACACCTTCATAAAAGCATTGCAGGCATGGTTGGTTCTAGTAATGAAGCTTTTTAATGATAATCTCTACATTGTGTTTCTTCTCTCCATGTGAAGGTCATTTTATTAAACAATATAACTCGCAAACAGATCTTGCACACAGAGTTTGCTTTTGCATTTCTTTCCCGTCTTCTCATTTTGTGTTTAGAAGTGTAACAGCTGAGTGACTCACTAAGTGGAAATGGATGAGAAGAGTGATCTTTTCTCCTCCAAAATGCAAAGTTGGAGAAGTCACTTAAGTGCACTGCAAGAGTAATGCTGTTGTAGACTAACATTAGCTGCCAGTTCCTTAAAAAATGCTTAACTTTACTTAACTAGTAAACAATTAGGTCAGAATAGAAGCAAAGCAGCAACTCCCCTCATCCTCCACACCCTCAAATCTGGTGAAAAAGGTAATACTCTCATTGAAACCCTTTCTGTCGCTTTTTTTGGAGAATCTGAAAGGGCGTATTATAAGTTAGACAATCTACTTGTATTTCAAATGAGAGATTGTTATCTAGGCAGGTAACATATTTAAAGAACTTTTTGTTCAAAAGAAAGCTATTAATCAAGAATTTTTTTCCTCCTCTGGGAAGACAAGAGAAATAAAAGGTTTATTATTTCATAGCCCCCAGACATCTGGAGAGGAATGCATACAGTGTTAAAAGTACCTGAGGCAGTAGGCTGTGTGCAGTGTTTCTTTATACAATATTAGGCCCAGCAGGATGAGAAACAGCTGATTGTCCTGGGCATACGACTTGCGTTTTGATATCGTTTCAAAAGGTGACACAGCAGGAAGTGCCTACCTTTTTATGCTTGAAGAGGTGGCATGAACTTGAACCTGAAGCACCTGGGGTTCCTGGGCTTTTGGGGTACGTAATGGAGTCACGAGATGGTTATTATATGACAGGAATTATTGCTTAGCAGTCAAGTAAAAAGCAAGATTCTGTGCAGAATTTTTTAAAAATAAGAACGAATGAAGAACAGTTTCCAGTTTTCTCTGGGGCATCAAAATATTTTGTTTTCTCTTGCAGAAGAGAGTGTGGAATTATGAACAATCTCCCAGGAAGAAGCATTCAATAGAAGAGCTAAAATAGCTTTTCCGTGCATGTTAATTCCCTCTTCGAGAGGGAATGCAGGACAGGGAGCACTTTAGAAGAAACTTCTGTTTACAAGTTCTAATAGCTTTGTACACAGCGATTTCTTTCATGAGACGTCTCAACCACTTATAATGTATTCTTACATTTTCAAATATCAAGCAAAGTAGTGACAGATGCTGCGAAGCAGCCGAGGAGATAGCTCTCTCCCTGTGATTGAGTTATTATGTATTCCATTAGATAGTACCGCTCAGCTGAGCTTTTGAAGGTGGAAGGCAAGATTAACAGAAGAGGAAAGGCTTCTTATTAATTAAAGTGATGCACTGCCAATTGTAAGAGCCATCAAATATTGGTTCTTGCCACTGCCGCTTGCTTTTAATAGGCGTGAGTATATTTGATAAAGATGATGGGCCTGCCCAGCAGAGCAAAGGCCATATGCAAAGTCACAGCCTCACTGCTCGCCTTGTTTAAGACCAGATTTGTGCGGGCTGACAAGAAAAAGACTTATGAGGAAAATAGTTCAACAAGTGCAAAGAGACCATGGTATTGAACCTGAAAAACAAAACTGTTCATTACTTGAACAATGTAACAAGTTAGTTTATAAGCAGTATGCTTATTTATTCTAAATGCTGCAGCTAAGCTAATGATTTTTGTTTTAGTTGGAGTTCAGATTCTCACTTTCATCAGCATTATCTTGCCAAATATGTTCCCAAGCTTATTGTAATTTAGAATTTGACACTAGCAATTGCCTTTTTTTTCCCCTCAAAGGATGAATTAGTTCACAATAAAAGATGCATATTAGGCAATTTATTATGCTAATGACTTGCAAAAAAAAAGCCAAATTACCTTGATGGTGGATTATATTGAACAATAAAAACCCCCACTCATTGCAATTCTCAGTGAACGAATAGTTTAGCTGTAGTTAGCTACTGGAAGTTTCCTCATAATAGTATCCACATTAGAGACAAACAGACATGCATTAGCAGTAACCACATTCACAGTGAAACAATGCAGACAGATCTCACTCTGATTTGTAATTATGTCTCATTACCCTTCAGTTGTCATTTTTAGCTCAGCTTGGAAGCAAAGCTTGTGTGATCATGGCATATGGCGCATGCACTGGCATTTCCTACCTGATTATTTTAAAATCTATAATCTCATTTCATCCAAACTGAAAGCGAAGTTGATACTTAAGAGGTCATTAAGGACTGTACAAATTTTATGCAAATAGAGAAACAGGTAGAAGAAAAAATTACATTAATGCTCCTCATTGATATAGAAGTTTGGCCTGAAAATCTGAATCCACAGGAGACAAAGTGTCCTGCATTGCTCCCAGCACCCTTACTCACTTTGAAGTGTGAGACCTTTCCTATCCTGTGCTGTGTGCCTACCCACATTCACTGGCCTCCCTGAGAACTGGGGACATACACATTTCAGGGCACGGGGCTGTTAGTCAACTAGAAAAGTAGGAGAGAGAGCTGCTATAATGTCATATCTACACATCATTAAGCTTACACAGGAATAAGGATATTGGCGGAGAGAAACATTTTCAATGCAACCTTGAAATGACAGATGGATTAACATTCCTAACTTCAGTAAAAGCAAGATTATAGAAAAAAATTTAGATGTGACTATCAAAATTATTCTCTCAAGTTGGAGCAATAACAAGATTCAATCAGACACAGAAAAAGCTGTTCTGTGATAATGACAGGAGATAAAATAATCAGTCTTAAGTGAGCAAGAAAATAAATCAATGTAACTGGAGGAAAAATAGAAAGTGGCCTGAACACTAATCCTGCACCAACTCTGTCAAACATCTGAACAACCTAAATGAGAGGGAAGCAGCTCAAACACAGACTCTTCCAGATTCTCCAGCACTAAGAAAAGCCAGCAGCAGCGACGAAAGGCCACAGTGTAATGAATTTTGACCATGCCTACTTACAAAAAGAAAACAAGTCCTTTTTACCAGATGAGTAGAGGGATTATTCCCAGTAAGAATAAAAGCAAACGCCACTCCAGAATCTGGTCAGTTGAGATTTCTCAATGCACATAATCATGGGCTTTTTTTCTCCAATCACTGCAACTGTTACCTAGTACCTCTGAGTTAATCACCCTGGCACATTTGTGCTTATTTTCAAGTGACTAATTACGACTCACTTGCTTTGCACTTACATAATCTGCACTGCTGAAATTAAGCTTTTATATATTTAATTGGTATTCATTTCCCTGTTTGGGGAAAAAAAAATAAAATTAGTCAAATCCTGCATTTTCCTCCACTGGTTATTATGCACACATAGACCTTATTGCTATGACAAGGATAGGCAATGCCATTGTACAAAAGGCAAGGACAAGGATCTGGGGTGGGGTTAGTGACAAAGAATTGTGTTAGCAGTGAAAGTTCAGCATCACTATAATGACATCAAAAGATGGAGCTGCAACTTACTGGTTCTGAACTAGCATATTAGGAAAATGTGAGTTCAATGTGTTCTCTAGAAGGAAATATCTGCTAGAAAAACAACAGCTTTTGTAAACGATTAAACTTTCAAGCTTCTTTTCAGCATTTAACAAGCTGTGAAAGTTGTTTACAGTGCTGGATGTACAGCACCATCCCTTTTATCCTCCAGTGTATCAACAAAGATACAACAGAAATGAAACACCATCTTCTTTTCCTCTGTATCATCGCTCTGCACTTTGTTAAAGTATGCCAGATGAAAAAAATGCATTATATAAATAGTTACTTAGGACCAATTTAAAGTTCAACATCAGTTGGATGTTGGAATAGCTACCTATTTCTTTCATGATTATCATTACTACAAAAGCTGAGAACACTCAGAAGAGTGGCTGCAGTGTTAGAGCAAGTAGGATTTGGGGAAAGCTGTTTCAAAAATCAGTCTCTGAGTAACATTAGGCCTGGTCTGCACGGGGTAGGTACATTTGAGTTAAGAGGGATGACTTTTTCACTGCCTGAACACAATTATGAGCCTTTTGACCCCAACACAGCAGTGTTCACACGGAAGGAACCTGCCCAGCACATGCAGTCTACTACTAAAGTACTCTTTGACCAGGTGGGGTATATACCTGGAGATTCTGCCATTACGGGCAAAATGCATCCAGTTTGGGTACACCCAAAGAAATATTTTCCAGTCTAGACAGAATCTCAGTTTTGACAAGGCTTCATTTTCTGCTTTATGATAAAAAACAGTAACTGACAATTTCCTGATTTCCCTAAATCCTACTCCATCCCCCCACTTCAATACATGATCTAATTACTTGTGAAACAATGAGTAATTTTATTATTCATGGATGTGTGCCTATCATTCACAGAAAAGCCACAACACAGGCTGAAGCATATACTGCAAGGAAGAAAAACAACAAATTTTTTAAAGATTCAATCAAAACCCACAAAAATACTAAGAAGAAGCTGTGACTGAGACAACAGGCATAGATTCAAGCCCTCAGCTTCCTGCTCTCAATCCTGCATGACACCAAGCATGTCATTTGAGCATGCTGTGCCTGGTTTCCCAAATCTAAAACAAACACAACAGGCACTAAGATGCTTCAAGTGTATGTGGAGAGATTATTTTGAAACCTGCTTCCTTTTCTACTGGTTTCCATGGAAAATTAGCATCTTCCTCTGCTAATGGTGCTCATTTTGGTAAGACAGGCAAGCTCAGTGAAAAACAAAAGAAAATTCAGGCAACTGTCATTTTTCTGTGTACGAAAAGCAGAGTGTGTGGGGTATGGAGAAAAAGGCAGCAGTAAGTTTTACAGGCCAAACCAGGGGAAAAGGCATTCAGTTGTGGCCATTCCCTGGCATGTGCCTGTGAGGGATGGAAAGCCTCCCTCACACTTCCCTCTTCATCTGCATTTCTACACTGACTGGCACTCAGCTCTTCCTCGCCTCGTCTGAGCTGCTCGCAGCCCACAGCTCCTACCGCTTCCCTGCACCAGTGAAACAAGGAGTTACCAAAAGGAGACAAGGAGACTTTGCAAAGTGTCCCCTTCAGTAGCACTTGAGTGCTGTGCCCAGTTTTGGGCCCCTTCCCACAAAAAAGACATTGAGGGGCTGGAGCGGGTCCAGAGAAGGGCAACGGAGCTGGTGAGGGGTCTGGAGAACAAGTCTCATGAGGAGAGGCTGAGGGAGCTGGGGGTGTTCAGCCTGGAGAAAAGGAGGCTGAGGGGAGACCTTCTCGCTCTCTCCAACTCCCTGAAAGGAGGGTGTAGCCAGGGGGGGTCGGTCTCTTCTCCCAAGTCCCAGGCCATGGGACAAGAGGAAATGGCCTCAAGTTGCACCAGGGGAGGTTCAGATTGGATAGTAGGAAAAATGTTGACACGGAAAGGGTTCTGAAGCCTTGGAATGGGTTGCCCAGGGAAGGGGTTGAGGCACCATCCCTGGAGGGATCTAAAAGATGGGTTGACCTAGTGCTTAGAGACATGGTTTAGTGATGGTTTTTATCAGAGTTTGGTTGATGGTTGGACTAGATGATCTGAAAGTCCCTTCCAAACTAGACAGTTCTATGATTCTGATTTATCGGTGTGGCATGTATTGCTACAAGGCAGGATGCTGCCACATCCCCATGGCTGCACAGCATGGTTCCCCTCCCTGGCATTTAATTCAGAGCAGCATCCACCTGAATCAGAGAGGTCTGTATGCTTAAAATGAAAGATGACATTTTCGTGCAACCAAATAAACCCAGGAATGGCAGATGGTGTGTATGTGCAGGGAGGGAGGTGGAGGAAGGAGAGAGGGATTTAAAAAAAGTACCTGCCCCAAATACAGTGCAAACTACAATTACAAGTATTGGTGAAGTGAAGGGAAGAGAAGGAAAGGAAAGGAAATAATCCTCTGACAAAGGTACAGGGAGAACGCTGGAGTGTAATGAGTGTGATTAGGGTGTAACTCTGTGGATCTCGCAAGCAAAAAAGAATCAGATAACCAGGTAAAATGGAGTACCCAGGGATTATGCATTTTGTGGTTTGTATCCATCAGAGAAAACGTGCCTGAGTTGCGCTTTCCAGCAAATCTCCATGCAGAGTTGCAGCAAAGCTTTCAGCAGGACAAGTTACAGGTGATAAGCCCAGAGGCAGCAGTCAGCAGGTGACACGTATGCCTGGTGAAAGCCTACCTCAGACAGATCACCTCCTGCTCTCTCTTTTTAAATACCCACTGACATTTAAGCAGATGAAACCCATTGACTGTCATAATGTCCAGGCTACACTCAAAAATACTGACAGCGTTCAAAGATCCTAGTAGTTAAGTTGATTTTTTTGGGAACATGTTATATAATCACAGCAAATCCATCAGTGTCTTGGAGATCACCATAGAAACAGGCTGACAGCTCTCAGTGCAGGAGGAAGAAAGCCCTGTTCTCAGGTTGGAAAAGATGCTGATGCGACTGGTCAAACACGGGGACATCCCTCCCGCATTCCATAGACTCCTGGTGCTCGCGCTCAGCCTTTTGGCTGCAGGATTGGAGGGTTTCCTACTCTACAGAACAATACATAAGACACTGAATCATTTTCTACCAAAGAGAATAAGACATTGAGGCTCTATTCCAAAGTAAAGATCACAAAACAAAAATAGCTAACTTGATATTTCTGTAAGAAAAAAGACTGCTTTAACTATTTGAATTGCAAAACAGTGGGGTCCCTGGGCACCTGAAGGTGCAGAGATTGCTGCCATTACCCCTTTTTTGGTGCTGCCCTGTGCGTCTTCCCAATGACTGCAAGAAAACAGACTGGAAAACAAATCATATGAAGAGCGGTTGAAGGAGCTGGGACTGTTTAGTATGAGGAAGAGGAGGCTGAGGGGAGACCTCATCACTCTCTACAACTACTTGAAAGGACACTGTAGAGAGGTTGGTGCTGGTCTCTTCACACAGGTAATTAATGACAGAACAAGAGGGAATGGCTTCAAGCTCCAGCAGGGTAGGTTTAGACTGAACATTAGGAAAGAATTTTTCACAGAAAGAGTGGTCGGGCATTGGAACAGGCTGCCCAGGGAGGTGGTTGAGTCACCATCCCTGGATGTGTTTAAGAGCCATTTAGATGTGGTGTTGGGGGATATGATATAGGGGAGAACTTTGTAGTGTAGGGTAGATGGTTGGACTCGATGATCCCAAGGGTCTCTTCCAACCTGGATGATTCTATGATTCTATGAGTCTAAGAACAGAGAGAATTCACACAACCTATGAGGCCTGAGGCTAGAATGGCTCTGCTGAAGGGGAGAAAGAAAGGCCTGATGTTATTCAAGGGGACATGTACTTACTGGGGTCTTCTTAAAGCGCCTCTTTATTTTTGGTGTTGGACTAGAAAGTTTCTATGGGCTTGTTCCTTGCTGAAGTATCTTCCTGGACAAGTACCCACTCTTCAGTGGCACTGACATCACGTGAAGTAGGAAATGTGTGTGTTTCCACATAATTCTTCAAATTAACACCCAACAAATGAATTGATTGAATTAATAATTCATAAATACTAATTATAATTTGTAAGTACTAATTGTACTTGAATGAAGAAGTATTCAACCATTGCCCTGTTTGTTGACCTGAAAATACATTCTTCAGCTTAAAGTATTTCTCTAAATTTCAATTTGATGACAGCAAATCTTTTAATCACTCTCATAATTTTACGACTTCAACTTAAAACCACTCTAATCCTTCAAAAAGCATTGATATCTAGTCAAACAGAATGATGAATTTCTTCGCACTGCAGTAAGTGCTCAGATGCTCAATTTATCTCAAGCTTAAAGAATTCTTAGCCAAAGCTTGTCCCAAGGTGAATTCAGTTTAAATATGTATTTACACAGCAATTATGTACAATTTAAACTCTAGAGAAACACACAAAAATATTAATGGGTGGCACTAAATGCCAAAACACAGAAAAATTCATTTTGTTTCATGTTATTTTCCATGTTTCATTGTGTGGTCACAAGCTCAGTTTAATTGTATTTCATACCGCTATCCTTGAAATATTAATTTTCTGTACATTTAGTTCTCTAGTCCCAAATTTAAGCATGTTTTAGAACAGTTACCAATGTTAACTATAGCAGAGACCCATAGAATTCCTCGGCTTTTTTTCCCACATCATTCTATTATATCCTATGATTATGCTTATTGTGCTTAATGATATATTAATGTTATAATGCAAACACAGTAGTACATTTTACTTAAATATGTTGCCATGTTTGATTTCTTTTAGTGAATTAAAGTCATTCTGGGAGACATGCAGAGGCCAAGGGTTGAAAAACAAGTTTCTGTGGAAATGTTTACTCCAGCTATGGCTTTAGCTGGAGAAACCTCTGGTGAAATCACAATGTAAGCAGATCACTCTCAGTATTTATACAATAATTCATTACTACAAAAGAAAAACTCTTGATTCTTCCTCAATTAAGCTGTACTATGTCCAGTTTTCAGAGACACGAGTGTTCCTATTTCCCTTCGAAAGGAAGGTCAGGGACCAACTGAGTCACTAGACTTAACCACTCAGTATGTTACTCGTTGTTCACAATCCCTTTATTCAGTTGAATGGTTTATTCTGTTAGCACCTGGAATTTTGAGAAGAGGGACTGAGTGATTAGGTAGGGGAATCTGGTAAGAGTCTGAATGCTGCTATGGCATCTGGAGCAATGTTGATTATGATTGTAGAGATTTAGGGTTAGCACACACTGTTTTGATGGGTGCAAGTTAATTCCTCTAAGCCTCGTATAGCCTGGTATCAGAACATCTTTCTGACTTTATTGGTTGACTGAAAGAGCAACCAAGTCTACTGTTTACCTAGATCAGACAATGATTTTGCTTTTTGCCTTTTAATATTTTTCATGTAAAACAAAATAAAACAACGATATGAACATGAATCTACGCTTGTCATGGTTCCCGCACACCTCTAGAAAAATGTGTCAGCACAGCACTATATAATACTGATCTGAGAGCTCCTTATAGCAGTTATGATGAAATCATGTAGGCTCTCTTTTCTGGATCTGGCACAGCAGACCAGGTCATCTGGTCTGCAACTTGTTCCTTGCTGTCCTTTTTATAATAGGTGGCTCTGGCATAAATGAAGAACAGATAATAGGCTTGACAGACCCCTTTTGATCCTTTCTCAAGTGCCCGGTACCTCTTCCCCTCTGTGTGATCAAGAAAGCACATAGAATCATAGAACTGTCTAGGTTAGAAGGGACCTTTCAGATCATCTAGTCCAACCATTAACCTAACTCTGATAAAAACCATCACTAAACCATGTCTCTAAGCACTAGATCAACCTGGCTTTCAAACACCTCCAGGGACGGGACCTCAACCCCTTCCCTGGGCAGCCCATTCCAAGGCTTCAGAACCTTTCCCTGTCAACATTTTTCCTACTATCCAATCTGAACCTCCCCTGGTGCAACTTGAGGCCATTTCCTCTTGTCCCATCGCTTGGGACTTGGGAGAAGAGACCGACCGCCCCTGGCTACAGCCTCCTTTCAGGGAGTTGGAGAGAGCAGGAAGGTCTCCCCTCAGCCTCCTTTTCTCCAGGCTGAACAGCCCCGGCTCCCTCAGCCTCTCCTCATAAGACTTATTCTCCAGACCCCTCACCAGCTCCATTGCCTAGTTTGTCACTGGGACACCTTCTGTGTCCCATGAAACAACGGATGCAACAGGAAATGTAGGCAGTTGGCAATCCTTCTGTCACATGAACAAACCCATCCTTAATCGCATGACTGAATGCAGACTTCACAGCTGGCAAGGGACAACTGCATTTTTGATAGGGCAAAACACTTGCAATCACCTGACACAGGAAAAACTTGCAGCTTCTTTGAGAAACAGTCATTTTTTTGGAGGGTACAGAGATGTGGAAAAAATGGTGAGAACAAGAAAAAAGGGAAACTGTTCAGTAGTATTGGCAACTTGTGTTACGTTTCCTATAGAGAGAGGTGGAAAAAAAGTATTTACCGATACTTGTGGCAAGCAACTTATAGTCTACTACATTCAATTTGATTCTCCATATGTCTTAATAGACCTGACTATGGATATTACTACTGGCCATAAATATTAAACTAGTCTTATCCTAAGAACAGCAATAATATTCAACTATAGTGTTCAGCTCTCACCCTATTTGGATGAGAATTTCACAAGTTGATTATATGTACTCCAAATAAATACTTCTTCAATTTATCTTACTTTACCTTACAGTTACACAAAATTATCAATGATTCTTTTAATACAGTGTTTTTTTCTTTCATTCCGTTTAAGACAAGACTTGCAAGAAGTGCTCACAAGCAATTCAAAACATAACATTAGCCTTGCTGCCCTCTGGATCTTCTCAGAATTACTTCTGTATTTTTTTAACAAAGAATTCACATTCCAAACAAAGGCTCATGACTGTCAGTGACAATAAAACCTTAACTTTCTCTGCATTGCTTTCCATTTCCCCAATGAATCAAAGATCTAATTTTTGTTTTTTCCTACTGTTGACGTATTCTGAAGAGATTTTTTACTTTGCTAGTTTACAATGAGACAATGAGAATTTCTTTTTCTCAGAGGAACGGGAAAGTTTAAAGCTCGGCAGCATGAGAGGTTTGGATTGTTTTTGCCAGCGTACATTACCTTTAAATTTATGCAAGCTAAATCTCATATGCCAAGTTTTTAAAATTAATCTGGAGTCTCTCACAATTCCCTATGGTTTCCACAAACTGAAACGTTTATGGACCAAACTGTTGAAAAATGCCTCTGGATATCTTTTCTGCTTTGGCACATGCAAAAAGCATCTGCAGATACCAACCATTTTGTTTCAAAATCAGCGTGCCTGCCTTCCTTTTGTGTGATAACCCTGAGAAGCCATGGAGCTTTAACTGAGCCAAGGAGCTTGAACTGGCAAGCTATAACCCACCCTCAAACACATCACCACTCTGCAAAGGGAAAACACACCACGTGATTCAGGAAGGGATAACAACATTAAAGCAGCTTTTTCATTGCCATTATCAGGTTGCCCCACTTTTTCTGTTCGAAGGAACTCTTTTGGAAAGCCTTTTTTTCCTCAATCTTAATGCATATGTCCATACTACTCAATGACGGGGCTAAGGAGCAAATGCAACACCGCAGCCCTTGCCTATGCAACTGATTGATCTGTCCTTGCCCCTACTCTGGGCTGTTCCAACCACCATCGTGCTGGAAGAACACCCTGGCAGACTGCAGCACATATCTTGCAGTTACAGACACTGAACTGAAACATATAAAATAATAATTAGTATTACCTCAGAACAACATGGGGAGAGCCAGGGCAAAATTCTGGGCAGCATGAGTGTGGACAGTTTGCTCTAGGAGCTTCTTCCCCTACACAGCAAGACACAAGCCAGTTCATGCCTGATAGCCCTGGTCCAGGAATCGGTCCCTCATGTGTTCAAATTTGCTACAGTTACTATCTGCACAGGAACACTTCTTTTTTTTTAACGTTAAAAAAAATCTGCTATTTGATAAAACTGTCTTTGAAAAAAAATTGTTTTCCTATAATAAAGAAACAATCCAAATAATTCCTTCAGAAAGCCTTTTAAGACTGAAACTAGAATTTGATAGTAACTCAGAATGGATTTTGGCATTTATGAAAATGTTGAGCATTTGTATCTTGATAAATTTTAGGGATATAAGTATTCTCCTAAATAAAAATATATTATTTATACACATTTATGTCTTTTACATATGGGAAAGTTGCAGTTCTCTTCCAAATTGGGAGTCTTATAATTTCTAGATTAGAAGAATAAAAAATATTTAAGTGATTCAAAACATCATGAAAGTCAAGCATTGTCAGTTCTAGATGAGGAATCAGCGTATTTTTTCCTCCAATACGTTCACCAAAGCATGAAATTTAGATGCTCACTCTCCAATATTAAGTCCAGCAAACGCATTAGCCTCCTTGCCAGCTTCTTGAGAAACTGCTAGTATGGTCCAGCTTCTCAAACAATTGAGGACTAGAAAATATAAGGAATGATGAAGGGCAGCAATAAAAGGGTTATCTTTTGCTAAGTTATTCATGCAAAGAAGGTAATTTTCTGTACAAATAATCCTTGCAATCTGACATAAAAACTGAATAAAAGACAGAGCCATGTTTATGGTTTTCTCTCGCACGTTAAGGATTTCTAATTCTTTTCCTTTCACTAGTTTCTTGTAATGCTATTTACAGTTCACATGAGAAAGCTGTGGTGGTGTTCAGTGTTGAGCTGACTGGCACTTTACTCTAAGCGTGCCCATTTTTCTGTCCAATTTGGATTCTGAAATTGAGTTCAGAAAGAAGAGTACTGGGTGAGCCAAGCCTGCTTTGTTGCCTGACATTCATCGCTCATGTGTTGCAGTTCCCCAAGACCTCCCCCTATGACAAGTCTCAGCCCCTCATGTCACCTCTCTACAAGACTTTGCTTCACCTGTACATTTGCTGTCATCTCTGTTGCTTTTGACAATGCAGATAATTTCTTAAATAAATCTAACAGTGGGTTTGTAATATGAATAATGTAAGAATAACACTCTGCAGGGTAGGATTTGCATAGTTTTTTTATGCAAATATCTGTAAGTGTTTAAGCCTTCAAAACACTCACACATTTTAGGTTAACATTTTTTCACTTAATGAATATTCTCTGCTGGACTATTTAGAGATCACCTACAAGCATCTTTGTTTACAGAGTGAGTTAATTAATACAGTTAATACACCAGGGCATAGGGGTGAAACTTTTTTTATCTGCTGCAAACACATGCAAGAGTCTGCTGGTGTCAACTGGTGTGACATGGCTGAAAACCCAGGCAAGTTTGTTGACAAAGCAGCTAAGGTTCGTGAACCTTTCAGACGAACCTCCAGCAAATTTGCAGTGAACCTGGGCTGACGTAATACTTCCCTTTAAGCATCGTGGAAACAGCCACTTTAACTCCCTTCAAATGACAACTATGTTAATAAACGGGTTTTAATGTTCAGCTGTAGTTAATATTCCAGGTTAACATAAAAAAACCCCATACTTAAGGAGATTAGCCAATCCTTCCCTCTCCCACCCCGAGCCCTGTTTTATTTCAATTCCATGCATTTTAATAACAGCAATAAGAATTTGGAAAGAAAAGGCTTTACGAACATGGAAATTTCAATGCTCTCCACAGGATTAATGGCATTTAAGTCATAAACAAACCTTTGTTCCAATGCCCTCTTAAGGCTGTGGAGCAAGGATTCAAACACTGGTCTTCTGCTCCCCAGACAAGCGCCTTAACTCCCCAGCTACTGTTTCCACTAGAGAAGGACTCTCAATTTGTCTCGCCAAAGTTGCTCCAAGATTAAGCTAAGTAGGTGTAGTAATGCCTGCATGGGATGTCAGTCAGCAGACCCAATGAGAGTGCTATCTTGATTACAGTCCCTGTTCCACTCACTAATCCTTTACAGATACTTGAGCAACTGGTAAACAAACAAACAAACAAAATACTAGGGGTATTAGCTCTGAGTATTTATAGCTCACCCTGATACATCTAACAAAATGAGAGAAAATAGTATGAACGACTGATTTATCTAGGGCTTTATTCCATATACCAAACACAAAACCAATGCCAGACACCATGAAACTCATTAATGGTGATTTTCTTAAGGATCTTTGCCACTTGCTGCAGCGTAGCTTATTTGTACTATGAGAGTAACACATACCTGACTTACACTTAATTAATTAGTATAAGTTGGATATGCAGTTTTGCACTTCTGCCTCTCTGAACACTGGTACCTGTTAAGACTGAAGACTAACCTTCAGAGAACATGGTGATGAAGTGCAGAAAAATGCTCTGCTCCAAGGAAAATGACTGTGTGAGCAGCCTTCAGTTCCAGCAATGCTACTTGGCAGGCCAGTAACACCTCTTACAATTTCAATCCAAACGATCTCATTAGCTTCTCTGACAGAAACTATCAGAGGTAACATTTCTCTTGGCTTCACAATACAATTAAGGTGGGAGGGGACCTCCACAACGGTCCAAAAAACATTCTCTTTAAAGAGGCATAGGCAAAGACCCTATGGGACTAATGCTGGCTCTAACAGCTCCCTTAATATGCAAAAACCCTGAGAAATACTTCCATGATGCTGCAGGCCATACCAGTGTCTACGGCTAAGGGAAATTCACTTTGAAGAATATGGATTGTAGGCAGCCACCCAAAGCCACGTATCGAAACACCTGATATAAGTCCAGGCTGCAAGACCCAATATTCTTTTAAACTAAGAAAGCTCAACATTGGTTTAGCTGAGTATAGAGAAAAAAGCAAGACAAATTAGGGGCTGATACTGAAAACTTAATAAGCAGTCTCATTTGTTTGTTTATAAAATAAAATGGCCTCTAAAAGACAATTCCATTATCATTTGCTAAGGATGTGGAAAATATTTTGTTAGTGTTTTGTCCAGTGTGAATAAAGCTTTACCTGCTTCTGTCCTTATCCATTACAGAGGGCTTTCGTTGGCAGCGAGGGCAACAGAAGGAATGGCTCCCTTGCAGTTTGTGGTATTTACTATCACTGAAACCTCTCACGAGAGTCCTTTATAAAACTGGAAAGTGAGCCAAGGGAGCTCATAATAAATATAGACTAGCAAAGCCCTTTCATAAATGAATGAATGAATGAATAAGTGAATGACTTGTTACGGTAAATACAAAATATTTGAATACTGAATGCTTGCCCTGAAAGCAATTCCAACAGAAACATTTTATTTTACTGCTACAGTTCATACCTAACTCAAAAAATCAAAAGGAGGGTAGCGCTGGTAGAAACTGGAATCACTTTTTACATTCTCACAGATACCTAAAAATATTGTCTTATGTTAATTGCTAAACCAAGATTTTATTTTTTCTTCCTTTTTTTTGGCTGATTGCTTTTCAAGTTGTGAGTGTGCATATCTTAATTAATCCCATAGTGATTTCTGAGATAGTGACACACCAGCTAGAATGCTGCTCATCTAACGTCTCTGATTTCAGTGCGCTAAAACGCCAAATGTTTGGCCTAATGACTTTTAATCATACAGGGAATCACTGGAGGCGTTCCTCCGCAGTATCTGAATTATTGAATTTTCTTTATCTAGAAAGAAATGGTATGGGTTCAGACTGTATGGTTGTTACACTATCAAAAAAAAAAAAAAAGTTAAACTAAGCAAAATAATTGTCTTTGAACTCAAAGCCACATAAAGCAAAGACTGCCTGTGTTCCCCATCCTGCAGCCTTTTACTCAGCAGCCTCTTCTCTTGTGCGATGAGAGGTACGTGCAGACCCACAGAGCACGTGATGGGAGAGCACACTCAGACATACCCCCACCGAAAACACCTATATAGCCTACAGGAGAATCTTAAATACTGACTTTTCTAAAAAAGAGAACATTTTGTATCCTTTGCCTAGTCATCATTGTTAGAATGTTTTAGGTGAAATAAAGATGTTTGAAAACCCATTCGATGCTGCTGCAGGCAGGACACCTTACCAGCTATTGAGGGTCTCTGGAGCCCTTGGGAGGGCAAGAAGCCCTAAAGGCTAGCAGCACTGAAGGCTAATTTTATTGTCATTAGACCGTGAAAGCAGTTAGCTTTCCCAGGGAAATAATATGAATTTTCTTGCACTTAATATTTAAAATGTGATTTAAATGTTAATAATTCATGTCAGACTACTTTTAATTTCTATCAGTGAAAGCATACGCTGCAGTCTATTCCATTTCCAGTGGGAAGAAAACTGTGGGCGCTGTAGTCTTTTGTTATTAAAGGATTACAGTAGCAGTGTGTGTCTGTACAAATGTTAATTTGTTGCAATTTTCTCATAAGATAATATTTACAGTATTTCAGAGTGCATGTATGTGATCAGCATTTTGTACCCACTTGGCAATTGTATCTGAATATCTGCTTCCACGGTTTATGTTCACAAAGGCCTTTTTTTTCTTCCATGCTGATATGGTATGACGACTAATATAGCTGCAGCACACTGCTAGTGTCATGGATCTGTCGCATTTACTGTTCACAGCCACACTAGCAACTTCTGCAAGGTTTGTACTTTCTGAGATATATACCACTGCAATTCAGAGCATAAGAAAGCCTCTGGGCAAACCAAGTGCCAAGATCCTTAGTAAACAATGGTCACCACTGGCTTCTCAAAAACATTTGGAGACATATCAAAGCAGTACATGGGGGGAAGGAAGGTGAAGGAAGAGGAACTGTTAAAGTCACAGAAACGAGACAAATGGCTATATTACATCATGCACTGGCTTTTCTCTGCTCCCTCACTTTTCTCAGATCCAGCGGAGCTGAAAACAGTATGCTCATCCACTAGAAGAACAGAAAAGTTGACAGAGGAAAAAAAATCAAGTTAAAAAAAAAACCCTGCACAGATAAAGCTACCAGAGAAAAATTATTAGAAAACCTACAGCTTTTAGAAACACTTAACAATTTTAATAGAGCATAAAAGAAACTGGCAAAATACATTTCAAAGAGCATAAAAGAGAAAAACGAACAACTCGTCTAGCACCATCATAAAAAGTGAAACAAAAATGTTCATTCTAACAGTCAAATTTATACTTTTACAAAAGAGAGATGAAAGGATGCAATCGCATGGAGTTTAGAATAAGTTATTTCATTGTATATATAATGTATTTGAAAATGAATGCCTGTCTCCAACGAAAAGGGGTGGAACATAGGAGAAGCTTGAATAGCAGCTTGGCCCATCCCTTGCTTTGAGACTGGGTGGACCACAATCAAAACGACTCCTGGGGAATGTTTTTCTATCCTGTTCCTAAAAATCTTGATGAAGACTTCTTTTTCAGTGAAGAAGCAATGAAGACCTCACCAACTCCTTTGCAAGCTTACTCAAGTGCTACATTACTCTGTGTAACTCAAAGTTTTTTTCCTAACGTCCAACTTGTGTCACGTTTGCTGCATTTTAAGCCCTGACATACTGTGGACACTAAGAACAGATTCTTTTGTTTGGAGTAAACTTTTACATACTTGATGGCTTGTAATGCCTTTTGTCAGCCCTCTCCTGACTAAACAAACCACGCTTCCAAACTTGTTGCCGTTTCCCTCATTCTCTTCTGTTTTTTCCAAATGCCCCGTTTTCCCTGGCGTGCAGCGCTCAAACCCAGTGCCGCACTCCAGCTGATATCTTACAAACACTGTGAGCTGCACAAAAAGATCGCGTCACCTGTCCTGTAGATTATGCTGTCCTGGCTGAGCATTCCATCATGATGTTTGCCTCGCCTGTAAAAAGCTGACATTGCTGAGTTTATGACTCATTATACTCTCCAAATTCTTTCCTGCATATTTGTAGCTTACTGTTTTTCCTCTTGCCTGAATCTGAGCAGATGACTACTGCTGCCCAAGTGTAAGAGCTTACACTTCTCACTAAACCCTGTTCTCATGTAAGGCCAGACAGTTTTTCAAGCTTGTCAAGTTTCTTCTGAATTTTAATCTCTTGTAGCCCCTTTAAACCAGTACTATCTGCAACTGCCTAAACGTGCTATCTATTCCAGCATACAAGGCATTCATAAAAACGGTCCAAGACTAGACTTTGGAGGAACCATGCTTATAAGAGGCCTTGCATTTTAGAAAAGAACCACAGACACCTGCTGCAAGTATGGACACTGCATTCATCTTATATTAATTTATCTATGTTCTTTTATTTTCCTTATGGGAATGCCACATGCAACACTGCCAAAAGCCTCATCTCTGCTGAAATCTAAGCATAGGACTTCATTTGCTTTTCCTGTAGGAAGGCCTTCTGCATTACCATTGAGATAAATCAGAATGCTGTGATTTAATTTGCTTTTGACAAAAGTATGCTGCCTCTTATTGATCACCTATCAGAGGTTAATTGTCTCGGAAGTGCTCACAAATAGTTTATTTATGCCAGTATTTTTTCAGGAACTGAAGTTAAGCAGACAGGCCTGAATTTTCTCCTGCCCATCCATTCCCTCCTTTTATGACAGTCACTAGACTACCAATGTATTTGTTTACTGGATCCCACTCAGTAAGATTTCAAATGCACTTACTAGCAGATCGGAGATTGCTTTAGACACTAAGAAATCCTATCTGATTAAAGCCATCAGACCCAATCAATGTGAGATCACTCAATTCAGCCACGTGTTTTTTCCCTCAGCAGCTTGGCTGGCAATAGGCCCCTTTTGCAATGGAGTCCATAGGTGTTTTTCTCTTTGAAGCAAACGTCTACACACACAAGGGAAAAGACAATACTGCCTTTCTCTCTTCTCCACTCTTAACAGGCTTCACAGTAGCCTCCAGGCTTTATAGCCCCCAAATAAACCAGCCTAGCAGAAGGCAAGAAAATCAGCATAATCTTTAAAAAAAACACTTTAATTTAATCAGAGGGTTGCACATGCTCCAGCCAAGAGATTTCTGAAGAATTTAGAATGAAGTTAACTTCTGAATTTGCCTTCAAAACAGTTGAGTTTACACAACCATATTCAGTTGAGATATCGGAAATGTATATCTAAGAAAACCAGTCCATCAGATGCTTTGAGAAAAGCAAATAATCAAATAATTGATTATTTACAGAAAACTCTTATGCTGTTTGTGACCCTTAATAAAAAAAATGAACCTGTACCAATGGCCAGATAACATCAGAATATTTGGAAAAAAAAAAAAAAAAAGGAAGGAAGCAGCAGCAGATATTCTGCTAAGGGGTGCAGGCAGCTGCAGAAACATGCATTTCTGAGACTGCATTCATCAAACAGGTGAAGCGACGCTTCACAACAGGAGTCAGAGCAAAAAATCTGATCAACTTCCCCAAACTTTGACAAGACTACAGACTTGCTGCGAAACCAGACAGTATGTACTGTGGGAGCCTGTGTGCTATTGAAAGGGATCTCATTAGCTGATAAGTGGAAAACGAAGGGCCCACCCCTAGATCCTGTGAACCTTTCTTATTTTACACAACGGACACACTAACAACACACCATCAGACATGAACCTGGCTCTGGCTAACTGACTATCTTTTTGCTGGAAGTGATGTGCAGGCTAATAGTTGGTTTAACTCCTGTCATGTGCATTTCATAACACAGCCTTTAAGCAAATCATCTTCCTCACACATTCAGCAAGTCAGAAAGAGTGCCAAAATAAGGTGTGGGAAAGCATTTTCACAGCATTATTACACAGAGCATGTAACCTTTCAAGACTGCTTTGTATGCAACTACATCACACATCATAAAAAAAATCAGTAATTCCCATCTCCAAGATGAAATGTATCTCTAATCCAACATTTACCTCAATAGAGGACAATACTGCTACTACACAACTGTGAAGTCAACATGTCATAAATCACTAGTAGAGCTTTACCTTTTCAGAGAGAAAGAATACTTTTTAATATGATTAATTTTAAAATACAGACTTAACGGGTGAATCATACTTATCTGCTGACTTAAAGTAACTTCAAGTATGTCGGGGATCCTGTAATATTTACAGTATGGTAAAATTTGACATCATACGCTGTACAGAGTCATCTAATACTGACAGAAGGTAAAAGGTGAGAAGGTTGGTTGAGTTATCTGAAGTCAGATGTAATGCTCAACCTTGTTACGGGTTTTGAAGTTCTCTGCATGCTGAGGAACACACTTTCCTCTGCAGCCTCTTGCTCAGTTGAAATAACTGGAAGAGACTTAAACTAATTACCACAGGTGAGCTTGGATCTCTGCTCCAGGAATAACGTTGTGCCACTTCTACCACTGCTTGTACGTTATGCTTCACTTCTGACACCAATGAGAGGTGTGCTGCACTTGCTGTCTTTGGATGATAGACTGAGAAAGCCACAAAGAAACTTGCGCTTTTTTAACACTGTGGGTTGGAGTAAAAAGCTTTCCCAAATAGCAGCAGTAGCCTTGTATTAAACATAATTAAACATAATTTAATTAAACATAATTTAACAGCAAAATCCACAAAGTGTTTCCACGCAGCCTCCAGCATGTGAAAATTCAGTATGTAAATGACTATAAAATATCACCTGTTCCTGTGTGGCAGACTAATATAGATGTGTAGTCTGGAAAGGAAAATTCATAGTCAAGTTTGTCTCTGGTGTTCTGAAACCTGTCATGACACTTGAGAAAACAGCCTGGCTCCCATTTTTATTTAGTTCAGCACATCACCTATACCACCAAACCTGAGACACGCACACAAGAGGATACAGGACGGAAATACCAGGACAAACTATCCAATCTCTGTTTTGGAAAGAAAGGCACTGTTGTCAGAAACACAGGCACTAAGGGTAACTGTCCTTCTACAGTAACTTACAGAGCATGACACAGAGAGAAATAACAAAGAAACATTTCAGCATTGTGCAGCTCCAATTCAATGCAATTTGGAGCATGATGATACACTTCATTCTTGTGAACATTATAAAGCATTAAACCTGTGTATTAGAGTCAGGCCAGTTTCAGTACTAAAATACTGCCTCAGGCAGCTTTCTTACGCAAGAAGAGGAAAAAGCTGATCTGCCATCGGCTTTTATAGCTAGTGAAATGAAACATTAAACAGGGGCAGGAGAAAAAGAACAAATTTTCACAGCGTTCAGGTGTACTGTAGGTCAAAAGGCCTATGCAGAATTGGTCTGTGCCTCCAAATGAGTCTTCTCGAAAGCCACAGGTAAGAATCAGCCACACAATGAGGGAGGGAAATACATTAAGAAACGTGGTCTTGAATGCATGAATAAATACACCACCCTAGATATTTCAGATTAATACTGTAATTTCGTTATGACAAAGAGTAAAACAAATACATCAAAAGACCTTAGAAAAGTCAAGTCTGCAGAGGACTCAAAGACTGGATGCAAAGATTGCCCCAGAGGGTCCTCACAATAGGAAGTAAATGCTGAATACATTCAAAATACCTAGTGTGTTGGGGATGAATTCTTGGGTAAGATAACAGGTTGGTGACTCAGCCTACTCCTTATGGAGGAAAAGATGTGTTTAGGGGACATAAACCAGACACAAAACAGAATAATTCTCTTGACTCAGCAGGTTCAGAACCTTGGCACAGGCACCTAGCGCTCTCTCAGAACATCCCAGCTCCCAAGGCCAAAGGCATGGGGAGACTTACTGCTCAGAGGATTTTCTGTGCATGAATGCTCGGTGTTTGCATAGCAAACGTATCCTTCTTCCCTCTGGCACAACCTTGTAACAATGATCTATGTCTTAATTTTTTTCATTTTAGTATATTTTTTTCCGCATTTCCTCCTTTGACACACAGTCATTTCTAGTGTAGCCATAGTAATATCAACAGAACAAGACAGCCTTAGTAGCATCCACAAAATCAACACACAGACATTTAAAAGAATTTAACATTACAATGATGCATGGATCTATTTGGTGATTTAGGATAACCACATATCATGAGTGACGATCTTTTACCCAATTCTGTTGTCACCTTCTTTCAGAACACAATAAACATACTTGCCCCTGTATTTTCTTGCTATGGTATTCACCACAAGCAACGATTTCACCAGGCATTTTTCAGGTTACCTGACCTGAAAGACAATATTTTTACATGCTGCCATAATTGTAACACCTGAGAACCTCAGAAAAAAATTAATGAGCAGTCTCTGAAGTATATAGTCTTTATCCTACAGACATAGCTCTCAGTTACAAAGAGCTTAACAGTGGATTTAATTTCACTGAACACTACTATGTAAGAGATAGGCACCTACCCCAAGCCAATCATTAAAGCTCCCTCAAAAGCTAATGAAGGGAGTGCACTTCCAAAGGTCACTTAATTACATTCCAGAATGCCTAATAGAGGTAGGATGAACTTACCTGCTGGGAGTCAATAGATCTCTACTGTTATGAAGAGGCCTAAATGCAAGTTTAGACTTCATGCCTTATTTCTGCATACTTAAGACTACAATCCCCACCTATTTCAGTATGCCTGAGCAGACTTTTCCACATCTGAAGCACACGATCATTCTTCTTTTGTCCAGGAAAGCCTTCAGTCGTATGCAGCATACCTCAAAGGGAGGGAGGCACAATCCAGCCTATTAAATTTTCTGTTCAAGCACTTACGATGAAAAATTGTAGAAAAGAAAGAAAATTATAAGGTGCAGCATGACTTGCAATTTTAAAGAGTTCCACTTTTTGCACTGGATAAACGGATGACTTGGCTAGTTAGCAAACGTGCAGATGTCAGCCTGACTACTACCCAGATATTTTGTGGGATGTCAGCAGCAGGCAGGATACCAGGATGCTAAATGTTGACATTATCTACGTGTGACAGCTTCGACAATGAGATGCTGGCTGGGAAGGGAGACACCATGTACATCTGTTCATCAATCCTGCTGAACAACAGGAAGCCTCAGAATTTGCGATGGAACTCATGAATAACCTGAGAGCACAACACAAACCTGTTCCGGCTTTCCAAACTTTAATCAGGCCCACCAGATTTGGCACCAGATCCAGTACAAAAGAATGCAAAGCACAGAAAAGCTCATGCATAGGTATTTAATTACAAGTTGGAGCTTTTTCTGACACCTTCCATTTCAGCAGTACAGCATCATCCTGGGCTGCAGTTTGTCATTGAGTAAAGTGTACTATTAAAAAGTTTACCAGTTATTTTCTTCCTATTAAATCAGATTCCTCTTTCTCCCTCTTTTCTCCCTCAATTATTTTTGTTCATGATAACTTCTTTCAGTGTTGTAACACTGAAAATTTGCATAATAAATTTTATCTCACTCCTACTCTTTTTCTAGATACTTTCCTGCCCTTATTAATACCTCATAACAATGCAACAATGACATGCCTCAACCTTTCGAAAGTGAATTTAAAGCATTTAGCTCACCTGTGCACCTAAAAGCTTGAACTTAGAGGATTCTCTGTGTGAGAGGCAGACACATTTGTTAAATATTTTTTTTCCAGGAACTAAGGGCTTAGTTACTCTTGTACCATGCAACTGCAAAAAGGGTAGGCTGGAAGACGTTCGTGGAGCAAGATATTTGTCTATTTGTCCATCTTATACATGCATCTAAAAGTAATATGGGGGATTTGAATTATCTGCTAGCAGCAAGTACTCTGTGTAAGAAAATGTTTTTCTTTTATCATATCTCACTATCTGCCACACCCTTCTATTGCCTTTTCCTCTTAACTAGGCTGCAGCCGAAGTGTAAGGATAAATTTGGTAGAACTTTCTAGACAAGTTTTCAGAGCCTCTAATCCATTTTGGCAGCACATGTGAAAACTTCTTCTTGGTTCCCAAGGAAGCCCTATCTCCTGCTCTTCAGAGGACCTTTCCAAAAAGTTTTAGCTTCATCACTCCAACATAACTCAAGTGCTGAAGGGGAAAGGAGGAAGAGGGACCAGAGATGTGCTCATACCTCATTAGCACTGTGGGGTTTAGTGAGAACCTGAAATGTAAAGGGTTTAACTGCATGCATTAACTAACTGGAGAGAGGTGAAGCTGTCATGGACCGAGCACTACCCGAAATTCATGCTCCTGGTTGCTTTCTCTCTTAGAGAAATGAAGAGCAAAGAAGAAAGGTCTCTTAAAAATAGATGAGGAAGGTTATGCAATCTCCGATGAGAATTCAAAAAGAAGATGGTGTTCATACTTTCTGTGGTATGGAGTCATGTGAAGCGTGACTCAAGTCATTTAACCTTGCTTTTGGAACAGTCAACAATACTTTGATTGGTAATTAGATGAGGTTCTATTAAACATATACCGTGGAAAATTAAGTCTTTTATTTAAAGTTTTCTATGAAAGGACATTTTTAATGCTCCCTCCTCCCTTGCAGATTGAACATTTGTCAGCTAAAGCAAATAATACATAGCTGAGTGAAATTAGTGTGCTGCTCATGAAGAAAATCTAACTGAAACAGCTTTTCAGAGAGCTTAAGCAACATCTTGACATCGGTTGGTTTAAATACACAATTCACAAACTCTTAGATTGACTTTTTCATATCTCCATCTACACTACACAAGTTACAAACATCTCCAGACACTGTGGCATTTTCTTAAGTCCAAATGACGAAACGCATGCTCCACAAGGAAACAACTGCAGTGCCACCATTCCTCTTTTACTCCACATACTCTGAAGCACCAAGTTAAGGGGGGAAAAAATCAGGATTCAGAATGCTCTTAAAAAGCTAAGGTCGATGCTTTTGCCTGAGCTGTGGTGAAAGCTGAATCCTAGAGACATGTACCCTCCACAGAAATGGCTCAGTCCCGGTGTCCAGTATTAAAAGGAAATTTTGAGTGAATCAGCTCATTTCAGTCGTTTTAACAGGACACTAAGAACCAATATTTGAAGTATCCACACCAAAGCTATGTAGAGTTCTAGAAACCAAGGACATGTTAAATTATATCCTGAAGTGATGAGGAAACTAATATCTTCTGTGGCCTTCACTCTGGACCAGGATTAAACTATTAATCTAGTTCTGGGGTGGCTGGCTGGGATATGAGGCACTTTTGCACTTTGCACTTAGAACAGATTTCCCAAGGAGGTCTGCAACATACCTACATTAAACCACATTCAGTAGGTAAACAATTTATTCTTCATAGCTGGCTGTCACACTACTGCAATAATAACTAGATAGAGACCCATTTAGCAAGTGGAGGATGTGATACAAAGAATACAAACTATGATAATGGAAATTTTAAGGGTGACATTGACATACTGATAGTTTCACAACCCTTGAGGCGTATGAACAATATTTACCAAAACCAGAACCTTACACATGCTGGGTTTTGTCTCTGTTTTC
This sequence comes from Numenius arquata, assembly GCF_964106895.1. NCBI lineage: Eukaryota > Metazoa > Chordata > Aves > Charadriiformes > Scolopacidae > Numenius > Numenius arquata. The sequence goes on along the minus strand of NC_133585.1, from coordinate 20,498,206 downwards.
TTGTATAAATCTGCAGGAAACAGGTAAGTCAAACTCTTTACAGTACTTAATGCACCTCAGTATGGAAAGAAGATAAAGCAATAAATAAGGAGCAAGACCTTCTGTAGAAAGTTTGTGCACCTAACTGAAGGAGGATAGTATACTGACAGCTCTTACACCCCGTACCTGAAATGCAACCACCAGCTCCAGAGACCTCTGCAGTTCTGATAATCAGAAACTGGAAAGAAGCATCAGGAAAGGAATATTTTATACTTGCTCTACCTCTTATACTCTTTATTTAAGACTCTTCAGAGGAGAGTCTCAGTTAAAGCAAATACACACAGCTCTATATAGCATGGAAGAAATGAAAGATTCATTCCCTATCGGTCTGCTCCCTTCTATGTATATTACATTCATTTTAAAATTGCAAGGGGAAAAAAAAAGAATGGATTATGTGAATTAAATCCCATCGTATTACAAGAATAAGTATAATTCTTTTTCAGATCAATGCTATCATGTACATACACAGAAAAGGTACTCCTGGCGCTTACTGGGACATACTCAAATTTTCCAGGAGCATTTTGTCTGACAGATACATTATAATTAAGTTAATCAAAATACATTGCAAGGCACTGAAGTAATAAGAACCCTTAGTCCTATAAAGCAATCACAACTTTTCAAAGCATTTTCAAGCTTTTTCCACAGACTACGTTTCCCACACTTTCTGGATGATATGCATGGTGGAAGCAGATATTCTTTTGCGTCCAATCTGAAGTGCAAGTTTCCCCCCACAGATAACATCTATGAAAACTATATAGGCTTTGGGGGATTTTTTTTTTTTCCTTAAACAGTCAAGATAAACCATATTCTTTCACAGCTGGTTGCTGAGTCCCAGCAGATCTCTGTCTGCATGTAGTGTGACTATTTTTAAGCCAACAATGAATCACCATCAGGAGGACAAGACAAAACGCTGAAGCACACATTCTAGGTAGTTGAACCATAGGCCAATCTCTACCCAGTAATTTGGTTATTTCTGGAAGAAATGAACCACATGAGCAGCAGGTGCGTATGCTAATAGAATGACTTTATGTTTTAATTAAGCAGTATTTCCCTACAGAGTCATTAGATACGTTGTTTACTCAACTTTTCTAAAGACTATTAAAAAAACCCTGTAATCTCTTTCTTTCCCAGGCTACAGATAAAAATCTCAAGAATCTTAAAAAAACCAAACCAAAACAGTAGCGAACACACTTAGATCCTATACATACATGATAAACACTTGCTAGGAACAATTTCATAAAGGAGCTTCTATAACAGATGGTGTCATCCAAACTCCCATGAAAAATGGTTTTGTCTCAGGTAATGCCACTGGTTCTACTGAATGTAATGTGTGATGAGAAACTTTACAGTGACTGCCATGTATGTAAGAAAACTAATCTAACCCAGTAGATGTTGTAAAGTACCATTTGACATAGAGACTACAGAGTCTGAAGAAGAAAAGAACATAGATATGATGAGGCTTCGACTGCCTAAGCTTAAGCAATAAATACAGAATTTTCTACAAAGGATTTACGATCCCTAGACCCTCTGACTCCCATGCATCACTCCAAAGGTGGTCTAATAACAGACGAGATCTGCTGCTGCACAACTGGCCTCGCTTCTGGCCTGAGTCCCCCACAGCTACAGCTGCTATTGCCATTATTCAGTGAATCAACAGTTATTCTGTAATATTTGGTACTATTTTCTGTTGTGAAAAAGAATTACTATGTTGGCAATACTAAGTTAATATTAATGCAGCCAAAATACACTTGCTATTTCTTTAAGTATATTCACAGATTTATCATTGAACTTCGTCTATTCACTCCAGTTGAAGAGACAGAATTACAGGAGAAAGAAATCAATTCCCAGGCAGTAGTAACCCCTAGACCTGAAGGCGATTTAGCCAAACATAACACTGACATTTAGAAATACAGACACAGAAACAAACAGCCAAATTCAGAAACACTGTGTGCGGATGCCACTCCGCTAAGACCTCTTCTCCAAACTGTGCTCAGACAGCGCTTCTGAGCTCCCTCCAAAGAACACAATACACTCTCTGCATGAGAAACCGCTATAAATTCCACCTTTGAAAAGAAACTTGTTTCATGCTTAAAGAGCATAATGCACACCAAGTGATGTTTAAAAGAAGGAATTTCAGGCAGCTTTTTTCAATCCTTCTTTGTGCAAAATTATACAACTCCAGATCCCGTTGCAATAATCTTAAATGTAACTCCAGTAGAGAGACATATTTCCCAGAAAATAAAGATGGGAGATCATCCCATATTACAGGAGAGATGTGTCAAGTACATGTCACATAGCTATTAAATTGAAAAATGGAACTCACAGGAAAATCTGTCGATGTTTTGAGAGCTAAAAGCCACATTTTCACTTGCTTCTGTTATGCAGGTATAAATTTCTTATAATATTTCAATAAGGATTTTATTTTTTTTCAAGATCCTCTCTGTCCATTGGCCATGTGAGATTTGTGATTTTCTGTCAGCATAACACTCCTACTGCATCTTGGAAAAGCTATTTCAGCAACTTTCTCAGAAATGAGGAATATTTATAAATCAAGGTTTGTAAAGAACAGCTAGCAAATACAGCTTGCAGTCCAGGTGCTGTTCTATCTGTAATGTTAAAAAAAAAAAAACAAAAAACATATATATACATTCAAAGCACCTGGTTTGTCCTGAAACAGACAGAGGTCAGGAAAAGAGACTAAGAAGTAGTTTGGTTGGTTTTTTTTTTTTTCTCCCTTATAGAAAAGATTTGATTTTTGAAGCACACTTATAAAAGCCATCTAGTTTGAATCCCAGTTCCTCAAACTAGCAAAATAGCCAATAAGAAAACCTATCTCGAGAGAGAATAATTATTATATCGGCAGGAATCAGCACAATGGGTAATTCTGCTAGAATAAATCAGCTTCATGATGGAGTCTTTCCGTACCTATGCAAATGTCAATGCATTTAAAGTCTGTATTTTCTTTATAGCTTCGTAACATGTGTTACTATTGCTTGTGGTTCACTTGTTCTGCATATTTGAATCTTAACCCTGAACACTCAAAACGCAGAAGATTTTAATACCAAACCTACTGAAATCACAATGAACTTCACAAGGAGGCTTTCAGTCCAAGAAGCCTATAAATACACAGCAGGGAGGGAAAATGCCCACTTTTCAAAATTCTACTTTTTAGAAAGGCTCTAACAATCACAAGATACTATTCAAAACATTAGCTAAACAGAAGATACATTAGTCAGAGAGAATAACCATGACCAAATATCCGTGGTCCAACTGTGTAAGAGATGGAATACGAGTTTTTGAGAAGAGTATTATTTTTAGGTTTATCATATCCTTTATCAGTAAACTTCAAGCACAATTGCTTGAACATTATCTCATGTTCCTCTTTTCTCCTCTTCTATTTCTACTTGACATTCATATATTTTTACAGCTAATTTTTCTGTCAATGCTCCTCAAAATTTCAGATTTCAAGTCCATAACTGTTCATTTAGAATTTTATAAATTAAGTGATCCTCATATTCCATGATTGACAGTGACTGCCAAAAAATGCAGAATATGAATCAAGAGGAAGCCAGGCACAGTTTACTATGTCTGACCACACAAAATTTATCAGAAAACACACTCGGCAAGTAATGAACTTTGCCTACCATCAATTATTGTTCTGCATGAGCTCTACAGTCTAGTTGCAAAGAAGATTAAACAGGATTATAACAAGCACTCCTTTTGCCTTTATAATTTCCAACGGAGGGTAGTTACATGGCTAAATTACTCATCCCTGGCACAGCCTAATTTTGCTCTGAAAGTTGGTAAGTAAAAACCAAAACAACACAGACCTTCGATTCTAGCTGAAATGAGTTTATTCTCAACAGATATATGCAAAACGAGTATTATGCACTTTTGCTTGTTTCTGTCGTATTTAGCCTCCCAGAGCAATGGCATCAATTCTCGAAGGGATTTATCTTGATTACATTTGAAGAAATTATATGACACTGACTTTTTTCTTCCTAAACTGAGACAAAATTACATAAGAAAATTACAGATTTTGAGAACTTACAGAAATACTCTTTTTTCCTTGAAAAATACAGTATGAGTTTCAAAAAACCAAGACATTGAAGATTATACCAGTAGAAGACAATTTTAGCCCTCATTATGGAAGAACGCTCAACTTAATACAGTCTTAATATACACACATCTACATGATGGGACACAAGAAATAAATATAAATTGAATTCCAAACAAAAATGTACTGAGAAAGAAACAGAATGGTGATGTATGTCACTCAATGTGCACTTGAAGTGCTAGCTGCTCAGAAAAGGCATCTGTGTGCAAGTTACCTAATATCCTACCTTCATAAGATTAACAGTTTTGCTTCCATATTAGGAAAGAAAGTTGTAAATCTGATAGAACTCACTGTGCAGTTGCTGTGCAAAACCACCAAATTCAATCTTCCCCGCCCCTCTCCTGGCATTTACTTAGAATATATTTCTGACAAGTTTAGTAGCTAATCCTCCTCCTCTTATTTCTTACAACGTCACTTCAACATTAAAAACTGATACATTATTACACATGCTGCTGAAAATATTCAGAATTTGAATGCTGTGCTGCTCAGCAGAAAATTCGCTGTACGCACATTGGGGCTTTATGATACCCCAAGTCCAAATTTCCACAGCCCAAAGTTGCCACTAAGAAATATATGAGCTTGCGGATGGTAGATTTTTACTTCATGAAACAAAGTTCCTTCCTCTTGCCATTTGGATGACATACACTATGCTGTATATTTGTTTTTGCTGGGAAAAAAAAAAATATTGAAGTATGCAGGGTTTGTCATACCAGTCTTATGGATTTTCTTGCAATCATATTTTGAGGGTATTATCTTATCTGTGCTAAAATAAGTGTCAGAATTTGCTGGGGAAAGAAGGTTTGAAAAACTTTTCTAGCAGAAATAGATATATTCCAGCTGAAGACCTTTAGTATTACTCAGATTTTTTGATTCAGACAGATGCAATTTCATTTATTGAGTGTTTTCTCTGTGTTTTGCAGCAGGATAACATCAAGACTAAAACGAAAATGATTTATAATGTAATGCACGTGGAAACAAAATGCATTTAGAAATCTGATTTTATGATTTCAGTCCAGGTAAATCCATAAACTTCAAGACACCAATAAGAACTGATTGCTGTGGTGCATGGCAATATTTGATGAAAAAAATCTACCACAGGGACTGCGTAACTTCTTTTGGTTTTTATGTGCATTCATAGTTTCTAAAATCTGCAAGAAAACCCAGAGTGAGGAAAAACTCATTTGAGAATATTTTATCCCTCATCTGAGTTGGAAACAAATTATCCAAAGAAACCTTTGAAACATGGTCTAGCAGAAACAGAACTGATATTTACCTTTGGCGATACTGTTTTGGGTCACTATGTTTACAGTAGGTCACTGAAAACAATGAACAGTGTTCCACCGGACAACCTACCATGGGCAGAAAAACTACCTTTCTCACACAACTCCCATCAAGAGTGAAACGTGAGAGCTAGGCGCTTTCACAAATCTTTCGGGAACTGCATCAAAGAGAAGGAGAACAGAAAATGTAAGACACGGAGAACAAATGTCCTTTTCATACCTCTTTCTTGCTAGCCCCAGTACACTTTGGGGTACTCTTTGGGGTACACTTTGGCATGCTCTAGTGGCCGAGATTGTTGGTTTGTGTCTGTTTGTGGGTCGGGTGGTGTGTGGTTGTGGGTGTTTGTTTTGGTTTGGTTTTGGTGTTTGTTTCGTTCTGGGATTTTTTGGGGTTTTTTTTGGTTTTGGTGGTTTTGTTTTTTTTTTGTTGGTTGGACTCGATGATCTCAAAGGTCCCATCCAACCAAAAATATTCTGTGACTCTCTGTGATTCTGTGTAACATCAGTGGCTGCTCTAACTTAGAATCATAGAATTATCCAGATTGGAAGGGACCTTTAAGATCATCTAGTCCAACCATCAACCTAACTCTGATACTTGCAGCAGCTTCCCCAGACACACTTGTGGTGTCTCTATGATTAGGTCAGAAAAGGTAAAAAACACTTTCTTCAACTCTCTGTTCTGCACTTAGCATGTCCTTATGAGAGGGAAGACAAAGGGTTCCGTGTGGTCCTTTCCATCCCGAAGGATCAGCATACAGGGCACAACACTCTCAACTCAACAGCCACATTAGAGGTGTTCAGCCAAACCACAGGTTTGCTCTGTAGGCGATAGGCTGGTATTGCCAGCAAGCCAGACCTTGACTTAGACAAGTTAAATGTCCTCTGGTGATATCTCTTCTGCAGGAAGAGTCAGGGAATGCAGATTGCTGGTTTAAAACAAGCATCTAACTTTTAAATAGCTACAGTTTAAGTGGGATAAATTCACCTACAGTATTAGAGAAGAGGGTCAGTTTGATCCAAAAGCTGCACTAGTAGCTTGAAAACACAACCCATGAGAAGCTGAGAGAGAGTGAGTCCAGGAGGAAGAACAGAGAAGCAAATCAGATCACCAGAAGCAGGAGAGAAACAGCTGAGTGAAGATGTGAGATTACATCAAAACTTCCTGCCATGCAGAAAGAACCATCTATTCTAGCATTTGGGTCTAATAAAGGGGAAGCAGATGTGACTGTGGAGCTTTGTGCTGTTGCTTATTTTCTCTCTCTACCTCAGTATCTTAGGATTGGAGCTGGAACACTCCATCCTCCTTTTTCATCCCCTCTGAAGGTCTGGGGAGTAGCTGCAGTGACACAGGGCACTGCTCGCAGGACTGAGTGGAAACTGGCAGTATCCAGAGCTGGGAGTGGAGGATTGCATCTGAAAGAGGTTTATGCAAGAGGCCACTGTAACCTATTGTTGAGCTATAGGAAAGGTGATTTTCCACAATGCTGAGAAATCAGACACTGTAGGAAGCAGACCTCTTGTAATATTACCTGAGAGCAGGATTCATCTCTTTAATCACCCAGTTTAAGCCAGTCATCCAGACTCTTGCTATAATTGATAGAAAGAGATAAATACCACCAGAGGTGACTCAGCCCACCAATTTTAGATAATTACCTTTGGATGATATAAGCCGTCCTCTGGAGGTGCCTATTCTTTTCTATTGATTATGGAGCGAGCCCAGAGCACTTGCCAAGGCCAGCTGTTAGATGATAATTAGGTTAGGTGAGACTGAACAAGCAATTACAGGAAGCAAACTGGAGACTTGTCTAGTTTAGGAATTGGTCCCATAGCCTTTTCAGAGATGCAGGAAGTATTGACAAAGGTATCCAGCAGAGAGATTTCTTCTTGCTGAAATAACTGCCATAGTTTCTTTTTCCTTGCAGAAAAGCAGAAGCAAGGTCACAGGAAAGACATGCCTACGTACTTCTTCAAAAGATACAGAAAGCAAGACTAATGGGAGTGGAAACACGGAATATGTGTATGCACCAACACATGCCTCCAGGATGTCTTTGAAAAACTTTTGCAGGGCCTTCCACATCGCTGTGCCTTTTTTCAGAACCTGCAATTTATTTATTTATGCATTCAGAGAGAAGGAGAAAGAAATAACACAGGGTTCGTTCAAGACTGGTAAACAAGCAGCTCATGACACGTTTCAGTCATGGACATATGCAACTAGTCACAAAACATTCATGCATCAGCATTTCTAAATCTTCAAGTGCTTTTTAAGTTATGGTAGAAGCTTTTCATTGTTGAGAGGGGACTCTTCTGGGGGAGAAGGGTAGAATCCTCTATTTAAAGTAACAACAAACACAAGAAAATAGTAGAAGCATAAAATTCAAAAAAGCAAAAAAAGCACACCAAAAAAAGCTGTGTCCGTGAACTTAACATAATGAAACAAATAAATGAAACTTCATTTCTAAAACTCAACCTTGCCCACCTCTGTTTAAATTGACACACGTGCACATACTTGGATGTTCTCTGTGTAGGTCCTACAGCAGTTACACCCTAAAGAATTCAGTCAAAGAACTGCCACTAAAGGTCAGAAAGGTGATCTTAAGACGTCACCTTGTCTAGGTCCCTGCCTGAAGGGTCACCTTGTCTAGGTCCCTGCCTGAAGGCGTACTCCATCGTCTCTGCCTTCTCTATCCAGCCCACTCCTGTGGGTCTCTGTCCCCATCATCATTACAGTTTCCCTAATGCCAAGCTCTCCTGTTGCAATTTCAACCCAACACTTCCTATCCTGTTTGCAGAAAACACGCAGAATATTTTGTTACCTCTCCTCAGCACTCCTTTTGGCAGGGAGACAGGGAAGAGAGGTGTCTAGCCAGCAAATTTCTATCTCTTCATTAGTGAAAGTGCAATATCCTTAAATACAGATCTTGGGTAGATATCGTCCTAATTCATATTTTAGAACTGGTATCCAGTAGAGATAAAACTAATCTGGTATTGATTAAACATGTTTTGTCTATGTAATTGACAAATGTTAACTACATACAGTCTGTAAATGAAGGCCTAGTGTAACTTTTTTAGGTTGTTTCATTTTCTCACTCAAATTTTATGTAGTTGTATTTTTAATCTCTCTAGCTCTACCACATCACAGCAACTATTTGCAATGAAGTTAATGGCACTTGAGAGATGGTCAGTTTTTGATTCAGAGTGAAGTAATCACCAGTTACAAACAATTGCCCAAACAAGTGAATTATGTGTCAGACTTACCAAGCCCAGTCAACCGTGCTGGGATTTTCCTATATTCTCCAGTCAAGGTTCGCACTAGAAATGTGGATATGTCTGTACATATATGTGTTGGCCTTGATTAATTAACCTGTGATTTTCAGCTATGAAGGCTCACTTGTGCAGTGAATTTTCCTGAAGTGTAATCTAGAAATATCACATGGAGCCATTAAAAGCAATCCGTTTTGCTCTCTCACCTCATGCTCACTTTATACCAAATGTAATCACTTGCAGCTATTTCTCAGACAGCTGTGCCCTGAAATTCTGGCCCTTACCTGTTGCTGTAAATTCATCTTCCACACGCCTGTATCTAATATATGAGCAATGGAAAATGTTTTTAGTTTTGTTAGACCTTATTACAAATATAGGGGCAGAGGCATTATGCTCAGGAAACAAAACAAACAAAAAAAAAGGAATAAGGCTTATTGTACAAACGAATCGATCATGTATTACAGATCTACTCAACTAAATATGGCAGCACTCCAGAAAGACACAGTAGTTTGAGCAGAACTTTAAATACGTGAGTTTTCAAACAGAAGTCAAGAGCTTCAGTGATTTTCTGGACAGGGAATTAAATAAACCAGATGTATTATTTCATTTAAAAACAGATTTGTTCCATAAGGCCTTCCTGTGAAATATTTTAGATCCTATGAGTCCTTAGAAGTCAGCATTGATTTTCCTATCAATGAAAACTAAGTGAGAAAATATGCAGTGAAATGAGAGGAATCATCCAAATGATTCATGGTTTATGCAGTGGTTTCAGTTATTCAAAAACTACTTCACTGTTTTCTCTGGAATTACTTTGTTGCAAGTCCTTACTGTACTGGTATGAACATCATGAAAAATATTTTCAGTCTAAATCACTGCTAAACTGGCAGAAGTCATGCCCGAGAACAGAATGCATCATCGTTTCATCAACAAACTTCCTCCCACACTTTAATGATATCCTCCTTAAATTTTCTACGCTGCTTCCATAAAGCATATACTTCTCATTCCCCTATGCTGAGCATAGCAGACGATGGGCTGATGGTGTTCACCCTCTGAAAACTCCATTAAAAAAGCATTAGGATTGTGACACAGAACAATAAAAGCAATGGAGAGCTCAGTTCCCTGAGAAATGAACCATATGTCCTCTCACACTTATCCAACATGGCACATTACGCAATTGGGGTGCTTAATTATGCTGAGGTGTTGGAAAATGTAGATATGCAAAGATAGACTGGGAAGCCCAGAGGTTAAAATAGGGAATATTAATATATTTGTTACTGTTATGTGTCAGATGCATGAATAAAGCAGGATAATCTGTCATCTATTTAAAATGAAAAATATAAAACTTGTCTCTTGTAATATTTAAATTACACACGTAGTGAGACAATGCTTAACCCTATTAATTCACTAAGGAATAGGTTTTTTTGTTCTTATTTTCCCTTTCCTCTCCACTTCCCTGCCTACTCTTTATTCAGTTATATATATATTCATATGTACACAAGAAAGTACACAACTGCCAGCACAGGCTTTGCTGAAGCTGAGAAGAACTTTAGTGGACACTGACTTCTCAGATGCTGACTGACCTGTTTGAAAAACTGCATCACTCTGGAAAATGCAAACACTACAGCCATTAGAAACCTACATCTTTCATCAAAATTTTGCCTTCCCGTGGCCTGCTCGTTGAGACAAGCAGCTTGTGACCGTGTTTATAGCAAGCTTTTGAGAACAACTAATCAGAAATTTGGGCTCTAGTGGCCACAGTCTGAATTTCTCCTCCATTTAGCATAATAGTTAGCAAAGTTGGAAAAATATGTATTGTAAATACATCCTGGAATGAAGATCCTCCTCCCTTTCATCTTTGAGATGGTTTTAATTTAATCACTAAAAACATCAGAAAGGATTGTCAAGGCTACTCATTTGCTTCTGTTCCTGCTGCATGCAAGAACTATTCAATTCCAAATGAAAAAAATGGGCCAAAGCTCATTTACTGAAGTAGCAATAGATAGGGCTCAAAAGCGTCACTGAAACTGGTTGCCACTGGTCTCTGTGGGCTTGCAGCAGGCCATTGGAAAAACCTCAGCTCTGTAACCAGTGAAAGAAAGGTTCTTAGGTCTCAACATAGAGCTCAGAAGGAAAAGCCACAAACCCAAACAGTTCTAGTAAATCAAGCAGCCTTACCATGTCAAGGTCCTCTTAAATAATCTTGACCTATCACTGCTTTTTATGTGGATGAAACAAAGATTGGGAGACTAGGGCTGGCATTTTCTAACTGCCTACATTTTGTCCTAATAAATGCTTTTAAAATATGCCCCAACTATATAAAATTATAAACCAGGAACATTTTAAAAATATGCAGTATGTGGATTGATTTGTACTTGTCACATTAAGTGATGTAAATTACAGACCCATGGTTTGTAAGAGAAAAATTACACCACCTCTCAAAGTACATTTCATCTATAGATTTCAAAGTGTTCCAAGGAAGCCGGTAAGCGGGCATGTCATTTCTCCAAAGGGAAATGCAGCGCAGAGGTGCAGAAGCCAGTGGAGCTGGTGCTGCACAGCCTGCCTTGCCACACCAGCAACAGGCACTGCCTTCAGACCTGAGCCAGCACCCACCCAGCAGGTGCCCATCCCTGCCCCAGCCCAGGGTGTCTGTGGGGGCTCCCACCTGCCCATGGCACTTCCCCACCCCCCCATACCCCCCCCCCCAGCACCAAGCTGAGAATTGCTGTGGCTTCTCTAAGGCTTCACAGCAGGCCAGTAAGTCAGGTCATTCAGAGAGTGCCAAGAGGAAAGCAACATGAGCTAGGACACTAAAGATTCTGGGATTTTTTAATTTAAAATTGAGTCCTCCATGATAGCCGCTTTCAATTATGCAAAAGGTTGCTGTCAAAGGAAAGGGACAAAACTATTCTTCGCAGGATAGGACAGGAAGGGTTAAATTGCAGCAGGGGAAATTTAGTTTCGAAACTAGGGAAATCTTTCCAGCTGTCAAGACAGTTCAGCACTGAAACCAATTGCCAAGGGAGACTGGAATCTCAATCACAGGAGGTTTTTAAGAACAGGCTAGCTAATTAACTGTCAGGCATGGTTTAAGTATAATTGCTCCTGCTGGGGCAGGGGCCTGAACTACCTGACCCCCTGAGGCTCCCTTCAGCTCTACCTGCATTGATCACGGGATCTCCAGAGTACCAAAATAATCTATGTCCCTCAAAAATTATATATAGGCAGAATATAAAGAAACCAAACAAGCCTAAAAGTTAATTACAGGTGCTTAAGACATCTAATGCTATGTTGCTGTTATGTTAATGATTATAGAATTAAATCCATAATATTATCTCAGTAATAATAATATACTATCAATGTTTTAATCTTATACAGCTATGGATATTTGAGTCTTACTTTGCAATGTATGGCGCAGTCTTATTTTTATATTCCATACAGTTACAGTATTCAAACTTTTAATTCACAATATATCATGATCATATTTTTGTAGAAACTAGCAGGACCTGTGTGATGTACATGCACATTATCCACATATATATATATATATAACTGCATGAAAGTGCAGAGGAAAGAAAGATGGTGGAAAACACTTCTTTGTAACACTCCATTCCGCTCATCACACGTAACAAATATCTATCAATAACGTGGTATCTGGGAGAGATGAGTCCCCACCCAAGCACTCCTGAACAGCTTCAGCTTTGTTTACAAGACTGAAAGAAATATTCTTGCAACATGCTTCTTCCACTACTGCACTATTCTACATAAATGAAAAACTCAAAGTCATGCAATTGAGACTAATTTGACACAAGCCCTCTCTCTGCCTCATTTGTAATTAGCATCGCTGTCATGCTGCTACATTCCACTGTTCTTTTCTTCTTACAGAAAACTGGTCAAATTTGTATTTCTTTCATTCCTCATAGCTAAATGGTTAAGAGGCAAAAAGAAATTAGCTCCTTTACTTTAGGAAACCCCATTCTCTTTATTAATTGGAACTGCAAAGGAAAAACAATTTAATAGAACTAGTTTTAAAAAACTGATTAAATTGAAATATGCAAAAAATGACAATCTTTCTGTGAGAACCTGGAAAATATTTATAAGAATTCTGCACATAGTTCTGTAGTTAATTCAATGACCGGAGGGGCGATATAAGTTTGACACAAATCAGTGGAAGTAGATATTGTTGGAAGAATTGCCTAAACTCACTTTATAATTATAAAAAATTCAATATAAGCAATAAATTTGCACGAAAATCAGTTATACCGCTGGAAATAATGGAGTGAACTGTAACCTTACACCGTGACTCAGGTCATAGTGCAGACCTTGCAGTATTTTCACCGAAAATGGAAAAGTCCTTTAGTCCTGTCTAGAAAACTACTTCCACTAACGAAGGAAAACTCTGAAGCCAACCCCCCAGGAGGACTGTGACACTTTGCTAAAACTCCAGATCACTGTGTGTTACACATCTAGTCAAACACAGAATCATAGAATTGCCCAGGTTGGAAGGGACCTTCAAGATCATCTAGTCCAACCATCAACCTAACTCTCATAAAAACCATCACTAAACCATGTCTCTAAGCACTAGGTCAACCCGGCTTTTAAATCCCTCCAGGGATGGTGCCTCAACCACTTCCCTGGGCAGCTCATTCCAAGGCTTAAGAACCCTTTCAGTGTAAAAAAATCTTTCCTAATATTCAGTGTGAACCTCCCCAGCGCAACTTGAGGCCATTTCTTCTTGTCCTATCGCCTGGGACTTGGGAGAAGAGACCGACCCCCGCCATCGGGGGCTATTCTACAAAATAGCCACTTTTTGCAATCACCCCTTACACATTACTAGTGTGTAGTATGCCCCCCATTTCTCTCCATTACCACATACAGTGGCCATCAGGGAAAGACAGGCAAATGGCAGTACAGAGCTAATTAAACGTGATTTATAGGAAGGTCAATAATTTTGCATAAAACATAAAGTTTCTTTGAGCGCACTCACAGAATTACGTTATTCTATGTATCTGTGTTGAAGGAGTTCATCACCAGCAACACTTGAGTCAATGGCAGGCAATGCTGCTGTACTTAAATACACAGACATTTAGGAGTGACGTTACACCCAAGCATATACAAGCAGTAGATGAATCTTAGGAAGCCTGAGTGTGATCGTGGCACAGAGACACATCACAGCATTTACACAAGCCATACTTTGTGGGCTGCTAGACCCCACACTAGCAAGTACAAAGACGCAGATTTTCCCCCCTTAAGACAGCCAGTTTTGTTGACTGTCCCCACAGGAGAAGCTGTGCTTGCAAGGTTGAAGCTTCACCTAGTGGTAAGTCTCAGGCCTCATCAGTGTGGCAATCTCAATACGCCACTGCACCCAATGGCACTTAGGAAAGCTGACTGGAAAAAAGTCAGGTCTCCAGCTACAAGCCTCTATCCAGCCTCCCTCTATGGTGGGGAGAGCCTCTCCAGGAGGTTACGCAGAGATCCAGGACAAGTCTTGGCTAGGCTCCTAATTGGTTTTTTGAAATCATCCCCTGGAAGCACCTCTTCCTATACATTATGCAAGCGCCACACACAATGCAGACCCATAACTTAGGGCAAATGAAGTTGTATAGCAGGAATGCCTTTCTACCCAGAGAATCCCTAAGTGCATAAAGAAGTTATGCAGATTTCACATGACTCAAATTATATGCATCTTGTAATACCATTACTTCTTTGCAGTTACTTTTTCATTTCTTACATTATATGCCATATTGGGTATTAACAGTTCTTATTTCTGTTTATAGTTTTAATTTAGTCCTTTAATATTATAGTCATAGTGCTGGTTCCAAAATGTTGGGGTTTTTTTTTCACTAGTTTTTGATTGGGAAATACTACTTACTGGATAAATTAGTCTTTTGAGTCAAGTAAAGCTTTTTCTGTTTTGCCTTTTAAAATAAAATGAAGCATAGAGTAATACATCAACACATACACACTGTAAAATACTTGAACTAGGCATTGAAACTTGTAGAAAAAATACTAGCAATATTAATTTTTACTCAAGTCTGGGAATTTAATAAAGTAAAAAGGGAAAACTGGAATCAAATTTAGCTAAATCCCAAATCACTGTAATCTTTACTACGTGCCTTGCTAAGCACTGGCTGCCTCCTTCTTGTGTTCTCTTTCCAATTTGAGACTCTGGGTACCAAACCAGAATATATGACAAGCTCTGGGTGTTGTTTTCCATTTTATTGTTCCACTCTGTTCTGTATGTTTAACTTGTTAAAACTATACATTTTTTTTCTTACATTACAACAGCAATTCTTCTGAAGGCTACTGATCCCTCAGTGAATACCAAACATGAAACAAGCTGCAGTGCAACATTTGTTAGCGAGATCCCCATAGCCTTTTATTACCTGAGAAAGCTTTTTGATAAATACTTCAAAGAACAATAGATGAAGACATCTTGAGTGTGGAGCCCTTATGCTGTAAACAAGACATTTTTTATTTCAAAGTAAATATTTGTTTTATGAATTAAGTAAAGTACCTTCAAAAGTTTTCTTTCCTAGGCTGTTTTAAAAAAATATATAATTAGTTATTAATCTCTAGCGTTTCACTTAAAGGTTGTTACGAAACCAGCAGTATCAATTAAATGTATAACTAGCAGCTTCCATGTCCCCATTTAGAAGTACCGTAACTGCCTATTAATATATAACCATTTCAGAACTTCTGCAATATTACAAACAAGGAAGATACGAAACCATTTATTTGGAGTTGCAAGTTTCCAAGAACACAACTGAAAGGTTTCGTATTGCACACCACTACTACGTAATGGACATGATAAAAGGAACATGATAAAAGGAACATGAGTGTTTACTGCTTTCTTAAAGAAGGAAAAAAACAACTGGCCAGTTGCTAAACCTAAGACAGCATTTATTACCTTGTTATTGTGTGCTTCTATAGGAAAGAGAGCTTCCCTTAACCAGGAACTACTGGAAGTACCTCACAACAAATTCTGTCCTCACGACACAGCACATGCAGTCTCATCACGCTCTACATCACCCTCAGTCAAAATCACTGAGCAAATTCTAAAAATTGGTAAACCAGTCTTTTAGTATCACTAGTTACATACAACATATTTGGGCAATGTCGATGAAAGCTTTCCAGACTAAGAGAACGGTATGTCTCCTCCAAGTGCTATAGTTTATGACCTTTTAAACAATTGTAACCATTCAGATAATCTATCAATCCATTTGCTTTTCTGCAAAGAAACACTATTAAATTTATTAAAATTACATTTCTTTTACATAAGGTATATTTGAGAAAGACAAACAGAAATTATTTCTGAAGCACTTTTAATGAGTGCTTTCCAGAATCCAACGTCTGACACAAAAGAATTCAATGCTGAGGGTTAAATAAAAAAACGTACTGTAGAATCAGCAAAGTTTGAACTCACCCTAGACTCTTTATAAAGCTAGAATTGTAAGTATTTCTGGGAATAATTTTAAGAATTAGCAAGAGAGAGGTATCACTATCATAAATTGTCAACTTGCTGAACTGAAACCTATGAGATAAAAGGGAGCCTGAAGAGTCTTTTATCCCATCATCCTTGTTTGACTGAAGTCTATCACTTTTTATTCCAAAGGTCTCTTGCTCAAAAGAGTTTTTTGTTTATCTGTTTTCACCTGTAATTGATCTTTATTGATTGTAGTCAGGCTGTGCTCCCTATCATCAGCCTATGGCACTATGGCTCCCGCAGGAATCCAACCGTCCTGCTGATCATTCCTCTGTGAACTAAGCCTTGAGCAAGTCTGCACAATTATGTTTCTTATCAAGTTCACAACCACTCCACACAACATATGCTCTTTTAGCTCATACCATCAGAATGGTATTTTTGGTCATTCTCTGCATTCCAGGTTACTGAGCAGATCTTTAGCTCCTCCTGGATTTGTAACCTTTGAAGCCTTGTCATGTAGTTAGAGGCTCTAAGTCCTGGTGTGATTACATGTGTTCTCCAATCCCCATTTAGCTCTACAAATATTTATTTCCCCATTCTTGCTGGGCTACCAAGGCTATGCACAGAATATTAGCATTTCCTTTAAGAGAAAACACGAAGTACAGTTGTTAATCCAGATTAACAACATATTAACAAACACACTGAAGAGCAATGCTTCACCAGTGGTTAAAAGAACTTCCTCTGAGGCAAGATGACTGCAGGACAGGGCTGCAGTACATCCACTGCCTCTGTCCTAGCATATCTGCCTGAAGTTAAAGGCTGAGGATTTAAATAAAAACAAAATTAGCATTAAAATATTAATAATAATAAAAATAATAAACACATAAATGCACTGGACTAAGACACGATTAAACAGACTTCGACCTAACTGCTTCTTAATAGTTGACAGACCAGCAGTTGCTGTAGTTGCAGGATGTTTATTTAAAATACAGAACACAGATTAGAATAATTATATGAAAACAGTGGAGTTGGAAAAGAATTTGCTGAAGTATGTTGTAAAGTTAGCAATTAAGATAACTTTCTGTTAGCTTCTGTTATAGAATAAAAAACCAAAAAAGAGATTTGATTCCATAAATCCAGTTTACGAAGCCCCTGCCTTCCCCACTCATTCCAGCTCTTAATCTGCAGTTCAGCACACTCCAACTGTGCTGAGATAATTTATTACAGGCGTGCACTATAAATCAGATAAAGAATAACTAAATTCATGTGAGCAGATGCCATATTCTGCACAGACTGATAGATAGATAAGTCTAAATTAAATATATTAAGGCAGCTATCTGAGAGTTGGTCAACACAAACTGTTGTTATCTCCCATTGTATTAAAACACTTAATCAGCCACACTATATAGAAAGAACTATAGGTATCAGACAAGCCAGGAACATCTCTGGACCCAAAACTGTGAACTATACTGGTGAGACGTGTAAAGGAAACAATAAATGGATAGGTAGCAGGGTCTTAATTGCTCTGAACTGAGCATTTAGCTGAGATGGAAAGCAATCTGCAAATTATAAAGCCAAATTATCAATTTTAAAACATATTAACTGCACGATGGCTTTTCCACATAAGGAACAACCCTGAAAACTTTATAAATCAATTATTTACTTGATTTATGTAGCTCACATCAGGGTGATATATTAGTACAGCTCAACATAAACTGAAAGGTTATGACTGCAAATTGTTGCAAGATCCACTTAAAACAATTTAACCGATATTGAGTCCAGAAAGGTTTGCAGAATGTGCCACTAACTTACCAACAATGACTAAAAAAATGCTTTCCAAGTCCCCGTTGGGAGATCAGGAAAGATCACTGGCATTGCCAGGTCCCAAGGCTCTGACATAACAAGAGCCTTTCAGATGAAAATTCCAGATGCTCCTAGGAAACAGACCATTCCCCAGACTACAGACCAAGGGAAAACCCCAAGTGGTTCTTGCCAAAGATGATGTGAGAGAAACATAGCAGCAAGTGCAAAAAAAAGTTACTTTGTGGAGACAGACCTACGGGGAATTTTGTATTGGAAGACTACTATGCATTAGAATATTGTTTCACATGCAGCTAAGATCAGAAAAGCCTCAAAGTTACTGCTGACTGCTGTTTTCAGCTGTGGAAAGTTACTAATTGCACTCCATTTCCTATGAAATAGCAATCTACATCCTGCCAGTTAAGGACAAGCTATCAAACCACAGTTTCAAATTCACATCAAAAAGATTTTTAAATGACATCGAGTTTTTTAACATCACTTTTTACATTTGATCAAGCACAGGAAAATCATCCTCATTGCTAAACGTTTTGTGGGATGTCTTCCCTACCTTTGGCAAATAAGTACTTTTTTCTTCTTTTTCCTCTAGTATCACATCTGCCTCCGATGTCTGCTTTGTCTGCATCATCCACTCTCACTGTAATTGAAAAAATAATTTTATTATTGTCACTAATTGATTGCCATACATACTTGCATTCAGATTTAATTCCTTAGCCATATTGTGATAAGTTTGAGTGTCTAATTTTAGACTGAGATAATTTGAAATCTTGGCTCATTTATTCTAGCCCATAATTCATCAAATCTTTTGATTCCCGACCTGTAGGGTAGTGTAGCAGAGGAACACAGCCCTACTGATGTTTATTTCACAATTCTTCAGCCTGCTCTCTCTCTGAATTAATGCTCTTCATGTGAAATAATTCTCTCTGACCACCTTAGATTTCAGTGTGCACAACCAAGATTAAAATCCACATTCAAGCTCTTTCGTTCAACATGGATGTACTCTTATCGCTCAAATCTATGGTTCTTTCACAGCATTAGACACCAAACTGTTTACGCTCACTTCATAAACACCAGCAGTCACTGGTGTTCGAAAGCACCTGATAAAATGTGTTCATGATATCCGTCCCGCGTCTGGAAAGCTGTGGGTTGTCTTTGTTTTTCTTGTCCAAACAGCACACATTCTTTAAGCTCCACGCGACTGTGGTGAGTTGATCTTGGCCGGCTGGACAGCTGTCAACAGGAGAGGGGGAGAAAATTACCTCATGGGTTGAGATAAGGACACGGAGATCACTTACTGATCGCTTAGCAATCACTGTCATGGGCAAAAATGACTTGGTGAAAATTAATTTATTTCCAATTGACATTCTGTTTGACGGTGAGAAACAAAAGCGCTTTACTCTCTCCTCGCCCCCACCTTTCCCAAGCTCAACTTCACTCCTCCATCGCTGACACCTCTCCCCACCCGAGGGGTGCCGGGAAGAGGGAATGGGGGTGACGCCGGGAAGAGGGAATGGGGGTGACACCGGGAAGAGGGAATGGGAGTGACAACAGATCCATAAAAGCCCCACTCTCTCCTTTCCCTGCCCCACCATGGTCTCCTCACATGCTGCAGGGGAGTCTCTGCTCAGGTGCCCGGAGTCCCTCCTCCTCCTCCTCCCTCAGTGTCCTCATGCCTTCTCTCCTCATTCCTCTCCTTCCCTGCGTTTTCCCCCTTTCTTAAATCCTTTTCCCTGAGGTGCCACCGTCGGGGCTGAGGGACTGGGCTGTGCCCGGCCCTGGGGCAGCCAGAACCGGCTGGAACCGGCTGTGCCCGCTTTGAGCAGCCCCAGCCTCTCCTCACAGAGGCCCCTCAGCCAGGCTGCTGCCCCTGCCCATAGGCGCCCCACACAACATCATTATTTTAAAAGGTATTTTTATAAATTCTGTATATATTAGACTGCTCTAGGAAGCATTTATAATGTGGGATATAGAGGGAATGTAAATAGGAGGGGTTTAACCTAACGAAGCGCTTGGAAATTCCTATGAGTCTTGTACAGGACCAAGATCCTGTCACTGCACATTGCTCAGTTCTTCCTCAGACTGAAATGACAAATACAAACACACGGCTATAGCTCTCAGCTACTGTACTAATAGCACTAAAGGACAGTCCTCAGTTCAGCTGGGAAAGGCTGTAGGTGAGCTGCTGGGGAGACCTACAGTCCAGCTGAATTACCAGGAGGGCTTGGAGAAAGGCCAGATTGCATTTGAAAAACTTGTCGTAACCACATGCCACAGAAACATTTTAAGATCTTTTTACTTTTAACTAGATCACTGTCAACAAAACAAAAACAACTTGATGCTTTTTATATAGCTTTATGTATTTCCTCATTATTTATTTATTTCACAGGT
This sequence comes from Numenius arquata, assembly GCF_964106895.1. Classification (NCBI taxonomy): domain Eukaryota; kingdom Metazoa; phylum Chordata; class Aves; order Charadriiformes; family Scolopacidae; genus Numenius; species Numenius arquata. The sequence goes on along the minus strand of NC_133585.1, from coordinate 20,477,874 downwards.
GCCTCTAAGCATAAGAGCTGATGTCTGTATTTGCCTTAAAAACCATGATTCAAGACTTGTTATTTTCAGCCACTAGTGATTTTAATGTTACTTGTTGTATTCGCATTATAATCTGTTCCCGGTAAATGCTATGTAGTTGCAGGATGAATTGTAAAGCCACCAGGTGACCATCAAAAGGCAGCACTGGCGGTGGAGGCCGTTTCAAAAACCTGCACACAGGACCTAAGGTGGTTGGTCTTGATAATCTGAAAGGTCCCTTCTAACCTAGATAATTCTATGATTCTATGACCTTCACGCTCTGCGCTTTGTGAGATTGTGCCAGCGAAGCCATTCTGCCTTGGTAACTCACAGAAATCCTAAGGGCAAATGAAGAGCCCAATGGAGTAGGGAAAACCATTGCTCTAGGCTTAGCTGGTGACGGCCACTTCTGTTCTAGGTTAACTTTAATTCTCTTCTGCCCATTTGCAATTAGGGCAGCTTCTCTCCATGCAAGAGAGAGCACCAGGCAAACAGCCCTAACAGGGATAAGGAAAAACACTTGTAAATTTTCAAGGTATTTTACCCTCCTGCTCACCCAAATATTTACATACTTTAAAAACTCCATAGATTTTAACCAATAATTAACTGTCAGTGGTTATGATAGTTACTGATTCCTTTCTTACATCAGAAGATCAAGTTTAATCCCCAGATTTACCACTGCTGATAACAGCAAATGTGTGTAGGTCTCAATTCAATCACTTGCTTAACTCCAAACACATTAGATCTGAAGCGAAGCACATGTGTACAGTCCTTCAAAGTGAAGCACATGCATACAGTCCTTCGTAAAATTAGCTGTGGTCTGTATTCCAAAGCATTTTTTTAAGTAGTGTCACTGGGTACTTGCATTCCAGTGTGACCATACATAAGACCCTCTGATTCATAGGTAACTGAACACAAGACCAAGTTTAGCATGTATCTTGTATCCAGGAAAACCTAAAAGCCTTCCCTCTCCAGGACTGGAGTCACAAGAAGATACTTTGGCAGTCTCCATCTCTGGAGACATTCAAAACCTGCCTGGACAAGTTCCTGTGCGACCTGCTGTGGGTGGACCTGCTTTGGCAGGGGGTTGGACTAGATGATCTCCAGAGGTCCCTTCCAAGCCCATAGCATTCTGTGATTCTGTGAAATGACAGGGTGTGCCCAGTTAGTCACCAGGGTGTCTGATCCTGGCCCTGGTTCATATAGGCCACAGCAGCGCATAGTTCTGCTTGCTTTCTGGGGCAATGACATCAGCTTCACTTGAAGGAAAATAAATCAGATAACATTATTACAACTAGAAGAACAATGAAGTCCTAGAAGAGGTTATAAGGGAGATTCTGGAGCTCCCTTCAACAGAAGAAACAGATTAGACCAAGTTAAGCAAACATCTCTGATCTTGACTTGCTGCAGACGGGAGCGGAGCTTTTCTTGAGGTATCTCTTTCTGTGATTCTAGTCTTTTATTTACACGTATTATGTACAGCTAAGTTAACCAAATACCAGGTTCTAAAATGGGAATTTTATCTTCATGTCAATGGTTTTCATCTATCCTAAATTCAATGAAAACGTAGGCAATGCTGTTTAGAATGGAGTTTAAGGAAAACAGCTTCTGCTTGCTTAACTGATTTTTTTTTCCTAAACTGTGTTACCAAGGATATAGTGTACGCAATAATTAAATAATTAACTGTTCTATGACAACTTTCTGCTTAAATGACCATGCATTATATATACCAGTGTTTTGTGTTTTGCTTAGTGTTGAAAAAATAACATCTAGAGGAAAAAAACATCTTAAAAAGAACAAGATGACATAATTAGTACCACCTGTATGGATCTTGTAGACCCATAAAGGGTTTTACTGAAAAGAAACAGTAATTAAATGTTATTCTAGGATTTAACTTATTAAGGACTGATTCAACTGGGCAACATCCCCAGCTTTTATAGACCAGTGTTGCTACACAGACATCAATAGAAACTTATTTGCTCTATTCCTAAAATGAAACAAGTGATAACTCAAAGAACCTAGAAGAGTTTTTACTTGAAGTAAATGCCAATTTTTCTATTAACTTCACAGAATGCCTTCAAAAGTTAATTCAAATTTAAAGGGATTATAATACACATTTCAGGGTTCATTAAGAAAATTTCACAAACAGTATTAGTGATATAGACAGCTTATATACTGTTCAATATTTTGCTAGCTTAGTTTAAATAAATTGGGGTTTGTGGTTAATTCTGGAAAGGTGTCTCATGTTTTCTAAACTAATTCTTCCAGGTGAATTTTATAAGTACACTTGGATTTACAACCCACTGGAAAAATAATCAGTATGTTTTTAACCACCTTTAAATAGAATTCCCTTTCTACAAAGACCTGACATAGAAAGAGTCACAGAAAATTTTATTTCATAGCCTATGATGTGGCACATGACAAATTAGTTGTAGCCTAGATAGCCCTTCCTTTTCTTTTATCCGTCTCACTCTAAACAATCATTTCCAAGTTATTACATTCCTAGGTTACGTAAACAGAAAGAGAAATCAAGAGGCAGAGTTCTTTGTTCCTAACTGAAAAAAACCTCACCCAAAAAACCAGCAATGTGCCATGATCCCCCAAAATATTGGCCTAACTTTCAAACAACTTCTTTAAATGTGCTTTTCACTAGTCATTCTTGCTACTTTGCATATCCTGTTACAACCATTTCTTAACCTCATCAGCTACTATGGTACTACTTTCTGTTCTGTATCACCATGTTTATGTTATTATAAATTATCCTGCCACATCATTAACACCAAATGTTCTAGTTCAGCAAAATTACCTTGTCTTTAGTCTTATATTTTAATCAACAAACAAGGTCAAGCTCTACTTTCTGGGGTAACCAAAACCATTCCGAGTACCTACCAACCCATAATGCAATTCACTTCTATCAAGCAATATTAAGTCTAATTTTTCCCTTCTGCAAATCTAAAACTCCTCCGCAAGGTCACTGAGTTGATTACTGTGCTCAGTGCAACATACGTAACATGGAGCAGCTTTACAGTTCGCTTTGTTTTCAGTGCCATTACTCCTATATTAAGTGAAAGGCCCTTGTTGTTTGCTAGAGTAGATGGTACAGTTCTACTTGTGAGATTAAAATCTTCCACTGGATTATAGGTCTATTTTCTCTTTCTGGGTGTGGGGGTGAAGGGTGGGATAATTTTGCTACTTCAAGCACCATGAAGCACTTTGTGTCATCAAGGAACAGGTCTTGGCTAGGAATAAAAATGGATACTTTTGAACATGTTCACCATTGTTGTTTTACTGCCAATATAAAGATTACACGCTTCTCTATATTTTTTATTGTGGAATGCAAGTATTTTTCAGCCTCCACAAGGAAATGGAATTGATGCCATTGAAAAGACACATCTGCTATTAGCGAGTGCAGCAAGAAAGACAGAAAGTCTTTAGGTCTATTTTTTTTTTAAGTAGATGTTTGTAAAACCAAAGTTACTCAGGACAAATTGTTTGAAGATAGGAACTCTTCATTGTTGAAATCCTTTTAAAAAAAAAAAAAAAAAAGATCTCTTCCTGAAAATAATAATAAAGTATCTTTTAAAACTTCAGCACAATAATGTTTCTTGAAGGTGGAAGTCATAGAAATTACTATACACAATTACAGTTATCTGGGTTACGTACTTCTAAGCCTTGGTTTTATGGCATAAACGTTTGTGTGCTATAAGCCAACTTTCTGAGGAGCTCCAGAAGAAGCCCCTGGACAACAAAGGAAGAATGAGCCACAATGTCCCCACAGAACAACCAGACAGAAGGTGTTTAGCACATAGAGGACATAGGGGGCTTCTCCAATACAAAACCCAGCTTCGCCAAAATTAGGGATCTGGAACTCAGCAGGACTCCTCCCTGGCTCGTTAGGCTATTTTATTGCAAGATCACATCACACGTAATTGCTTCTACAGACTGAGCTACTTCACCCGGGATAATTACTCTTTTTGCTTTCCCTTTTCTGGTTAGAAGGCTTTGCTGGGATCCCAGTGCTCTAAGGTACAGAGACAGTTAAAAAGCTCGCTCTGACATCCAGCCTTAGTGTAGCCAACACCAGCCTGAAGCCTTTTGTACTTTCACCAGCACTAGCTTTCAGTTTAAAAGGCTCTTTTCTCACCCTGCAATCATACTACTTCTTAAGCTAATGAGGTCTAACTGCACATTAGCACATCTTTGGTCATGTCTGACAGGGCTCCTAGGATTCATTTACAGTTTTTAGTTTTGTATCTCATTAGTGACTCACAGGCATCATGCAACAGGACTCATTCATTTGAATTCTGCTCCTCCTCCTCCATCAATTCTAAATTCCACCTGAAATTATTTTTATTCCCTAAATTTCACTGAATTTCACTGAATTTTTAGAGTTGGAAGGGACCATAAAGATCATCTAGTCCAACTCCCCTGCTGAAGCAGGATTGCCCAGAGCATGTCAGAGCATGTTACTCAGGACTGCATCCAGACAGGTCTTGAAGATCTCCAGAGAAGGGGACTCCACACCCTCCCTGGGCAGCCTGTTCCAGGGCTCTGCCACCCTCACTGTGAAGAAGTTTTTTCTCATATTTGAATGGAACTTCCCATGTTCCAGCTTGTGCCCGTTGCCCCTCGTCCTCTCGCTGGCAACCACTGAAAAGAGTCCGGCTCCATCCTCCTTCAACCCACCCTTTAGATGCTTAAATTAATGCCCTTGAATTGCATACTACTGAACTACTTCCTATTTCAATTACTCCAGTCATTCCATTTAATTAATTTTCTTCTCAGACAAGGTTAGCAGCACAATCTTACTCCCCACCACAGTCATTCATGAAATTATGACACAATGTTGGTTAACCAGAAGTTAAATCTGTGATGAATCCTGTCTCAGTTTGTGTTTCTCTCGGAGTTTTTAAGTCACGCCCCCCGTCACTCCCTCCCTGGCCCCCAACAGGGGCTTAAGATTGTGATCTAAGTCACAATCAAATATAATTGCAAATTCCTGGTGGGTCAGAAATGCTTTTTGATTCACACTTAGAAACGGTAGAACAACAAGAGAAATTTCAAACCTGAAGGGAGCTTTTGGAAGAATGGTATCAGCAATCAAAAATGTATGATCAAAATTAAAATGCCACCTCTGCCTTAATTACAGCATCATTACTTTGATCATACCCTTGGTTGGGTACTGTCACAAATCTGTGTCTCAAGTCTTGGGAGCAGCAGCTCGAGACTCATACTGTTAATACAGGATGATTTTACACCCGAAGTGTACAGAGAATGCTTAGCATTCTGTACTTGAATAAAAATTTAAGGGTCATCTTTTCAACTTCTCCGGGAAAAGACTGATCACATTAGGACTTGGGGCATCCTGGAACAAAATAGGAGCAACTTAATGTTGACAAGTTCATTTATCTTTTGATAAATTCTGTCAATGAAAATGTTAACAGTAAAAGTGATTGCTCATTGAAAGAAAGTCTTCATATTTTGTTTTTCAGCCAGGACGAATTTGGTTCATAGAATCATAGAATAGAACGGGTTGGAAGGGACCTTTAGAAGTCATCTAGTCCAACCTCCCCTGCAATGAGCAGGGACATCTTCAACTAGATCAGGTTTCTGAGAGCCCCGTCCAACATGGCCTTAAATGTTTCCAGGGATGGGGCATCAACTACCTCTCCGGGCAACCTGTGCCAGTGTTTCACCACCCTCATTGTAAAAAATTTCTTCCTTACATCTAGTCTGAACCTTCCCCCAGATGTGTCAACCACATGACACAGCTTGGTGTCATCCACAAACTTGCTGAGGGTGCACTCGATCCCACTGTCTAGGTCACTGATGAAGATATTGAACAGTACTGGTCCCAGTACGGACCCCTGAGGGACACAACCCAGTGGCAGAAAAGAATTTAAATGCCAACTAAGATGTCTAATTTTGACTGTGAAAAATACACACATCACTTAGGAATTTGAAAACAGCATTTTTTCCTTGGCTGTTGTGTTCGGAAAGAAAACGATGTACCTGTGCCAAAGTAATTGCAAAACTCAAGTAATACCAGTTTTATGATTGACATCACTGATAGATTCAATCATAACGCCAAACAATTTTGTGATTTGAAGTTACTCGGTTAACTCCTGTTCACTCTTCTACTGGATTTGCTCTGTATTATATCATTATTCCAGGGTCATGTAAGAAGAATGACTTGTCTTAAAACTTAAGATAAAAGCATTTTCTAAACAATTAGCTGGATGTGTTCCCAACAAGATACATGACCATAATCTCTAGTTTTTTATCACTGATTAAGAACACCCTCCCCCAACCAATAAATTAAAGATAATATGAATTCACATTATACATTCCCAGGTTACAAGAATTGCTTTTTGTCCGTAGACTACCTGTAAAATAGCTGTACATATTTTTTTAAAAAATCTTCAGTAATCATTAGAAATGTTTAAAATGCCCCTATAAATAATTTGGCATTTTTCTTGTTAATCGTACTTCTTTCTCATTTCTGATGCATATGTGATTTTTTTGCAAAGTGAATTCCTGTCACGAGCAATGCAAATGCTAAGCAGGCTTGGAACTACTCAAAAAGAGTCTGTATAGCTGAAGAGAAAGAAATATCCATTCCATTGGCAAGTTAGACTTTCTAAAGAAACTGGAATATCGAGGTGTCTGACTAGCAGAAAGGAAGATGGATGACTTTTCTTGAATTAGATGCCTGAAACTTACTTCTGCTCAAAAGAAAATATAATCAATTTGGGAAGAAGTTAAGCCTAACACTGGAAATTGCTTTATCGTAAATAGTAGATTCCATTTAAAGGTTTTAAAGGTATTATTACAGCTTAACCTTCAAAATGAGTAACAGTTTATTTGTGCAGTTACTCACTGAAATGGGTTGAGAGAGCCTATTTAAGAAATATTCTACCCCGTCCTTTACGTCCTGCTTTTTTTATTTATTATTAGCTCAGTTTATTACTCGTCTTACTTGTTTCTCTTTAGGTTCAGAGACAGCAGATTTATTACCTTGCATTGGCATCTGAAGGGCATGTAGGCAAACCTGAGCTCAGACCATCTTCTTAAGAAGCTACAAATGGACTCTCTCAAGCAAGGACTTGGTTTAGCTTCTGACTTTACTCTGTTCACATCATCTTCTAGAAGAAAGCACGGTACTCCAGCGAGTGTCTTTTAAGGTCATACCCTGGGAGAAGGAGCTCTATACTATAATGGGATAATTAATTCTAAGTCTCCAGGTGATGACTCCTGAAGGCTCAGAACCACTTCTACTCTTTGTAAATTAAATTAATTAAGATCTGGCACTAAGCCTTTTCAGCAAGGAAGCCTGTATCCAGGACACCAGATAGGAAATGAAAAGTTTCAACAGTGAAGTCACAAGTAGCCCATCACACACTGTAGCTATGGGTAACTTTTTTTGGTTTTTCAACTAACATGTAACACTGGCAAGAATGCGATCTACATGAATCACAGATACTGTTGTTACTCTTAGAATGTTTTCTGGAAGAACTTACCCACTTCTGTAAGCATTCAATCTTAAAACTTCTATGCAATTTATATCTAGTATCCATATACAAATATGTCTTTATTATTGTTGCTTTTTTAAATAGAAGAAGTTATCTAATAATTTTATTGACAAACAAAAATTCATCTAAATTCTGGTGCCATTTTAATGACTCTGTGAATAATTCAGCTATCATACAAGCCCTGGATTTAATTCATATACAGTCTACATCTGACTTGCTATCAACATTAATTATTGGAAATAAATTTGGATAATTGTTCTTATATAAACAGAGATGCGCGCTCCCTTTTTGAACCAGGCATGTATGCATCTACCTGCTTCAAAAACTTGGGCCTTAGTTCTTTGTTTCAGAAACACATATCTAGATCAGAAGCACCACCTTTCTTACAGAGCAACAAATATTAAGTTACTAAAAATTATTATTTTTTTTTTACAGTTTTCTATTACGTTTAAATATCTTTAATGCTCAGTATAAGGCACAACTAAATTAAATTATTTAATACATTTATGTTTAATACTGTTGGCATTGTAAAACCATATAAATGACAGGAACATGTGTCATGCAGGAGAAATACGAAGAGAGAAGTTAAGCTAGACGAGCTTTCAAGGACTGTTTTTGTTCTCTAAATGTACTAAAATACTTCATTAAATAATGCAGTGGTGAATTATCAATTTCTGCAATAGTAAAATATGGCAGAATTTCTAGCGCTGCTAAAAGTTGTAGTACTATTTTTTATTCAAAATATAATCAATTTGCACTGAAATGCCATGCAAAAATAATGATTTAATTTAGCTACAGCCATAATTCAATAGAATTCAAATGAAGGAGACAATGTTAAACAAAAATCCAATTTTGGAATAGCTTCTTATGAAATAAGAATATAATATAAGATATTATATATATATATAATATATATAATTATATTAATTATACTTATATAATTATAATTATATTAATATAATTAATTAATATATAATATATATAAGAATATAATAAGATAAAGAAGATGCATACCCCTCCAGGCCGAGACCTCCGCCCCGTCAGCCACAAGACTGTCCATAAGGGATGCGCTCCCTTTGTCTTTACCCGTGGCTCCGCTAAGGAGGGTCTCCAGTGCTCTGTTGCCCTTTAGTTTCACTCACGCTACATTCTACTGTGACATCACACTATTGGGAAATCGATGCTATTGTCAGAAGCAAGTGAAATTACCTAGATGAGGAACAAAAAAATAATAATAAAGAACTACTGGAATTAACAGTCATAACACCAAATAATAACATCTTTAATAATAAATAATTTCATATGTTGTCAGCATTGCTAAACTTGGACTTTTAATCTGAGACTGCTTCCTGTACTAAACAGCCTTGTCTTAATTTCTGCTTTTAATAATTCCATTACTTCTACATATTCTTTAGCCTAGCCAAAGCTCAAGCCAAGTATCACGTAGGTGATTCATTTTGATGGTGATTTTCATATAACTTTCCAAAAACATGGTAAGTGTGGACTAAGGCAAGGTTTAACGGTTTGGATATGCTATTTATTTTTTAATATTATGTGATTTTAACTTATAATACCCAACATTTGAATGATGAATTTATAGATGATCAGAAGATTAGGGTCTAGAGAACAAGACTTACGAGGAGCAGTTGAGAGAAGTGGGGCTGTTTAGCCCGGAGAAAAGGAGGCTGAGGGGAGACCTTATCGCTCTCTACAACTACCTGAAAGGAGGTGGGTGTTGACTTGGGATCTTATGTCACAAGTGATAGGATGAGAGGAAGTGGCTTGAAGCTGTGCCAAGGTTTAGAACTCAAGAGGTTTAGATTGGACATTAGGAAAACTTTCCTCACCCAAAGGGTTGTCAGGCATTGGAACAGGCTGCCCGGGGAACTGGTGGAGTCACCATCTCTGGAGGTATTTAAAAGATGTGTAGATGTTGTGCTGAGGGACGTGGTTTACTGCTGGACTTGGCAGTGTTATGTTAATGGCTGGACTCGATGATCTTAAGGGACTTTTCCAAGTTAAACGATTCCATGATTCTATTCTATGATTTAAGCCATCCTCTAGAATAAACTTACAAGTACGATGAAAATAAATGGGTGGATGACTAGAAACTGTCAATCTAAGTTTAATATGCATATTCTTTACGGTCTGGGTGAAAAAAAGACAGCATAAGAGTGTATTAGTAAAACATTCCATGCATTTGTGTTTTAGCACAGCAAAAAACCTGATTTGTTGGTATTTTGGGACTTGGCTAATTTATCCATCCCAATACATTTGTAAAAGACATGTTTTTCTTACCATGGTCTTTCATTTTAAGGCAAATCTCCCCCTGGCTTCAGAAGGCAGAGCACTTGCACCTTATCCTTATTTTTCACAACAACAAATTTCCTTTGAAGACTAAATGTTGATCCCAGAAATATTGACATGGGAACCCTTTTAATGCATTTGACTAAGAATACCTCTACTTCATATTATTTTTTGTTGCTGGCTAGTTTACTTGCAAGAAAGAAACCACGGTGCTGCTATATTGCTCAGAATAACACCACAGAAAACCACCTCGACTATGGGTAATCTAGAAGTGGCACATTTATTCTTTTTGTTCTAGTTTGGTATACAGCACACCAGCAGCACCAGCCAATGTTGCAGGTTCGGTGCCATTCCTTGTGTTTCATACCTGGAAATAGCTGAGGATAAACTCTCTTGTAAATTATTACCTTACTGCAGTGGACTGGTTATCCAAGGCTATATGCAAGGTACAGAACTTAAAATGCTTAATATATCCAGAAATGAAACAGCTTTTTAGGAAACAATGCCATGGAACAAAGATGACTAAATGCACTTGGTATTATTCCATCTTCAAGCACCTCATGGTTTTTAAAAAAACCAAAGTCATATAGCAGGAGAAATAATAGACCACAGGGAGGGGTGATATTTACTGGACAATTAACACATTCCACCCCTATCTGCATCCCCCCTGTTTTTTTCCCACTTCACTGTAGACCTTTAAAAGGTTCTTGGAAATGTTTCATGTGTCATTTTCTTTGAGCATGTTCTCCTGAATTTTATTTAAATGTGCAGCCACCAAATAAGGGTTGTTCAGGCAGAGATGCAGAAGGACGCATCAGGGAGACTACTTTCCCAGTACTTCCCTGCATAGGAAAGGGAAGCAGGTAGGTAGGCAGGAGGAGAATGGAGTATAGCAGGAATGGCAGGAACAACGCTCCATGACCTGCTCCCAGGTAGCCTGAATTGCTGGTGGGCATAAAAGCTGCCTACCTCTGCATTTAATAATGGAAAGCTGCATGAAACCTGCACATGGAAGTTCATTATTAGTGGTTCCCTATAAAAGTGGAGAGATAACTCCAGCAGAGTTCTGCAGGTTCCGGCCTATGGCCATCACTATTCAATACTTAGCAACTTAGAATGAATCATAGAATGGTTCGGGTTGGAAGGGACCTTAAAGATCATCGAGTTCCAACCCCCTTGCCCTGGGCAGGGACACCTCCCACCAGACCAGGTTGCTCAAAGCCCCAAAGTCCCAGAAATGGGACTTCTGTGCCTACAGACGAGGAAGGGGAACGGTATTTTCAAATATATGAAAAGCCACTATAAAGAAGACTGAAATAATCTGTCCTCTGTACTTATGATACAACAAGAGATCATGGATTGAAATGACAGTAAAGAAGATTCAAGCTGGACTTTAGCATATGGCGCACAGGGAGACCTTTAATGACAGGCTAGAGAAACAACTGTCTTCCCTGTCCTTTCCCATCCTACAGCTATGAGCTAAGGAGTAAGGTTAAGCTATGATAAATGACATAACTGCCTCAAGGCTATTAATGTGAATTTGATAGGCACACAAGTGAAAAATAACATTAACTGGCTGCAGTACAGTGCTCTAACATATAATGTGTACTTTCTAAAATGTATTTTGGAAACAATCATTAAAAATATCATGATAAGAAGTCAAAGTGTAAAAGACTGGGATTCTACATAAAGACGTTTTCTGGAGAGCGATGAGAATGCTTCCAATATGAAAAAAAAATTAATATCCAAGTGTTTACATTCAGATGAACTATGTCTTATTTATGTTTCCTGTTTTGGTAGATCAACACTTCGATTTTTTAAAACATTTTCTAATGTTAGGTCATCTTTCTGTTTTTCCAAATGATAACACAGCTTAAAGAGGAGCTTTTACCTCACTCCTAAAACTGATAAAATTTATGGAGATTTTTTCTTAAGAACAATACCTTATTTGGCATGAAAATTAATCCTCCTCTTCTGTTGAACAGGCTGCAATGTCCTACACAGCATTCATCTATGCAACAACTGTAGGATCCTTCCTGCTTTCATAATTGAAGATGTTGGTAAGAATTTATCTACATTTCCATATCCAATTCATGTATTTTTTTTTTGTAGAAAAGGCCCTCTGGACACCAATCCCATTACATCTCTGACTTGCTATGAATGCCAGGGAGACAGAGCTATCCACCAATGGCGCATCACATCATTTTAAGGTAGTGCTGAAACTGTTATTACACACATCATGTGCTTAAATCTGGCCTCTAAAAGTTCAAGTTGAGAACAATTATCTGAAGAGAATTCTCTGAAAGTTTCGGAGGCAAAAAAGACTTTCTCACACCTTTTTAAAACCCGGCAGGGATATTCCAAGAGATAATTACGGAATACGTGTAATCCATTCTTTCAAGATGACGGTCTGAAGCCGGGTACTGCAGAGCCCATTCACACCAGCACTCTGAGAGACAGAAAGTCTGGCCCTTTACGTATTTAATACGAATATTTCAAGTGAGCCATATAGTGAGTGTGAGCTGATTAGAATGGAGATGGAGAGGATAACATTTGTCATTACAAGAGTGTTACAGTGTGGTAGTGGGGAAAGAAAAGGGGGAAGAGGAAACAAGACATCCCTGGAAATCCTGCTGGGGCTGTATGACTGTATGACATTACTGTATTAGAAAAATGCCTAAAATGAGTTATGGAACTAATTACGGAAATATGAAAGCCATGGATAAAAAGTTCCTTGTTAAGTATAATTGATAGTACAAATCTAATTTGAAAGGTTAACAAGCTCTTGAAAACTGTTGAATCAAGTACAGACGTTTTTAATATAATTATATACAGCTAGCAGATGGTATAGTCCTTTTTATTAAATTGCCAGCTATTAGAATTTCATTTTTAAAGCAAATACTGGATTATACTAAAGATATGTATGGGTATTTTAAAAGATTTGTCAGTTGTCTAATATCCGTACATACTGATCAAATGCATAATATTTACCATTCATAAAAATCTGAAAGACAAGATTTAAATAAGAAATTCAGAGTATTTCACTCTCCCCTTCTAAAACAATTTTATTTTAAATCTTCTTAATTAAAAGCTCAATTATCCTAATGAATGACAGCATTTTAGATATATGAGTATCTTTTCAGACCAACAGATGATTAGAAGCAGTTTAAGAAAACAAAGCAGCAGGAAAAAATTACTTTTAATTTAAAAATTCTAGTTCCAAAAAGCCACTGAAAACTTAAATTTAATAAGAAATGATACATCAGATCAACCAATTCAGAAAGATGGGGAAAGGCAAACTAAGAAACACGAAACCAAAAAGAACCCCCACACTCCTATCTGTGCACACAGCTGAAGTTCTCATTATAGCGTGTCTCAGTGATCGCAGCAGTCTTTTCTCAGAGCTTGGTAAATGTAATCCTGCTGTCTTGATGTCTATCTAGAAGGTCTTATAAAGGCCTGCTCTCCACTTGCTACTGGAACAATGTCAAACCTCCGCAGAATCCTTTCTCTTCCTCTTTCTGCGTTACATCCAGCACAAGCCTGCTGTCTTCACTGCCAAACCCCTGCTGGCTGGCTCCCCATGGGGCAGCCAGCCCCTCTCAGGTCCCCATCTCTCACCTCCCACTCTGTATCAGAAAGCCAGTGGTTGCACCGGATGTCCCACAATTCCTCCATTGCTCATTTGTTGTGACTTCAAGCAAAGGGTTTGACTTCCCCATGTGCTCTGTAACACAGAAGAAGAGCTCCCAAATGCCTGTTATGCTGACTGGATTATTACCTCATTCCTACGCTCTCCAGTCTGCTGGTCTGTATCTGATTGTTACTTTATACATCTTCTGAAACTCTCTAGGATAAGTAGTAGCATTTAATTCAGTGGTTTTAAAACAGAATTTTCATCTAAGACTCATACTTCTGGCTCCTACTGTGCTACTTCTACTATTGAACATCATAGTCTAGAGTCTTCTTATTTTTTCAGGATTTATAGATGGAGTATTACAATAACAGGATATGTTTCCATCACGGACAATGAGATTTACTAAGATGGGGAATCCTCTCATTCATTCTTACAGGTATCAGACAAAATGGATTTAGTCCAAACTGAATTTGGAATTTACAGCAAGCAATATTCAGTTGAAGTCTTTACAAAGTTAAGAAGTAGGACATGAATTACATCCTTTGTATTAGCGTTCATCTCACCTAAACATAGCCATCTAAAAGATAAACATCTACTTTTTAAGATTCCTGTGTAATCACAGGGACTAACTACCAACATCTGCCATGCCCCTTTGGAGAGGCCTGTTTGCATCCATCAACCATAGAAGAAATCCAAACAGCTACTGAAGAGAAAATATTTAAGACAGTTAGATGGAGAAAGGTGGATCCTATACAAAATTAAGGGCAGCCTCACTAAGTTAGAGCAAATGTCCATCTAGTCTCTAAGCCTATTCCCCAAACTCATCAGTGGCGGTTGCCTAGGGAAGGGAATCGGGGATAGCAGAAAGCAACACTTCCCCAACTACCCTCCCAGATGCGCTTTCATTTCAAATTCTGAAGTCTAATGCTCATCCCTAACAATAACCAAATGCTTGGCTGGAATAGCATGTGACGAATCCAGAGATGGCTGTTGATGAGGCCATAAAAATAGATAGCCTGACCTTGATGGTGCTTGAAATAATCACTGCTTCAGTTGGTATAGGAAATGCTCTTTCTGGGAGCTAAGAGTAAATAACTGGCCTGGACAAGCTCAGACATCCTGCAGTTTCAACTTAATAAATTCACCGGACTCTTGACTAGAGTAAAATAAATAAAACATTACACTTTCTCACTGGCAACTTGTCCCAAAGTAGTCACAAAACAACTGCCAGGTCACTTGAAGGAAACTAAAAGTCATCTAAAACTTCATGGGTGTTAACCAACTGATTACAATCAAAAAGCTGTAACAAAAATGGATTAAGTTGTACTATTTCCCACACTTGTAGTCATTGTCAAAAGACTGGATTTATGCAGGTCTTTCTGTCCTTGTTGCAATCTTTGTCACGAGAATGAGGCACTGCAATTTTATAGCCTCATATGTTCTCTGAAAGATAACAGTAAACAATATTCCTTTGACCTTTTCAATATTCTATAATTTTACTGAATGTTGCTTCTTGTTCTTCCTTTTACATTCTTAGCACTGATGAAAAAGCGATGAAACAGCCAACAAAATAAAATACGGAGTTGTTAAGAGGTTAAAGTAGTGAGCCTGACTACTATCTCTCATACAGCAGATGGGGCATAAAGGTTTTTGTTTCATTTTGTTGTTCATTCTTGTCATAGCTTTCTTGCAAACTAACGTAAAACTACACCACGAGCTCCCACAGAAACTACAGAACATATCAAACATTTTCCAATCTAAATAGTAGACACGTTTAGGTTGATTCCATGACCTTTAACAAATGCTTAGCAAGGCATGTGTGCTTCTGTCTTTTTCTGTGCAGATATGTGTAGGTATGGATCAAGATAAATCCAAAATAAAAGACTCCTTTGTAAACACTCTTCCTCCCACAGAGAAGATAAAGAGCCAACATGTGACAGATGTTTGTCATGCTGCTTAATACAGTACTGGAAGGGACATGAGTCTGCGGTAATGGGGGTAGTGTAAGAAACTACACTGCAGAGCATTAATGGCGTTTTAATACAGACTTAAGATGGAATAACACAGTAAGTTCTCAGGGAACAAAACAAGATGCAGCGCAGTTACCCCTACATGCAAAATTCTTGAACAAACTCTCCAACTGATCTATCATGTGGTTCCTCTGTTATCTCTAACTGGAGGAAACAGGATCACAGAGAAAGAATCCGTGTGAAATAGGTACAGTGCAGACAGAATAGAGAATAAGGAAGAACAGAGTGTGCTGCACCACTAACTGGAGGATAATTTCCTAAACTGTGAATGCTTCACCTGCAGTTTCATTTCTGTCTTATGTAGTATACCTGCACACACAGCACTTTTTAATGAGAAAAGTACTTTAGCTATTGTAATTGGAGGAAAGAAAATTACATCATTAAAGCTTTTCTGGTATTCAAACCAGTTCTTTAAATCAATCTTCATTTTAATGTTTTCCCATAAATGTGAACATATTGGTCATACTTTCAAGTAGTTTATGTCAGCTACCATGCCACAGATTTGAATGGAAGTCTAGACTTTCAACATCTGAAAATGTGAAGCTGGGGAAGGATTGGAGAAGATGGACTGGAGAAATTCACCTTGCAACACTGCAGAGTCCCGCTCTGGTGCTTCCTCATTTGTTTGGAAGCTGTCCTGACCTCTCATCACCCTCATCTCCCTCCTCACATCCTTCTGGGTGCACTGCATTCTTTCCGGAACCTGGAGTACTGGGACCATGTCCTCTCCTTATCCACCTTACAGAACCAATCTCACCCATACAGTGGCAGAGAGACATTTCTGTTCTATGTTCTTATCTTGAAAATTCTAGATGTGCCGAGATTTAAGGTTTCTGGCATTTGATGCAGAGCCTGAGGTAACATGTAAAAGGGAACTCAACAGGGGGTTTTGCATAGTGGCTTCTATCTTCCCACCTCATTTCTGTTGCTAGTTGGAAAGCCACAATGTGCTCAATAGTGATAATCTCCTCCACAGTAGAAAGTTCTTGGGCCTTGGCTAAGTAAAGAGTAGAAACCTCTCCCTCAAGGACTCAATCCAACAATGTATTTAAGCACATGCATAACATTTAAGGGTAAAAAAAAAATTTTTGCTAAATTGTCATCTAAAATGGCATAACCTAGTAACAAGCAAATTAAGTCAGAGGGTACAGAAACACTTCCCCTGTAAAACCCTACTTTGTTGAAGTATGATCTTCCCAGCTATAAGAACCCCAACACTTACAAATCGCTGAAAACCAGCTACAAGTTGTTAACAGGGGGGTTTATTTCTTTTTTAATTGAGTATTCTCCACGTTCTCATTCCTTTGACACTCTCACAAATGCTGGATTTTATAAGGCAATACAAATAAACGTAGATGTAACTCCTTCGGATAAATACACAGACTAGTATTAAGTAGCTTTTTAAATACTATTCTGTCAAATTGTCTTTTCATACAAGTTCAAGAGAGGTGGATGTATATTACTGTGTGAAATGCGGCCTGATGATGGTTACAGAAGAAAGATCAGAGGAGTTTGGATGCAGGTAGGGGCAAAAGATATATTCAAAATATGCCAGATATAAAATAACAAGGAACTCAGCAGGTAATTCAAGAATTAGGAATACCTTTTGACCAAGAAAAACTGGAGAGCAAATATGGTCACATCGACAGAAATAGGATTCAGGTGATTTTCAGTGAAATTATTCTGGTCCCTAGAAAGGGACAAACTTGTCGGTGAGCTATCACAAATCAACAAATATCTCACTGTTGTTTCTGCAAGGAACCTTCCAAGATGTCCAGGCAGGAAAGAGGACTCTGGCTGGCAGACTCTGCATGACGGCTAGTCTCTCACCCCTCCAAAATCAAAGCTAGCAGAGTGGAAAAGAAGAGCATTAATCTATAAATTACGTGGGTGATTTTTTTTTTTTTTATTCTTTTTAAAGGAAGGAGAAACTCAGGTAATGCAAGAACATACAGACTATGAACACCAAAGGACAAGGGAAAAGAGAGAGGAAGCATTAATAGAGATCAAAGTAAAATGGGGGATGGACAATGAGATTTCTCCAGGGTCTAGGCTCAATTTAGTTAATGCATTGGGTAAGGCTGGAGAAAACTGTAAATCAACGCAGTGCACTCTAGGAACAGAACAGAGGAACTAGAAATAATGTATATAGGATGGGAAAACAGATAACAGAAAGATAATGGCTATCATGATGGGGATGCAAGAACAGAAAGGACAAGAGTAGAAATAAAGGCGGCGGTGGGGTGTAGCATTTTAAGTATATTACTTGGTAAACTGTGAAGAAACAAATGCGAAAATAGACACAACACCACTGGCTGGAAAGAGACACTCTCCTAGAAGACCACTATCAATCTCATGGGATACAGGCAGAGGTCACTAACGTTACTCAGGAGACACATTCCAAAACAGACAGTCTAAAGCAACAAGAGATCAGTGCCCTGCTGCTGTGTTGCTCCTGAGTGTCTGTTGTTTTCCCAAGTGGATAATACAGCATATTGCAGACATATTGCTCAGGGGAAGGAGCAGCTCTTGCTCTTGTAAAGTCTTACTGCAAAGCAGCGCTGGACTCTTGCATTGCTATAGAAGGCAGTAGCTTCCCTGCTTTACACTGGAGAAATGGTCCATATTAACAGTAGGGTCTGGTTATTTCCTGAGTTAGTGGTAGGGCCTCATGATATTTCCTTAGATAATTCACAGGCTTTGGCACAACGAAACATGCTCTGGGCAATCCTGCTTCAGCAGGGGAGTTAGACTAGATGATCTCTATGGTCCCTTCCAACTCTAAAAAAATTCAGTGAAATTCAGTGAAATATGTATTACACAATGTACAGACACAACAAAATACTACAGACAATATATATGCACAGTGAAATATATATTAAGCCAATAATAATCAATACTGTCTTAAATTTTAGTTATTAATGTTATCATGCACCATGGAAGATAGCTGATGAGAGCATGAGTTGGTTCCACTTATAGCTAGCTAAATGATAAATTAAACCAGACTGTAAACAAAGGTTTTCAATTAAAAAAATTTAAAAAAACACAATGAAAACCTACTGAAATATTAAAAGCACTAGTACCTGAAATGAACTAAGAGCCTCAGGACTTAAACTAACTCAGAAATTCAAAATAATCCAAAACTTTTTTCTAAAGAAAAGGAAAGAACTTCAGAAGGCCTCTAGCCCTAACTGGATGATAACCATCCCTAAAGAGATGGTAGACACACAGTAGAAGGAAAACAGGCATCACGAGAAAGCTACATCTTAGAGATAAAAGTGTAAGAATAATTTGACACCAACCTTAAATGAAATGTTTTCTACCTAGTAACAACTGCCTTCAGTCTTATAATAGAGAACATAAAATAGAAGAAAATACATTAAGATGCTATAAGAATGGATTTAAGATTAGTTTTTAGAATTTTTTTTTTTAGAATGAATACTTTTCTTTGGTTTTCAATAAGGACAAAAAAATGAAGAGTCTAAGGCAAAAACCACACTGCCTAATGGGAATAAAGTACTGCAATGGAGGTTGCCACTGTCAAAAAAGAAACACAGATCAAAGGATTTAATGTGCTTACACTGCGAGGACCAGATAGTCTCCATTCCAGAGTATATGAAAGCACACAGAGATGAAGTGCAAGTGAAGTAGGACAGGCCTCTATCAAATGGAGGTGAGGCACTGCCTGGCCAAAAAGGAGCTGAAATCATACTTAGAGTTCAGAGAGAGGGCAAAAGGTGAGCCAAGCAACAGCAGATCCATTAGTTTTATCTCAATGATACTCAACCTTCTTGAACACATTCTGCAGGGAAGCATAATTGAAAACACGGAAGTAAACAGGACAGGGAGATTCAGCATGAGAGGCTGTACCAAACTGAACAGGCAGCTTGCTGGGGTACGGCAACTCTCTAGTGTTTTGGCTTGCAATTAACGCAAAGGAAATGTGATAGACCTAATCGACATGGACTTCTATGAAGCGTTCGAAATATTACCATAGTGAAAAAATACCTAAACCCAACAATATGGAGATTAGGTAAATCTGTAAAACACATAAGGAACTGGCCAAGAGGGAGAGAGAATAACATAAAATGCGGAGTCAAGCATTTATTGACTAATCACAGGAACTCTTGTGAAATGCTGGGAGCCTAGCACCTGCAAGTTACAAGAAAACAGAGCACAGCGGCGGGACCTTCTCTAGAACACAGCTGCAAAGCTGCTTCCCAGATCTCAGTCAGGACCAAACCCAGAGCAGGCAGGAGGATGACTAGAGGCTTTCCCCCAAGAAGAGATGAAAAAAGACTAAAATAATTTCTTGTTTAGCCCAGCAAAATGCCAGCTGCAAAGGTTGAGTTTAGTGAAATTTGTCTTGCACTTGAAGACGTGATGTGTGAATTTGGTAACCAATATATTGCACTGCAACAATGGGCTTCTACATACTTGGGGGGCTGGGTGGGTCTGTCTTTTATCTCTGTATCAATGGAGGGAGAAAAAAACCCCACCTCTCAGCTGATAAGCTCAACAGGAGTCATAGGAGCACAGGGTAATTCAGCTCAGAAGGGACTTCAGAAGGTTTCTAGTCCACCCTCCCAGTCATGGCAGGGGCAGCTGCATGAGGTTAAACATCGGTACTCAAGGCTTCACCCACTCTGGCCTTGAAAAGCTTCAAGGACAGAGGCTGCCCCACCTCCCTTAGCAACCTGTTCCACTGATTAAAAGATTTGATTGGGATAAAGTTTTTCCTTATATACAGCTGGAAAAAACAATCACCCACCCCCTCCA
Organism: Numenius arquata; assembly: GCF_964106895.1. Taxonomy (NCBI): domain Eukaryota; kingdom Metazoa; phylum Chordata; class Aves; order Charadriiformes; family Scolopacidae; genus Numenius; species Numenius arquata. The sequence continues at coordinate 20,457,571 of NC_133585.1, read as the reverse complement.
AACCACAACCAAACTATGAGAGTGAATTTAGCAGAAAAGAATTAAGTAACAATGTAACAATTGCCTTAGCTCAGACTTCTCTGTTTTATGAAGTATTGACTTAAATACGGAATAGTTCTAAACCCACCGAGTAGAGGAGTTCAGGTAAAACATAATGTTTAATTCTAGTCACCACTTTCAAATCTAAGTGCAGACTGGGAACTGAACAGTAGCATTACCAGCTGATTCTTCATACATGCTTGACATACTGAAGCCAGCAACCAAAGCCAGGTGTATCCTGCCTTCAAAGGAGAAGAGAAGACCAGCAATACCAGCCTGCACGTACCCCGTGACACGGAACAGGCAACGAGAGCTCACCAGACCTCACCCTGGAAGGTGAGTTAGTCAAGACTGCAGGGCAGCGCTCCCGTCTTTCTGGAGTGCAGACTTTGCTTCTAACAGGATCACAAATCCCTCCCCTATTCTTACAAATAGCACAGAAGAAACAGTTGTAAACTGCTTTAGATTTTAGTTAGTTATTAGGACACCCTTCTGGTGGTTTGGACGGGTACAGACCAAACCAAACTGATCAAATATTCTGCTAAACCTCCACTAGCTAGACAGACAGACAGCTAGCTATCTGCCAGAATGAGGAGTGGGCTAAATTGTCTCTTCAGATCCTTTCTGACTCTCTGATTCAATCCCTGAGCACACAAAGCACAAACTCAGCAGCTCTGGAGTGCTCGCCACAGTTTTCTTTCTTGTTTGTGATAATCTGTGCTATGGCAGAAGCAAAGGAACAGACACCATGCTCCTCAAGAGATAGCAAGAATATTCTTTGTTACGCTGAACAGAGCTCCTCACTTTATTAAATCCTTGACATCTGTTTAGGATTTGGTCAAACACAAACTCTTTTATTTAATACTTGTGCACACGCTCTGGCCCACACGCCTTCCAGAAACCTCAAGGACAGTCCTCACTTCAAGATGCCCAAAAATCTGAAAGCAGCAGAGAATGAGATATCAGTTAAAGAAAGGAGAACAGAAGCAGGATGTAAGCTAATTCAATTCACTGCAGGCAGCATGACAGAAATGGGTCTCTAAGATGGACATCAATGTTCACAGTCCTTGGAGAAATGTTTGAGGAGGTTATACCATGCTTGAGAGCCAGCAGAGAGGTTCAATGAATGAACTGACATTACCTTTCCCTTGTGGGTCTTCTGAAGAACAAATTTCATCTGACCCAGCACAAGAATACTTTAAAAATATTGGAAATTTAAGCAAGCAGAGGACAGCAGAGATTTTTTCTCTTCTTGCCCTGGAAATGTATACTGAAAAAGGAACCATCTAGTATCTGCTCTATATAGACTATGAAGCTCAACATAGCAGGCAATTTGTGTGGGTGCGTGTGAATGCTTATAGGCTCATTTAAATATTCATAAGCAAGTTAACAGGGCCAAGAAGAAATATACTGTATTAGTATCAAGTAAATATTTGTTGGTAGTTCAAATAACTTATTTGATTTTCATGAACTAGTTCAAGTTAACTAGTTAACAAGTTATAAAACATATTTGTAATCTTTACAAATATTAATCTTTTAAAAAATACTAAAGACATGTTGAATTTCCCCAGCTACCTATAGTTTTGGTAGATGGATGTCACGAAGAAAGATGAATTTCACAGAAGACTCTTGTTTCTTTTACAGGAACAAACATCCTAAACTATTTCACTGTGTTTCAAGTGCCTCCTAAAAAACTACAGAATCACTCCATTTCCATTCAAACACTGCATGTAGACCTGACCCCAGTGGAAGGTAATAATTTCTGTTTGTGGCATGTATCTTATGTAAACATATCACGGCAGCAAGACATTCTTCAAGATGGTGAAAGTAAGCTTAACTCATGAGCATCGCAAATTAAAATTACTGTTAATTCCTTTTGCATTAGTATAGTAATCCCACAGAAACAGGTTAATATATTTTAGCTTGAATGGAGCCTCTTAGATATTCTTTGATCCTTAAATGAATCAAACATTTCTCTGATGAGTGCTTTAGTTAACTGTAGTCTCTTATTTTCCTGTTCGTGGTACTGGTGCTTTAAAGGAGTCACTGCTTTTGTTTATTTTTATTTTTAGCTTTTTGTTTGTTTAATTACCTTATCTGAAATTCTGTTTTGTAAATCAATTTCTTCTTTCAAGAGCTGATTAAGAGCAAACACTCAAACAAGTATAAACACAAACAACAGAAGTTTCCCATCCTGATGCCCCAAAAGCCGCATTATGAGCCATTTTTTCTATTTTCAGGTACTGAAACATACGAGCTAATATAGAACAAAAAATTGTTTTAACAGATGTGGATTTTGTCTTCAGTTAGCATGTTTTATCAGTTATCAGTACCGGCTTTATAATGAAGAGCACGTGGAGATGTGGTGATCCTCTAAAGGAACACTGTCTCCAAAGACTAGACTATTCCTTCCAGGGATGGTGACTAACTACTATGGGGCTTGGCGCTTTTGACAGGCACAACCACCCCTTGTGCTGTGCGATGCTGAAACCGCAACTTGGGAAAGAATACTTTTTCTTTCCCAGAATAATTGTTTATGAAAACCGTAATTTCTGGTGACACCAGTAGGGCTGGCTGAGAGTGTTCACTATAACCCTAAAATGCACGTGCATTGTTGGAGGTCACTAGCAATTTCTTTCCTTTTACTATTCCGTAGCAATTTCTTCCATCGCTTTTGACATATTCTCTTACCAAATTAGTAACTTTAAGCCTTGGAATGGGCTGCCCAGGGAAGGGGTTGAGGCACCATCCCTGGAGGTATTTAAAAGATGGGTTGACCTAGTGCTTAGAGACATGGTTTAGTGATGGTTTTTTATCAGAGTTAGGTTGATGGTTGGACTAGATGATCTTAAAGGTCCCTTCCAACCTGGACAATTCTATGATTCTACTAATTTGGCAAGAGAATACCATACTCTTATACCAAGTGAAGCTAACAGAATTGCACATGTTGGACAGTATTTGTTTCAAGGCAATAAGGCTTGAAGTTCTTGTTAAAGTTCTCCAGCCCTGTAACCCTTAAGAATCTATAATTGTTTCCTCTTTCCATCCCATCCCGCAAGAGGGGTTGCATTTTTTGAAACTTTCCAATCAAGGTAAACAAAGATTGAAGAATCGGCTCTTTGTGAGCAGAATCACACGAGGGGAACTAACAACCAACCGTTTCCAAATATTAAGAAGATACATGAAAGGCAAAAAGCCAGGAGAATTAGCCTTTAGAATTAGTCTGTACTGTATGTTTGTTTTACATCTTATTATTTTGGGTAGGTCATAGTGCATAATAGCAAACACACTTTGCTGTATATATCTGAGACACTTCAAACAGTAACTCAAATATCTGTCTTCTCCAATGATCTTGATCATCTGATACTGAACTAACGTAGTTGCCAGACAGCTCTTCTGCAGCTATCAGACCGGAGTTTTTATCATTTTTTGTGCAACATTAGGCTCATCATGGTGTCTGCTGGGGTGTGTGTAGAAGAAATGGGGTTGTCTGTGTGTTTTACTTTAATGTCTGTATGTAGCTTAGGGTACGGAAACAACTTCAAGAGTTATGTGACAATCACACAACTAAACCTAAGTAACTCTGTATTTATAGGTGCAAATCTCTCCATTTTAAATAGCCTTGCCCAGGACAGAATTTGCACAACCAGGTTAGGCCCACAGATAGTGCTTCTTCAATCAGGGTGGACGTTTCTAGGTAGAAGGGCTACAGAAAAGAAAGTCCAACAAAAGAAGCTCTTGAGATAACACTGTGTTACTTGACGGGTTTTTTTTAAATAAAATCTGGCTCTGAGCATGACCTGTGATTCTTTACAGCTGTCATATGCTATTGTGGCACAAGATGATTCATTTTAAATTAGTGTAAAGAAGACAGCAAAAAAGACAAGCCTTAACTCTATTTCCACTGTACCGAATCCATGGAATAGTCTCAGTAAAGTCCAGTCATTAAATTAAAAGAAAATGAAAAAGCTGGGCATATTTGATATACACTTGAAAAGTGTACAATGATGCAATTAAAAAAAGTAATGAGACCTTAATTCCAAAAGAAACAATGAGCAAGACAAGCAGAAGTCCTGTCTGGAATTTCTGGAACTCTACACAAGAATTCCTCCAGGAGTGGGTAGAAACATATGAAACTGAGTATGAACTAAAACTGTTTCACTACCTGGAGACTGAAAAGATGATCAAGTTTTCTAACAGCTTCTGTGCAAACAACGACTAATAAATCCAGATTCTTCAGCTTCAGAAAGATGACTGAGGAGGAGACGATGAAGTCCTATACAGTCATGAATGGCATGGAAAGGGGGAATAGGGTATTCTTTTGGTTTGCTTTGGTTTTTTTACTGTACCTTCCAGTACCAGAAGTGAGTGGCATCCAGCAAAGCTGCCAGTAACAGAAGAACCAAATGGGGTCGGTTCTTCATACAAGATGTGAGTGAGCCATTGAACTCTTTGCCATAGGGCACTGTGGACAGTAAAAGGGAGATTGGTCGAATTAAATGGACAAATGGAAGAGGAATCTCTCAAGAGCAACACAGAAACTCCCTGAGGCACAAGTAGTTACAGGGAGACTATTCCTTGGGAAGTGCCCTAGATGTTTCCTCTACTCTGACAGCCCTTCCCGTTGGACACTGTCAGAGACAGGACACTAAGCTAGATCGGTTCCACACAGATTGCCTGTAACATTGCCTTTACACTTTAAAAGGCAGCTGACACACTTGACACCTGCCAAGTAAATACTAGATGTGACTTTTTAGAATTACGTTGCTGGGTTCTGTGTGCCCTTTTTTCTGCTCCAGCCTTTTTCAGCTGATCTGGAGGCTGAAAAAGGCTGTTATTAGCTAAAAGATACCCCCTCAGCATAAAATCACTTACAGAATCACTGCAAACTGCAGAACTTAAAAGAGCTTAGGAAATTTTTCAAACTTTCACCTTGGAGATAGGTTGTTCCATATATTTTTCTCTGCTATCACACTACCGAAAAATTTGTCTCCAGTTGTTAGCTTAGCGCTCTTGCACTGACCCAAATCCTTACTTAACTGACAGTTTATGGATTCAGTGGAAGTACCACCATTCACTTTGAAAGGGTAAGATATGATGCCTTTGATGATTTAACATTGCTGTTTTACTCTTTGCTTGATAGTAGCTCTAGCTATAAAGAATCAAAGCACCTCTAACTCCACCATGGACAGCCTCGATATTCCAGCTGCCCAGATATTTCAATAGGAGGCAAGGGAGAGCGTGGGGAATCATACAAATCCCCAAACCCAATGGAAAATATCTGCAAAGAGGACATAGTAACTTTTTAAAAAAATTTTTAAATCCTTAATTGGACAAGACTTGCCTTCTCCATTGTCATTGTTTAAAGATGCATTTTGACCTGTATTTTGAAGGCTTTCTGTCTCTTCAGCTACCACAAATAAATAAAACTCCACTCCACTCAGCAGGTAAATAAAACACACAGCCTGTCAAGGACTATAGTGTACCTTTCTGCATTTGCTGTATAATTACTAGTTTCTTAAGGGCTTAATTCCAAAACACTCTGTAACAGATTACCACTTATGTTACAACTATTCCTTAGAGATCAGCCCAGCTCCCAAGTCTCCTTGATGCCATGAACCACAACAGCCAAATCCCTGTATAGCCAATAAACACAAAGCAGAGACTACCTGCTTGGAGAGTAGTTTATAGGTGATAGAGACTAATGGATCCCTCAAAGTCCCAACAAGGGGCACGAGCCTGGGCATCCTGCAGCTTTCCCAGAGACCTGCTGATGGCAGCCCCAGGAGAACTTCTGGGCTTTCCTCCTCCACGTTCAGGACTCAGAATGACATGTTTGGGAGAGATTTAGTAGTTTAACAGCATGTATTTCAAGTGCATCCTGCTCATCAGACCTAATCTGTCACATGTTGCTGCTAGAACAGATGTATTTACATCATTTTGGTTCCCAGTTATGTATGTGAGTCTGTGTATTGTGACATAAAGAAAGATAACAATAAGTTTCTATACAAACAAAAAAGTGCACAGTCTGAAACAAAAAGCTTCCTGATAGAAAGGAAATGGTGTGTGCTTTCCGAGTAGTGCACTTGGGTTCAGACGGTGGCACCGAGGGTGAGTTGCCGAGGCAAAAGGAAGGAGTGATCCTGTGCAGGAGCTCAGTTTTGAAGTTGCTGGCAGTAGTGATAATTTGAAAAAATACTTGAATATTAAGCTTTTAACTTTTTTGTTTATGCCTTCATAAAATGAAAGCTAAGAACATTTGAAATGAAAAATTAGCTCAAAAGTTATTTCAATTCGCAGTATTAAAATGTAGCATCATGGTTTCCAGGCTTCTTAGTCTTCTGGTATGAACAATTCAGCAAATACAACAAAATAACAAATATTATTAAATGCTGACAAGCCATAAATCTGCATTTTTTCCCCTCAAAAGCAATTTTTCACTGGAGAATGCTACCCTTGTGTACTTTCCAGAAACAAAAAATATTGGTAATCAGTTGGGTATATGTAATCATCCCCTCTGTGGGCCTCCTGCTCCCCAGGTCCTCATTGAATTGGATGCTGTACTTCCTTACACATCCATAGTGCCTAGCACAATTTGATTATAATGAAATCTTTTTTCCACTATGTCTTGCATCAGTGCTGCTGCCGCCGAGCCTGCCTTTTTCCTCCCCAATTCAGTTTATTTTGAACATATTCACGTAACAATTGCATGAGAGACTGTTTGTGACTGAAGGTCTGGTTAGGTATATTACAACCTTGGCTCAGTTCTGCTAAGAAATTGATGCTAAGGCACGAGAAAGTGTATGAGCTAAAGTAATGTAAGATAAGAAAGGTAATCATGCTGACAGCAGAGCAATAATTGGAACAGTAATAGCTGGCAGATCAAGAATTCAAAGAGAAAATATATGAGCACGAAGTTGTACACAACTCAAGGAAAAGAAAAGGAAAAGGACAGTAGGCAGCGTCTCAGCAACATTGAGGATCAGCTCATTCCAAGAAGTGATGGAGACCAATGCTTTTCCAGCTGTCTGACAGCTGCCCGGTCAGTGGAAACTCATCAAGTGTCGAGTGCATATTTAATGCTTAGCACATTAGTCCCAGCTATCCATTGCAGGAGGTAGCCAATGAAGGATGCCTTTCTATTCTTGTGCAAACTCTATTGAGTCTTTTACTGAGCCATAAGGATGCCTGGAAAAGTCACCCACGGTGAGATAGTTGAATTCAGAATCCCCTCAGAGATAAAGGAATCTGGCTTCCTCACTGGCCTTGAAGCATCAAAGAAATCCGAAGACCGATGCATTTTTTAAATGTACACTCACAGGCTTCTTTTGCTGTGCTTGGTTTTCCTTTGCTATGGAGAAATTCGGCTTCATGCCCCATCAAAAACATAAGGAAAAGTAAAAATAAAAAGATTTGGCAATTTCAAGGAGCTCCAGAATTTGAGATGGAAAACCTTAACACATAGCAAAATATTTTCTATTTTTCTCTTTGAAATAAACAAGTATTAGTGATATTACAAATAGAAACTTTTCTTCTCCTGTTTCATTATTTTTTTCCTGCTTGTTGAGTGAAATCACGCACAAGTCAAAAGTGAACGCAAAAGAACAAAAAACAGGACAGTGAGGAACATGAGTGGAGAAAATTCCTGAGACAGAGCTGTCTAGGAAGTACTTTCACAGAGCATTGCTTCTATTCAATACAGAGGAATTCGATCTCACTACATCACAGGCCATCCATTCAATGAAGTCATCCTAATCTGTCTGTATTTTTCCTGACTGTATTTCTTATTTCACTGCTTACTTCACTTCTTCCCCTACCAACCAGTCTGGAACAAAGTGTTTACATTAAATGAGAAAATTAATGGCTAGCGTTACTTCTCCCACCAGCTGTAAGATCACTAAAATGCTTTGAAACCAAGCAAGAACAAATTATAAATTTCTAACTTCCACAATATGCCCAACGTTACAGGGGTCTCTAGAGAGCCCTCACCCCATTGCTGGCCAGAGAAGCAAAAGGGATTACATGAGATCACAAGGCAGGGCAAAGAAGTCCAGCAGAAGATACCGTCTTTATTTGGATTAGTAATTGGGATGGATCACCTTGGGAAGCTGGCTCACTCTCTCCATTGAGTCTGGTGAAAGCTGATGACTAGCTGCACCCAACTTGTAGACTAATTGGAAAAGCAGAAGGTGTTGGATTTTGCTAATCTTCTTGAAAGAAGAAAACATTTATATTGATAAGTTCTGGGCCATTTCAGGCTAACTGTATAACTTGTTTGGATATTATTCAGAAAAAAAGTAAATCTGAGATAAAAATAGCCACAACCAAGATGTTGACAAGCCGCAAGAAAGAACGAATTGCAGTCAAGGGATGTATCTTCAGATTCAACAGTTTGTTCCCTTAATCATTTTTATTCAACTGGCAATATTAAGATGAATACCTGTTCTCCCTTAATGCTCTCCTCCTGAGAATACTGGCACTCTGTAGATTGCCAGCCAAAATAATACATTTCTAAGTTGAGAGTGCTTAAAGAGTCTAGAAAGACAGCAGCAACAAATTCTGAGGACCACCACCACTGGCTGGGAAAAAAAAGCAAAGCAGACAATCTCAGCGGCAGCCATAAAAAACAAATAAACCTTGATTCACCCTGATATAGATGTCTGAAAAAGGCACATACCAGGCCTGCCATTTAGATTTTCATTCCTTTCCAGAAAGCTTTTATTTACCCACAATTCCACAGATTTATTCCTTTAAAACATTATTCTGGAGGGGAGAGGATGTTGAGATAAGTATTCAAAGCCAGTGTATGCCTTAGGAGCACTAGATGTACATACACGCTCTATGTATACACAGACCAGTACCATGTCAATCAGTTGGAATAGCATTACAGACATATTAAAGAAGCTAAAGAGTTCTTGCCTGTCTGCCTATCAATAGAAGACCTCATGCTTGTGAAATTAAAAGCATTTATGATGAGGACCAAAGTAAAATTAGGAGATTCATTCCACTGCCAATTGTGTCATTTCTTTGCAGTAAGAACATTTCAGATCTTCAGCTAATTCTGTGCCGGACCAACTCTTGAATATAGCTTAAATGCAGAGCGCGGCATAAACCTACAGTAAATATGCTCCAAAAAATCACCTCGGTTGATTTCCCCCAGCCCCCATGCACAAGCTCCTATCAATCAGCATCACTAAATTGCCCAAAGGTGCCTTGGAGCTGTACAGAAGCTTAGCCCACTTGCCAACACACCACCTCTAGTCTCATTTAACTTATGTGATCCACCCCGCTCTTTTATCTGGTGGTCAGCTCCAACCTACTCGCTGGGATCACTTCCTTTAGTTTTTCTTCTCTTAATATTTCTTTTTGGCCTATGTAAGTGAAAAAACATGCTGACAAAGCAAAATATTTCCAAGGCATCTTAAAGCCTTCCAAAAGATCTATGTAGGTCTATTAACATCATTACCTTCCCTCTGGCTTTCTTCATATATACTTTATATTTGGTCTCCTCTAGACTTTTTGCTGCTCTCTGTTTATAGCACACAGCACAAACAGCCTGCAAGTCTGTGTTTGGGGCTCTCAAGGCTTTTTACCTTCGTTTGGGTAAAGATTTTCCCTTCCCTATGCATTCAATGGACTTGTTGCCTAATTCAGCAGCAGAGTCAGACATCACTGAGCACTGAAACACCCAGTTACCTTTACGAATCTGGCTCTTGCTTACTGCAGCCCACACGTAAGAGGCCATTGGAAACTATGCAAAAATGTTCTCCGTAAGAGGCAAATTTCCCTAAGTATTAAGTTGTAAGCTGCCTTCTAAAAATCTTAAAAAACAGAAGCCCTTAAAGGTAACGTTATTCTTGCTTAACTTTTTCTGATAATATTAGAAAAAATACATTAATAGGTCTTTCACAGAAATCTCTGTTATCTTCCAACATTTTCTTTGTTTCAGTCTCAGAACACAGCACCCATCCCAGCAAGGAGCAATGGTTGCAAATAACAAACAAGGTAACCAAATGTGAAAATCATTCTGGAGCCACCAGAGGAAAAAAGGCTGAAGAAAACACCAGAAATTTTAATCAAGAATTTATCTTTCTGCTCTTCCTGTAAGCATGGGTGGCAACCAGGATGCCTCCAAAGCCCCTGACTCCTCCTGCCTATCATAAAGCTAAAGATGGTGCAGACTTTGGGAATCTCCCTTCAGAACAGTGGCAAGGCCTGCACCCATCAGAAAAGAAACCATCCTACAAGCACAAACGCTCTATTGATCTGCCATCCAGATTTTGGGATGGAGAGTCTGCCAGGAAAGGTCCACATGTGGAGGGGGCAACAGCATACCCAGTATATATATACAGAGTTACATCTGCTTCCTCGAGAGGCACACTGTAAATGCTAACATTTTAAGTATGGCTACAGCCCACAGAAACACATCGCTGTTCCCTTCACAGCTGCCTTTCATTGAAAACCTCTGTATTTGACTTGTTCAATGAGCAAATCAAAACAAGATTGTTCAACCAAGAAAACGGCAAGCTCAACCCAGTCCCCGATATGCAAGTAACAGTACCATTTGCCACCTCATTACCTTACTAAAAATACTGGATTCAAAACTTATCTGTCAATAATTATAACCATGCACGAAGGGTAGTAAAGAGGTTTGTTCTTCATGCCCAAACCATAGTCAAGACTTCAGCAAACTCCAACTAAAGTGTTACAGGAGTGTACATAAACAGGTGAACCTACAAAATGATTCTTTTTCTGACTCACTCTCTGTTCTTAAACTAATTGTCATTATTGGCATACAAAAGAAATATATTTGGTTCTCGAACTTAACATCAAAATTCCCTGTGCTTTCCACCAGCTTCACGGGAAAACTTGGGAGCTGCACACAGACTGATTCTTCTTCTCCCCATAGAAGTCATGAAGATCTGAGAAGCACTGTACAGTCTTTCTTGAGAGGAAGGCACAACTCCGTGACGTGAGACATTTATGTCAGTCCTCTGGAGCACAACATGTTAAGAGCTAGACCACAGAACACTGAGTTCATCTTTTTTGAAAAGACCTTTCTGTACTTCTGTACTGTCTAGAATATTATGGGTGTAGGACTCCGCACCTAAATGCAGTAACTGGGAGCTCCACACGAGCTTGTTTTGCATGCACAAGTGGGAACTCATCGAGCTGCTCCGTATCTCATGTAAAAACAGGTCAATAGCCAGACTGTTCCTTCAGTTCCTCTATGACATGTTTAAAACCTAAATTAATAGCAACTTAATAGCAGTGCTAGAATCAAATATTCCAAATGCTTGCTCTTACCACTTCATCATTAGTAAAACGCTTCTACCCATAATTGTTATCATTAGGAGAGAAAAAGCAAGAATGTAAACAATACCGAGCTTGGTATGCAAGGGACGGCATACCCATGGCTGAGATGCGTATGCCTCTGCACGCTTCTTCTGAAAATGAGTCAACAATTATTCCCCACATGGGAAAGAATGAAGCTAAAAAATAATATAAGGATGTAACAATCTGCCAAGTGGTGTGTAAATGTGGCGGCAGCCTGAATAGCCTTAATGTAAGTAAAGGATTCTCAAAGACATTCTTTTACAAACATTATGGGTTCAAAGCACACTTTTTTCCTTTAAAAGATGCAGTATTGTACTTCCTTGATCAAAACGACTCATTAGGAAGAATTTATATTATGCATATTTTCCCCTTCAAATTGTGAAAGTATGCCTTTAATTATTAATTACTCTTTCTAAGAAGTAGCTGTCATGCCTACATTTAATGTTAGGATTTGTCTCTCTCTGATTCACTGAAATGAGTGCAAAGTCTCTGATATCTGGAGTTCACTCTTTCACAAATTGCAATACATCGACTTAGAAAATCAGCTCTGGTTCCTCACTGAATGGCCAACTGTTCTGAAGAAGGGGAGTTCCTGAAAAAAATTACCTGCTTCACAAAGACAACATGACTTGAAAAGGGCATTTTAGATCTTTTTAGTCATCATTTGAATTTTAAAATCGTATTTTAGAAATTGTTTTCCACCTTGTACTTCATTCCCTCCTTCTGTCCTGAATAAGTGAGAAAGATCAAAGATTTGCTGGCTCACTAGCACATGTTATGTTCAATTTTCTTCCGTCACATTCACATAAGTAACAGCAGATGTTGCTAGAACATTCATGAGTTTAGTTCTGAAGTGTGCAGCCAGACATTTGTCAGGCTAATTTGATTTCCTGAGGACTGCAAGGAGAGTTCTGCTGGATAGTTCCCCATCTGCGACACTGAGCCACTCCTGCCAAATTCACTTGAAGCCTCCAATGAAGATGTTCTCCTTTGAATTTTTGCTTAAGGCTACTTTTTGTTAGTTTTCTTTCAGAAGCCTTTCTTCTTTTTTTCCTTTTTTTTTTTCTCCTCCCCACCCCCCCGTTATCACTGCTATAAAGATGGGGAGAAGCAGGTTTAGGAGAATAAGAAAAGACACTTAACTCCCAACAAGACGATCGGAATCTTTGCCATCTTAATGTTTACCAAATGCCTACTAAAGCCAGCAGGAAAGACAGAGAGATTTCAGTGAAAGAATTTTGTGTTCTCCCACAGCTGAAGAAACATTAGAATTTGAATAATTACATACACATCAGATGCAAACTTTCTTTTTGGACTAAGTGGCTGCAAACCATTTTCCAAGAGACTCCTGAAAACAGCAAGTAACTTTATGGGTGTTTGTACATAAAAGATTAACGCGTATTTTGCAATGCCTTAGAAAAACTTCAATTTTCAAATGGACCTTATTATGTTTACTCATTATATATCCAAATTTGTAATAAAACAAAACCCAAATAAGTTCTTATTGCTGAATATTAACTTGGAATAAAAATATATCCCAGTTTTGCATAGGAATGGAAATGTGTCCCGGTTTGAAGTAAAACCGAACCAATTTTCTGTTCTGTAGCTTTCCATCCTAGCTCGGCCTCCTCTAACTCTCTGAAACTAACGGCACCTTGTGGAGAAAACTGCTCGTTCTCAGAGTGATCAGCCCAATGTTTGTGCTCCATGCCAAGGAACGGTGTGCAGGGAGGCCCTTGCTTAGACTTACTGCCATAACTACCAAGGGCAGCCCATTTCGTTATTGGCCCCCTTAGAGGGTCGGAAACGGAAAAAACATAGAGGGGTCACATCGGTGGGGAGGAGGGGACAGGAGAGGTGACCCAAACCTGACCAACTGGGGTATTCCATCCCATCTGCCCCATGCTCAGTATAAAGGCTGAGGGATCAAAGGGTCAGCCTCTCTCTTCAATGGCCGACATCTAAAGAGGACTCTGTCTGTTCATCTGCCTTTGATCCCAATCCGTGTGTTCCTGACTCCAGAGCTGGAATCCAGTTCCCATCCGTCGCTGAGTCCAGTCTGGGACCTCCCCAGTGCCTGCCGGTGACGTCATCCTGGGAGCTTGATATGATTTTGTATATATTGCATCTATTTCATTATTTCCTTTTTGATTTTAATATTAATTCTTCATTAGTTTAGTTAATTCTAAACTTCTAAATCTCCTTATCTCTTTCTCCTCTCTCTTTTGGGGGGGAGGGGAGGGAAGGGCCATCTGTCAGTCTGGTTTTGGTAAATTCAGCTGAAACCGTGACAAAATGTTTACATATTTGGGCAAATTATTACATTAAACACATCAATGTATTATCTCAAAACTAAAGAAAGATTTCCTAACGCTTTCCACATAACTGAAATGAAATTTGTGCACACAAATTGGGAATTGGGAAGTGACTTTCTGCAGAAAAAAAAAACCAAACCAAACATGATAGCAATGCGCAAAAGCCCTTTTTCCCACTTCTTCTCTGCAGGGATTGTATCTAAATGTTAAACTTTTGACAAGTGATGCATTTAACTTATATCTGTGAATCAGAGAGATGCCCAGGCTGTAGACTTACACGAGCATGACGCAGATCGAAACACCATGGAATAAAGCCCAGATTTCGCAAGCCTTCAAGGGTCCCCTTCCCTAACGCTGACCTCAGCGTCATGTTGGAAGGCATCTTTAACGTCACCTTCACCCAGCGACTTTGAAAAGCGCCAGGTAGGATTAAACCCCGTTAATGGCCTTGCGCACTAACGAAGAATCCCCATTTCAGGGCGGGGTGCCACCCTCTCATTTATTTGGTTTTTGCTCGGTGCCTGCTACTCCCTTACCCCCTGAGGAAGACGTTCCCGAGCCCGGCGGTGACAGGGCGGTGACAAGGCGGTGTGGGAGCTCCCCCTGCTGCTGGATGCTGCGGGCGGCTGCCCGCCGGGAGGATGCTGCCTCGCAGGGGGGAGCAGCAAACTAAAGGTTGCAAAGGTGGGATCTTTAGCCCGACCGAACGGCCAGCTCCAACACTGACAGGCGAAAGGGAACTCGGACAATAACCTGTGTTCGCTTCCAGCTTCTCTAGACGCGTGGGATTTCAGAAGGGGGATGAAATTAATACATGAAACTGATGAGTTTTGCTCTAGGTAGAAGAAAACCATGGTCTCTCCATCCAGAGAATTTTATTGTAGCGTTACTAAGCGTAGAGACTTTAACCACATCGCCATCCTCAGCGTGGCTCAGCGGGCCCCTAACTAAGCTCCCTGTCCTCCAGCTGGAACCAGCAGGGGAAGGAAGAGCTGCTCCTCCCTTTCCTCATGTACAGAATTACGGAGGTCGCAGAAATGTAATACAGCTGAGATGTTCACGTTTATAGGAATTCAGCTTTCTCCCAGTATGTATGTTGATTTATAGGTTAAATTATTAGGAAAAAAAAAAGCATCTTATGATTCATTCTAAAAGGTAAAACTCAGGTCTGTGATTAAAACTCTTAAGTTTATTGCAAAAATAGCTAAACATTTCAGGATGTGGAAATCTCAAGCCTGAGTTCTCTCATATCTATTACATGGATGAGGAAGCATGACTGTTGTATATAAGAGAAAGGTAAGTCATCTTCATAAGTATCTCCAAAGGACATTTAGCTCAATCAGCAAACTAGGGAAACGAGCTATTTAGCATAGTTTAGTGACTGCGTTTTCATTTCAGGGTTGAATAATGGCTTAAAAAGGAAAAACAAAAGAGGCTTTGAAATTTTTCCTAACCTTCAGCTCCGCTAAACATGAAAACTAACTGCTGAATTCCGGGGAAGTGATCTACTTCTCAGCACTTCAGAAGGCTTAAAACTGTGTGCAAGTGACATTGACAAAAATGTGACCCATGTTTTCTAAGCTTCTTTTACACAATGTGGTGAAAACCAAGTAGAACGGAAAGTCTATCACAGGGAAAAGAGTTAAAGAGTGAAGTTCCCAGATTAAATGCACTTTTTCTATACTTTCTGCTGATTTTGTTTCTTTTACAGCATCTCCACAGACTGGATTATGAAGAAAGGACTGATCCCTGTTTAGTCAAAACGTATCCATTTGATGGAGGGTTCGGTTACAATTACAAAATAAATTAGGATGGTTTTCTTGTCTTCCTCTCCAGCCAGAATTTTTCACCTGCCACTGCCACCACCACTAGAAAAAGTATTTCAGCCACAAAGGGAAAGACGATACACTCACCATTTTACAAGATCTTTTGCAAGCACAGCTGACCCGACTTAAGTAAAAAACATTACACGGTACTCACTGAAGCATTCAGGTTATCTGGGGCTTCCCTAAAACACTGCCCAATACTGCGATTTTTAGAAGTTACTAAGAAACTAAGCCAAACAATTTTCTAAACTACTCTTCTTCTTCTTAGCAATGCTTTGTCAAAATCAACCATGAGAAATCATGGATATTGATAGAATTAGAGGCCTGCCAATTAAAAATTAGCTAATTTTCCTCACAGAAAATAAGTCTTTCTCCAATTCAGGCTTAGTGCTAGACATAATCTTTAGCAGCTCCAGCTCTCTAAAGATGTCCAAAGACAATTTTTTAATTTTAAGGTAGTAAATACAATCTTCTTGCCCTAACTGCCATTGTGTTCTTTGTTCCCATCTACAGTAATGATACCCCCCTTCCCAGGTCTGATTCATACAAAGAGAAATACTGAATTTAGTGACATGGCTTCGAGATGTGTTTCTTTTTTGTCAGAGTTAGGTTGATGGTTGGACTAGATGATCTTAAAGGTCCCTTCTGACCTAGACAATTCTATGAAGCTGGCATCTTATTCAAAACGCTCTTGAAAATGACTGAGAGACAGAAGCAACCAACGCAAGCTTAGAGCTGGGCAGGATTTCTACAAACACAACGTGTTACAAGCAGACAGAGGCTGACAGTTTTGTGTGATTCCCCTTTTTCTGAAGCAGAAAGCAGGTCTCTCCGCAGAGGCTAGGGGTGTTCCGGCTTTACTGATACCTAGCAGGTAAATACAGCGTCAGACTCGGAGCGAGCTTCAGTGTGGAACAGCTGAAAGCATAGTCAATATTAAAACCAAAGAACAATAGATTATCTCCAAGAAGACTAAACACAGGGGGAAAAAAAAAATTCCTTTTTCCTGTTAGAAAAACAATCATAAATGCCCAAGACAGGTGGTGATCAACATTCTTCATACGCTGAGGAGACTTGCTATCAGACAGAGACACTCACCTCTAAATGAATGATTGAATTTCACTGAAAATTTTATATTCTACCCTGGCAAGCCAACTTTTAACAGAAAAACAAGTCTATATTTTATAGGTTTTATTTTATTACCATTCTATAGCCTATTAAGATTTTCTCACTTTACTGAGAAAGATTTTGTAAAGGTTCCTGTAAATTGCAAAATGATACTGTGAAACCAAGAGCGGGTGCAAATCAAAGCCTGATGACTCAAAGCCATCTCCTAGGACATACCTCCCCGGCAGCCCTAAAAGCTAAGCCACCTCAGCTGGGACTATATTTAGTGGGGATATTCAGCACTGCAGGAATGGCACTACTCAGAAAATTATCTTTCCCTTGCCGTTCAAAGCACAGTCCTGATACAGCACTGTGGGTTGTATTTTGCTGACTTCTTCATAAACCTTTAATGAGAGCCCAGACCTTTATGGAAATTAATGGTATCCGGGCTTTATTTAACTACAGCATACCCAACGGTTCCTACGTTCTGCTCAAATGCCAGAGGGAGTTACAATCTAGCCATTGAAACTTCCCAGCAGATACAGAGGTATTTCTTTTCTTCTATATCCATGCAAAGCCAATGTCATCAGGACATCACCGCTGTTTCTGGAGCTATCAGAAAAAGAGGTTCCTAACAAACGAGGCCCTGACTGGAAACAGTGCTCTCGGCTGCTCACAGCTATTCCTTGCCTTCCACTGAGAAGACCTCAGATAACAGAAACGCTTTAGCTCTTCCAAACTTGTTTTGATTTTATCTAACTGCTCGCTGTAACGTGACTTCTTCTAGAAGTGCAATCGGACTGCTGACCACAGCCTCAGGCTGTATGAGTTTCCTGTGATGACGGCATTACAAAGGGACATGGAGACAGAGGAAAAAGCCACAAGTTCTTTGTCATCTGCAACTGGAAGAGTGAGGCACATTTGTAGAAGGCAGAGGTTTCACTTGGAATGGAATGTCACTCAATAGGAACAGATTAAATAATGTTGCCATTAAAGTGCACATACACTTCAATGGAAAAGCATGTTCCTCTCTCAACCGCACTGATGCCCTTCGATTCCAGACCAGCTTCCTATGGAAACAGAGCTTCTGTGGGCTGGGTATAAGGCAAGGAAAGAGAGAAGCACGGAAGAGCTTCTTAGTCTGTTTTTCTCGCAGTAATTTCTTAACACACTGATGATTTTCCATCAGATTTGCCAGAGAGACCACCATCTTTAACGCAGTTACATCCCCGCAAGATTTAGGAAAATCATAAGCAAGTAGAAGAGACATACCCTTGGGGTTCCGGACTAGACTAGCTAGCTTCGATAACACTCAGAAAATCAGAGAGGTCATGGAGCTTGTAAAATGACTATGGAAGAGTAAAAAAAGTCAATTAGGAACAACAGGAAGAAGTAAGGAAAAATATTTAGTTTCTGTGCAGAATTTGATTACTTTTTTCTTGTAACTATATAAACTCAACGTCTAAACATTTACAGAAAGCGCATCTTTGTACTTTCAACATGCTGGTCACCCCAGTTAAATTATGAAGGGTAATGCACACCTTCTGAAGCTTTCAGAAAAAACTGAGGAAAATAAGAGCTAGAATTACTGGTACTTTTAGAACAGAACATAAGAAAATAGTTTAAAGTAACCCTCTTTGAAAACAAACACTTTAAGCCCTTTTCAAAACACAGAGCATCAAGAAACAGAATAACTTTTTGTTTGTTTTGCAAAATTCCTTCCAGGTTACTTTTTATATATATCCGCGCTAATGCCAGTTCTGCTTTTGTTTGTATAAAAAGAGGGTTGTAGATTGAAATGATAAAAAGATTAACAGTAAGTGCTGGTTACAGAGAAGCGTGCAACAATGCTTCAGAAGAGACAGAAAGTCTTTGAAGTTGCTGAGGAAGTTTAAAATGTGTAAAATGAAAACACAGCAACTCCCTGGTCCCACCTACTAAGGTTTTGGTTTTCTCTTCTCCCCTGCAGTGTACACAGAAAAAGCACCAGAAAAATCAACAGAGTTACTCTTTGAAATAAAGTGGATATCTAAACTCTTTTAAGACAGACATTGGGCCAAAATATTTTTGCAAAAAACCCCTGTGATCTAAGTTAGAGAGACCTTACAAAAGCAATGGATGAACATAAGTGAATATTACGAATGCAGAACCCCTCCTTCTTATGAACGTGTGGAGAAAACACATTTAATAAAAGGCTTTGGGTTCTTTTAGATTGCACCTCACAAATGCTTTCAAGGCTTTTGAATTGTTAACCTGTTTAAGAAAGGATTGTTTTTTGACCATCTTCTTGGAGGATGGACAAAATGTATCTCCATCAAAGTGTAAATGAGACCATTCACACGTTACACATAAAATATGCATGTGATGCTGTAAGATAGGAGTTTGCCACCTTCTCATTAGCGATAACGAAGATTGCCATAACGACGCTTCTACATCTTTATCTATTTTCAAGCACAATTCAGTTCACTGCTTACTATTTGTTATCCAGAGATGCTGAAATTCACATAAACTGGCATTTTTTAACGTAATTAGATAGTTTTGTCCAGAATGCTGCATTTAGATCTAAAATAGTACAATTTCTCTTCAAGATTTCTTACTTGCAAAGTAATGTTCATCCTCTCACCATGTTTACACACCACAAAGCAGCTTAGAGAGTCTCCCATTCCAGTTTGAGCCGAATCCTTTCCTGACTCTATGAATAACTGCGAGAATCAATACTGACAGCAAGACTGCCAATTCACTCTCATCGACAGGAACAGATGGCGAGCTACCCCTTGCACACAAAGACTGGTGCCGTTTTACAGCCAGGGTTTTCACTTTAATCTTATTTCTAATAATGAATACCACCGCTTAAAATACGGTCAACCAAAGTGTGCCTTAAAGACGCTTGCTCTGGCTGTGCAGTGTGTCACTTGGCACTACACAGAATCACAGAATGGTTAGAGTTGGAAGGGACATTCAAGATCACGGAGTTCCAACCCCCTGCCCTGGGCAGGGACACCTCCCACCAGAGCAGGTTGCTCCAAGCCCCATCCAGCCTGGCCTTGAACCCCTTCAGGGATGGGGCAGCCACAGCTTCTCTGGGCAACCTGGGCCGGGGTCTCACCACCCTCACAGCAAATAATTTCTTCCTGGTACCTAATCTAAATCTCCCCTCTTTCAGTTTAAAACCATTACCCCTCGTCCTGTCACTCCACTCCCTGATCAAGAGTCCCTCCCCATCTCTCCTGTAGCCCCTTCAGGCACTGAAGGCTGTTATAAGGTCTTCCTGGAGCATGGGGAGGAATTCCAGATGCATGCCTCTTGCACTGGTTTCCAGAGCGCCTCTACAGCAGCAAGAGCTGTAGAGCTTTAAAGGGGTGTAGTTCTGCCCCCTCCTCCTCCAGTGCCTTTCCTATTCCCACTCCTGCATGCCCTCCTAGGGAAGACAACAAACAGCAGCCTTGGCCCTATTCTTTAAGTGTTTTCTCTAGCAGAGGAAGGCTGCTTTCTGGATCAGAAAATGTTTACACTTGTAGAGGCTTGGTAATTAGCTTATGGCCACAGTGGGAAATAGGAGTTTTTCCTTGGTTTTTTGTCAATACAATTTAATGGGTTTTATGAAGTTACATAGGATGGTTTGCACTAAACCTGGGTGGAACAGAAATGAGACTGATCCATTCCATTCTTACTGATTTGTCTTCATAGTCATATCAATCTCTCTGGGCTGTAATGACTTGAGCTAATATTTTTTCTGATTTCTAAGTATAAATTTCTTAAGGCAGAGCAAGGATGGGATCCTTGCAAGCATAGACAAATACAGCCATTTAGGCAAAGAACATGTTTTAAAAATTGGAACTTTATTCGTACTGTATGAGGCAGCCAGGATGACATTCTGGATGAGGCAGCCTGCTCTAGTCTATAAACTAGATCATTCTCTAGTTTTACCATCAGTACTTACCAGGATCACAAAAGCTTGGAGGACACTGTACAATCCTCTGTCACAAAACTGCAGGCTTTATAAGCTGCTTTCCAAAATGGACAGATTCTGTTAATTTAAATTTTAAGACAGTGAATCACTCATTTTGGCACTTGTTCGGCATGTGCTAGAAAAACAAATTACATTTTTCATTTCTGTCAATGTGTGGCTTTCATAGCCACCTCAAAAGCTTTAATTCCCCATCTGAGTGTGTGTTGGATTATTCTCAATATCCATCACTCTTCATCGTCCCTAAGCCTGACTGGATTTCAAGCAAAATGAGGTCAACCTGACCTAAGCAGGACAACTTAAGTGAAGCCAAATGTTTCGGGAGTCTCCTCCAGAGTGCACTGAAGTCAGTAAGCATCCTTCTGTTGACTTGAATGGGGATTGGATCAGGCCCTGAATGCTTTAATTCCTGCAGATAAAACTTTAACTATGATACTTGGCTTTACAAACATACTGTTTTAAAACACGTCTCACTCCAGAGAAAACTATTTTACAATACCTGTTTGTTGTTTGTTTGGTTTTTTTTTTCCTTCTTTTATATTGATTACAAACCTCCTATCGTTTTCTTTTCAAGTTTAGGAAAACATCATGGTAACACGCCCCCCTGCCCTCCCCCCGGCAGACCATTTCTCGCCAGCTTCACAACTTACCATCTTTGGTCAGATAACCACGCTCATTTTAGCTGCCAAGCATTGTTTAGGCCCTGTTAAGAGCTTTCTTTGATTTCTGATATTCCCCTGTCATCTCTAATTATGTTTTACACAAGACAATCCATCAGTAACAAGACAAATCTCTCTCTGCTGTAGCTTTTTTGCTGCAATTTCACTACCTTTGCACTGAGTTAAAGCAGCAGCACTGAATCCTCCTTTGCACTTGTTTTTTTTCTGACGTGTGGAAAATATATATTCCCTCTATTTTTATAGGATATATGAGTTTAAAATTTCCCCTTTATTTTCTTGCTCAAGCATAGCATTTACCAAGTAAATTCTTTCTCTTATGTATTTTATAAAACCATGGAAACAGGAAATTGCATTTAGTCATGTAAATTATACAGAGAAAAACTGCAAGCATTTGGTAAATATTATGAGTATAGAACCATATATTTACTTAGATTTTTTTTTTTTAAAAAGATGGGTGAAAAGAAGTGGTATCTAATTTATGGAAATAGATTCAATAGTAGCTGACACTGTATTCATCTCCCATCAAATTTGCAGTTGCACATTGGTTAGTTTAGTAATTTTGCTCAAAAACTTTTTAGGGATTCCAAAGACTCTGGTATGGTTCCATTGTGCCATGACTCATAGTTAATGAATGTTCTTCCAAATCTCACTTTTGTAGAAATAAAATTTATGAATGAAGTGATTAGTTCCTAAAATAAGGTTGCCTTTTTAGCACTGTAGAATCATTTCGATACTGACCACAACCGAACTGTCTATGAACTAATTCATATGATTAGTTTGAATTTATTAACTGGACCTTGCATAAGTTATAGTCATTAGTCAAAAAAGCGTTACAGTTATAGCATTTCTGTATAACAAGAACGATTCGAAATGTGTTCCCAAGGCCTTCACAACAAGAGCTGTATGCCCTCTAACCGAAGAGGTGACAGGTTATGGATTAATGCAAATTAGGCAAAGATAGATTATTTTTTTTCTTAGAAGCCAGGAACTATAAAATTGCTTAATTAATTAAATTAAATTTTAAATTAAATAAATTAATTTTCAGACACACAAGTATCAAACAAAGTACTATTTTATATACTTGAAGTCCTTTCATAGAATCATGGAAATTTTCTTTAAATTATTATTTCTTTTGCTATTAAAGTATAAATTAATGTTCTACATAACCTAATATCACTATCATCTCACAAAAAATACTGGATGCAGGAAACCTAACTTAGAATTTCCTTAATCTCGCCCATGCAAACAACATCTTTAGCTGTAGGTAACCAAAAGGGATTCTAAGGTGTCCGAAGTTTGCATCCTCAGAGTGTAAGCTGGCTCACATGGAGCCACACTATGGCTTTCACTAAGAGATTAATGAAGAGAAAGGGGAGGGAGAAGATGTTTATATCATAGAATGGTCTGGGTTGGAAGGGACCTTAAAGATCATGGAGTTCCAACCCCCCTGCCCTGGGCAGGGACACCTCCCACCAGACCAGGTTGCTCCAAGCCCCATCCAGCCTGGCCTTGAACCCCTCCAGGGATGGGGCAGCCACAGCTCCTCTGGGCAACCTGGGCCAGGCTCTCACCACCCTCACAGCAAAGAATTTCTTCCTGAGATCTCATCTAAATCTACCCTCTTTCAGTTTAAAACGATTACCCTTCGTCCTGTCACTCCACTCCCTGATCAAGAGTCCCTCCCCATCTCTCCTGTAGCCCCTTCAGGTACTGGAAGACTGTTATAAGGTCTCCCCAGACAACTCTCCTCCGTATTTTATCTGGAATTAGTTCACTAATTTACTGCAGGGAGGGGGGTTGGGGGGTGGGAGGAAGGAGGAGCATGGGGAGAACTACAGCCACCTGTAACTTCTAGTCAACAACAGAGTAAATGCTTGATATACTCTTTGAAAAGTCATGGAATTCTGTGAAATCACAGCCTAAAACCTGAGTAGCGCTACTCATCCGATTTGGGAATATGCTATTGAATCAAGACAGACACAGTTCCTTACGAGTATGTTATGCCAGATTCATTCTCTGTTCAATGCTTCAATTTATATGTGATAAATCCACAAGAAATATGATTTCTGCTGGTTTGATAGAAAATCAAGAAAAAATTAATGGTTTACTATATTTTAATGTTTAATTTGTGGAAATCACAGTCAATGCATAAGATTAAATCTAAACTCTATGAATGAGAGGTGAGAACAGGAGCTTTGTTTTGCTTTTCACTCCTTCAATTTATTAGGTGTTTCTAGGAGCTTTGTTAACAAATGGACCCATCAGAGGATTTTATCCTTCTTCAGACTGTTCCTACACTTTCAAAATATTATTTTAGCTCTTTTCAGTAGCTCTCTGTCACCTACTGAAGAAGATTTTCTGTATTACTGCAGTTTCTCAGTCCACCAAATTTTCACCAGCTCATACTGCTGCTTCAGCGAAATCAAAATATGCAAAACCTGTCAGTTAAAAAAAGAACAGCAACAAATAAGCATCTCCCTATGCCTAACACATTTTGCTAATTAGGAACAAAGAGGGGAAAAAAACCCCATCCCAGATCCTATAAGAGTACAGTGAAAGCCATTAGGCACAAAGCTGGAATACCATCGTTGCCTCGAGGCAGGTAAGAGTTTCCTGAGGGCCAGAGAAGCGATCCTGCTCTGCCCGAGGCTCCAAAAGGAAGAGCCTTCCAATGGGAACTTGCATTAACTAAGAAGCTCTGAGCTCAGCAGGGACCAACGTGGACACCTGCAAAGCAGGTCTGCAGAAAGCCGCTAAAATCTAGGGCACAAGATGTACTTCCTAATGATAACTAACCTTGGTCTTAAAGGCCCAAATGGCAATAAGATCAGCACTTCTGGAAATCCAGTCTTTAATCATCTTCACTGTAGCATATTCCCACTTCCTTCATTATTGAATTTATCTTTATTTCCAATTTCAGTAACCGAGTTTTTCTATATGTTTGTCAGCCATGTGGAAAACCCCAGCACTGTCGCTTCTTTTCTCTGCATAATTAGCTGCACAAAAATGTAAAATCACCTCTCAAGTTGCTTTTTGGCAAGCTCTATTATTATTTTGAATATATTCCTGTAACAACAGTTGTGTATAATTTCTATTCAGCATACAGTTTTCCACTGGTGTACCTGAAAAAACTGTTTTTTAAAAGGCTAAAAATTTCCACTATGTTTCTTTCTGATTAAGAGAAGCAGAAAATTCTCTATTAACTTTTCATCAAATCTTCCAAAAAATACATCTATTTTTTTTATTGTGATGAGACTTAATTCAGCTATTAAGACTCCATTTTGACCTACGTTTCCCTGAAAACGTGAACCGAAGAACTTTTTAGTAAGCCAGGAATTGTTTAAATGGGACTTAACCTTTTTTAGCAATTTGCAATCCAAATATGAGAATATCATCTCTGCCCAATTATTACTATACTAGCGTTAGATAACCCAAGGATATATTCTTAAAGTAACCTATAGAACACTTAAGTAGAAGTATTAATAACTTTTAAGCAGAGTTCTGTGTTCCCAAAAACACTCTGAAGTAACATTTCACCATCTGCTTTCCCCTGCAAGAGCAATGGGGATGATTAGAATTCCATTATTGAAGGTGGAATAGGTGCAAGAGACATTCTTTCTTGTCTTTTCTAGAAGATCTGTCTAGAGCTTGCACAAATGATGAAAATTTGCATCTGTGTGTTATTTGCTTTTGCTTTCTTCAACAACAATAAACCGAGCAGCCTCGGAGCTGCATTGGGCGCTATGCTATGGTGCTCAGAACTCCCAATCTATTTTCAAGTCGTCGAATATGTTCCCATTACTACTATTTCCTAAGAAATCCCCAAATAATGACAGTCTGATATGATGGCAGACGAGTTCAAGAGATCTGTTTTCCAGTATTGTTGTTGACATACATGCTGGATCTTTAATTTGTTAAAAAAGACTCTACAAACGTCGTCAGGGCATTGAGTATAAAACAAGCACTCTTCAAAGTTCAGCGCCAGCCTGTTGAGACCACAGTGCAGTGAACCACCCGTGCGGTGTACTTTGTTCCAAGTGCTCTTACACATTTCCAACAGCTGTGTAGAGAGATGCACGTGATTTTGTGCTGGGTTTTGTGCCTCTATTACTATTAGCCACTGAGGAGTTCTCGCTTGATTGGTTGCTTTTAAAATTTATGCTCGTTTTCCCAAACACACAAATATAACACCAGCTCTCTGACTGACAGAAGAAAGAAATTCATTTTAACTCTTCTCCCTGAAGTTGATTTGGAGCCGGGGATGACTGCTTCAGAGAATTTAGCTTCTTCCACCTTTACTCATGAACTAATGTTGCACCTCTAGGTTGTCTGCAATATCTACTGTTCCTTTATCAAATATTTATCTCTTCAACCCAAATTATTCTCTCTGTGAACTCACTGGCATCAGTAGGAATACAGGAGATGTGTCTGACCCTTTTGAGATCACATGGAGCCTAAATGCAGAAGAAATCCTGGGTTGTGGGATGTATGCTCTAGGCTGGCTAAACCGGGTGCAGAGCACACAAAGGTGACCAACATTCATCTCTCAGAAAGGGAAAAGCATTACCCAAAGGTACTCAAAGAATTCTGATACTTGGAAAAACAAATCAGTTACTTGGAAAATGCTGGTTGCTGTGGAAAACATTATGTTTGTTGTTCAATGTGATAATAGCCAGGAAAACCAAAGAGGCCAGAAAATACATTTTCCAAAGCATCAGCTCCGGCACAGCTAGTTCAATAAATAATCACATTTGAGGATGCAACTTCTATTTCCTAAGAACAGCAGGGGATTTAAATCATTTATCTAGTGACCATACACACACTAATCTACTGATAGAGAATGCGATGAGAACGAAATAAGGAATCTGCTGCCACAGAAGGATGTTAAGACCGTTACAGAAAAAAGCAATAGAAACCTCTCAAACACAAAAAGGGAAGTTGTTCTTCTTAGAACAGAAGGCACATGTTTTCTGGGGCAACTCTCACAGATTGAGAGTATTCTTGTATTTTTTGACTACTATCTCACTGAGAGTTGATTACGTTTAGTAATCGTTTTTCTGGAATTTATGAAATTCTGAAATGTGGAAGACTGCTGAACAACAGGTTCCAGCAGGAGAGAAACTGTCCCAATCTTTCCAGCAGAACTTGAGCTGTATGGCTCCTTTCTCAACGTTTGTGATTGATAAACACGTTAACTTTTCTTTACAAACAATGTTTTTATTTGAATGAAACCCAGGACAATCTCCCACTCCAAAGCAGAAGTGGCAATGCCAGACTCCCACCAGAAAAGCTCCTTATGTCAACTCTGCTTGGGCAGAGAAGAGAGTTTCACTCTCTAAGGAAAATATGTACAATGTCGAGTCTAGTTTGGATCAGCATGAGACCTCTGGGATATTCTCTGCAGCAAAACCTTTTGATAGGTATACACTGCCAGTAAAAACAAACATCCATCTAATGCCAGCTTCACCAACAGCACATTTTTGCAGACAGAAATAAGACCAAACAGAGGTGAAGCACTGGAGACTTTCAGTGAGAAAAATGATAGATATGATATTATTTCTGTAACAGAAACAACTTCCTTAGTACCCTTTCCAACTGGACTGAAAAAAAGGAAGAAAAAAATCCCCTGTTTCTAATGACTCTCAAAACTGAGTAATTTGGTGCAGCACGGCCCCAAGATGCATTCAATCTGTATAAGCACACGTGTTTTAAAGCATGTAGAAGACAGGCAACCTTAAAACAGAAAGGAGTTCACAACCTTAACATAGCAGAACTAGTGCTCTGCCTATAATCATGATAATCCTTTCTTTGCTAGCTCTTAAACACCGAAGGTGGCGAATTACAAGGATGACTGATTCTTTGGTTTCTATGTTTAAATATCTAACTGAAAAATCAGGCCAGTAACCAAGTAAGCATTAGCCTGAGGTCCATATACACACTACGTGTATGGCAGAGGATTACATAAAGTAAGAATCTTAGGATCTTGGTTTTATTTCTTGTGAGTTTGTATCAAGTTTAGCTGTTTATATTTCAACTATAGTGGTGGCATTAAGGTGACAAAAAGACCCTGATCACTTCAAAGAAATCCATTAATGATTAGGCGTTAAGATAAGATTATAAATTAATAGAAATATTTTTTACAGTAGCTACTTTAGATTTAATTCCAAATGTTATCTTCATACATTTTAAAATCAAAGTTATCAGGGGCTTTTTTCATTACTGAAATAGTGTGTGTGTATATACACAGGCAAGTCTTACATACCATTTTGAGAGGATCTTGCATAACCTCTAGCTTGAAAAGAACAGGCACAATAAGCTGGTAAACTCCCTTTTGTTTCTTGTTCCATACTTTATTGCTCCTACAGAGGGAGAGAAAAATCTTCACATTCCTTTTCGAAGCAGGAATATGGAGAGAATAATCGTGCTTTGCAGTTTGGTAGGAGCTGACAGTAGAAAAGTCCAGGTCCACCTCAGCTTCCTCTAGGGGCTTAAGCTGAAGCACCTAAGCTAAGGGCCTGGTCACCTCCTCTCCTACTGCCAAGGGCAAGAGAAGCACATTAAGACAGCAATCAAGCCCACTTCATTTCAAACTTGCCATTTGGTGCTACTTGACTCTCTACAGAGAGCAAAACATAGTCCTTAATTACATGCCTCTCATACCTAATATAAAGTAGGACAAATACGGGACAGAGAGAGATACATATGTCATACATAACTAAAAAGCTGCTCCTTAATACCAGGAAGGAGTAGAGGTGAGCAGCAACATCTACTCTCACTTGTCAGCCAAGTACAAATAATATATGAATATTTGCAAAATAGAAAGAGTTAGTTCCTGGCAACAATACTTGAATACCTCTGATTAATAAAGCCTTTCCCTTTATTGGCTTTAACAGAATCAGTATTGCACTTCTACAGAAGGAGGTGGGCCTAATTCAAACTCAGGCTTTTTCTTTTTTTAATGAGAAGTGAAAAAGGTGCTTCATTCCAAACAAACAAAGAAATGCAAAATCAGTAGAATAAATATTGGGAGTCCTGAATTAGCAGTTTCCTCCAGAAAACTCTTCAAGAACTGCTGTGGTTTGCCCACTTCTGCCCACTTCTCTCCACTTGGGCTACGTGCAATCGTGAGGCTATCGGTCTCTGTCTTACGCCTCTAATTGCCAGTAGAGCCACGCTGACTTCCTTATGGGAAAGAAAACAAGCCGGACAACTTAAGGCTCCTAACACAACAAGAAGAAAGGCAGGAGGAGAGAAATACAAGAAAACAAGTTTTCCACTCTCCATTCATATCTCATCCTTTCACTATTTTTTTTTATCACATCCAGCCCCGGGACCTCCTCTTGTAACTTGTCAATGAGCCTCACCCAGCCAGTTGGGCTTTTCCTCCCTTGTGGCTAAACACAGCCTGGGATAAGACAGCCCTTTTCCTACCTCTTGATGAAGTCTGCGAGTACAACTATATACAGTTGTATTAATTCTTCATTAATTTTCATCGAAAATAGAGTTGATGGCCTTTAGAATAAACTTGTATCGCCATAGCACTACTTCCATGGATGTCAGCAGAGACACGTGGCTATCTACACTAAAACTGGAACGAGCAGATTGCATCCTTCCCTGGTGAATTACTCTGATGCAGAAACGCCTTCCGATTATGGAAAGGATGTATTCAGTGATGATGACTGTGATTATTCAATGATTTTCCTGAACTGGTATCAAGTACAACCACAAGTCTCCATTGAATTTACAGCAACGACAACCAAGGCATAGGCTTTTTAATTCTACAGGAGACAGCCCTGTGACATCTGGAATTCCCAGGGAGTGTTTTAGATCTTGTGCTCTAATACTTTCTCCTGTACTATAACGAAGCTCTGCATGGAGGAAGCTATTGCTGGCATAGAAAAGTACAGCAACCTGTCTTTTGAGAACAGACATGGGAAAACTTTTGTCTTATATTTATTGAAACAGCGCATCTGAGAAAATGCAGTTGTCTTGTGCATTGTGCGTGCAAGAAAAAACCAACGAAAAGTTGTTTCGCTTAATTAACACACTACCACAGCAAAGCTCCCCCACGCTTATGACTAAATTAAAGTCTAAGTATTACAAACTAATTTCAAAGTATGAATGCATAAATTACAGTTTGCTAGATCTACAGAGTGTAGCAGTCCATGA
Organism: Numenius arquata; assembly: GCF_964106895.1. NCBI lineage: Eukaryota > Metazoa > Chordata > Aves > Charadriiformes > Scolopacidae > Numenius > Numenius arquata. The sequence goes on along the minus strand of NC_133585.1, from coordinate 20,428,131 downwards.
AAATTAGTGATCCCAAGTTGAAACTTGGAAGTATGTACGAAAACTGCACCCCAAACCAATGCCATGCAAATTACGTGACACTACAAATTGCTTTTCACTGATGCAACAGGATACCCAAGTTTCTGAATCAGAAGAACAAAATCATGGAAGTAGGGTAGGCTTTTAGTTTGGCACCATGAAAGTAATTGAAGAGTGTTCTAAAATACAGTATGACGTAATAGACAACAGACTATTAATGTTCTTCTGCAGTAAGTATCCTAGCTTTTATGATAATGAATTATAAAATACACAGTTCTGCTGCTTATACTGCAGCATCAATATTTACTTGGGCTCCAGGTCACGTTAATGAGGCGAATATCAAGCTCAATTTGAAAAAGATCCCAGCCTTACTTTAAGCCAAATCAATTTCTAGTTCTTTCACTGTTCCTTCCATCTAACAGTAGCAAGAAAAAAATTCCCACTCACAACAGTACAGCCAAAGAGAAAACAAGATGACATCAAGTCTTCTGGCTTTCTATCCCAGCAGGCTGATTAAAAGACAAATAAAATAAAATCTATGTTTATAAACATATCCATGAAACTCAGGTTACAGTTTAAAAGTACTTCCTCTTCATGAGACCCCAAACGAAGCAATTTCTAAAACATCAGGTTTTATTTCACAGCTCCAGGCAGCAGGAGCTTAAGTACCCAGAGGTTCTGTTTGTTCTTCTTCAGAGAAGCAGAAAACAAATAAAACAGGATCTACTGAAAACAAGTCATACCAAAAAAGAGGAATCCCTTGATGGGCTAACCCCCTGGGTGAAAAAGGATGACACCAGCTGGAACCTGTAAACTGGCTGACCACAGCCAGCCAGAGCCTGGGCAGCAAAGTGCCTTTACTGCACTGATGTTGTCCTTTTGGGGGATGCATTGCTGGCCTACACCACTCCTAAGGACCTTTGGAAATTCTTCCAGTTGATGTGTAACAGGGCAGACAAAGAAAAAATTGTTCTAGTGACCCTGTTCATTTCTTGTACAAAAGTTCAGGCTTCCTTAGAGGTTAATAATGGATGTGATATTATAGATGTGACATTTTATATAGAAGTATTTTTAGGTAAAAGAAAAACAGTATTGCTTGAAGCACGTTATTAAAAAGAAAAGAAAGTCCATCCACATTTTAAACAATAATATTAAACAAACTAATGACCTCAATCAGTTATTTCAGAATATGGTATGTACGGAAAGAATTGCCCATTTCAACACTAAAGTATTGACAGCACAGGAACATTTACATTTTAGGCAGGTGGCAAATAAAAAGACTGTATTTATTATGTATTACATTTGTGTATGTTTCATACATTGCTGTATAACCTCAGGTGGTAATCAAGCTGACTCACCTTTCCTGCTGGTAATGTAAGAGTTCTTCCTATGACTGGATTTAGACCAACTATATTGTGCAGAAATTAAGGTTTCAAAAAGAGAAGATGGCTGCAGTGTGACACCGGTGGTTTCCCTCAAGGACCGAACGACCAGTTAAACTCAGATCACCGAAAGATACATACATTCCATCTAGTGGAATGACAAACTACACGCATCACTTAATTTCTTTTGGATAACAGAATTGCTTTCACCAAAACCCAAGGTAATGCTAGCATTGCAGTATCCATTCGTATACATCTGCATGGGTGTACACACACACACACATATATAATCTCAAGTGAACTGAATTAACCAAAAAAGAATGTGGAGAAGTAACCAGTTGGATTACACCTTAGAGAATAAAGTGAATAAATCAGGGATTTTCACCAAAAGTAGTCAAGTCTATGCAATCCTAAAGAACTAGTTTGTCACCAATGTAATGTGATATGCACTTAGTCCCTCAAATAATTAGTTTTACATGCTGTTTACTGCCCACTGGGAAATTTAAAAGTTGTGGTTTAAAAACAGGAAGTACCTATGTGGGCAAAAAGAGCACAGTTCACAATGAAACTGCTAACAGTTACTCGAGAGGCTGCCTGCCTCCTGATGATGCTGATCTGGACAGATACATCCCTCAGGCAATACGGAACTGTCATCTTGGAAGGTGAAACTCATACAAGAAAGACACAGAGCTTTCTCATACATTGGCCTAAGACTGTGAAATGCTCCCGCAGAGGAGTTTACGGTAAGTGCAAATTTCCCTGCTAAATGTGAATACACTTCTGCAATCTCCACAAGTCAGAGTCAGGAAAGGGAGATCCATTTTTGAACAAGAGTTTCAGTGAGCCACCTTTCAGCCTGTCTGTCTGAGCCACCCACCCATCGCTCAGCCAGGAATATCTCAGGAAGAAAGAAAAAACATTTATTCCCCCCCAATTCCCAGGCAATATTAGTACACTATGCGCTAACACAGGGGAAGCTACAGCCTCCCTACACATCTCACGTACAGCCTTGTAAAGCCCTGGAAAACTATTAAGCACTATGAGAAGAATGCCACAGACACACGAAAGCAGAGGCAGATAGTGATGCTGTGACTGACATAACCGACATTTCCTCTTTTTTTTTTTTTTAAGTTAACAGCACCTCCTCCACTGGACAAGCAACACTCCTTCGACACCTCCTCTGAACCGTTAGTATTCAGCTTGGCTTGTGAGTAGTCCATCCTGCCTAAAATCCTCTTGGCTTGTGGACTGTATTCCCAGAGCAAATAAACATTTTCTGCTCAGAAGTGGATTTCTTTTCTGAAAGACAGCGTCTAAGCTTCCTCTTTCCAGAGCTTCACAGGCTAAGGGGCCAACTTTAACATTTCAAGACAGTAAGTGCAAATACTCTGATATTAAGGCGTTTGCTGTTTAGACAGTTTCCTGCGCTCCTCACAGGGGCAGTGGGTAGGTACTGCGGGTGGACTATTGCATTCAAGAAGAATCTCTGCTCCCAATTCAAAAATCTTTCAGGGGAACCTTTTCCCAGGAGTAGTCACAGTTCCTCAGGAGTCCCAGGAGAGAAAAAGTCCTTTGGGATTCCCAAGGGTTCAGCAGCCCTTTTCCCGAAATACAGCAGCTTGTTTACCTGGCAGCAGCACAGACAACACCTGGTTTGTGCTCCACTTCCCCACTTGCCCTTCACAAGCTGTTGTAGGTACCCCATTGTATTTTAATCTATTCCCCAAAGACAAGAATTCAAAGGATAAATGACATTCAATGGGATAAATGAAATTCAAAAGCAATTAGGGAGGTAAACAACGGTGCTACCTTTGAGACATCTGGAGGCATCCTTGGGTGCTTTATCATGGGTGGAATAGCCTTAGGCAAATGCTCTGATTACTCCCAGAGAGAAGGACAGATTCAGCTCTCTGATGAGAGTAATTGGACATACTTCTTACCTGCAAAGCTGGGAAAGTGTGTGCAGCTTTAACTACTCCCTCCTGATTTAATAACCTGGTGCAATGAACAATCTTCCAAAACTTCGTTAAAGCTTTTACCTCCCACAAAGTGCAGACCAAAGAATGTCTTGTTCTTAGCCACAGGGACAATTCTAATAACATAAAACCAATGGGAAATGTTTAAAACATAATTAATAGATAGTCTTTATTACAAAAATCATGAAAATACATGAAACTGGCAGTCCTTGGAGCTGAATTACTATAGACAAAACCTCTGCCTGTTTTGCAGAGGTATTCAGAGAAAGCTAATAAAATAGTAGTCTCCCATTTCTTTTCTTATCTTTGCTCTGTGACTGGAGGAAAAAGGAAAACAAATCTGAATAATACCAAGTTAAAACTGAGGAATAAAGAAAGAGCAGCACCACCATGCAGTTGTTAGAAAAAGATTTTGGTGAAGTACATTTCATGTACCAAGTTCTTTTGTGAAGTGTATTTTTCTGTATATCGGGAAAACAGCTTGACTTGATAGTACTTGATCTCAGTTGTCCCAAATATCATGAAGTGGTGCCCGATACTAGAATTCTGAATAGTAAGCAAGGGACTTTTCTCTCATTCATATTGAGACTTTGATACTAAAAGAAATTCTATTT